>NC_041711.1:10446285-10755945 GCF_900700375.1 Denticeps clupeoides
AAAAAAGTGTATTTATTTAGTTCCGTCACGCGAGCCTCTGAAAAACGAGTGGGTTAATAATTTTTTTTTTTTGGGGGGGACCGCAGACACATCCTGTCTACGCCAAACATTGTGGTTGGTGACTGAGGTTGATGATGTCATTTGACCTCATTGACCTCAGTATCATTTAAATCTACAAACACAGAAACTGGTGAAATCTCATTGTGTGACTGGATCAAAGTGACTACACCAAGGCTGAATTTTGGAAAGAGACTTCAGACACGGTATTAAGGGACCACTACATGTCATGGGACCACTACAAAATTTAATGTCATAGGACCTTTAAGTTGGTCTAATAAATTCTGTTCATGATAGAATAAAAATAATAATAATTTGGCTTGAAGCAAATTGCTTGCGTTAAGAGGTTCAGCCATTCACGCTTTACATTGTGAATGGGCGAAAACAGATCAAGAAACCGATCAATTTCTTAGCTGAACCCTGACCCAATGAAAGTGGTTTCCAGCATTTCAATTACGGATTTGTCTCAAATCAATATGTGTGCCCAGGGAATCATTACCTTGGATCCCATCTTATCAATATATAGAAACAGTTTAGCAAACAGTATGATAGTAAATAAACATATTTAAAAAATTACATATACATAAACATAAAAAAAATGTGTGTGTGTGTGTGTGTCTGCAGGTGTTGGTGCGTGTAGTTCTGTCACACAAGCATGCAAAATTGTGTGGATGCAAATCCATGCCTCTCAGCAGTCCAAAATAAATTGTTTATATAGATTTGTTAGACACTTACACTGACAAACTAACACACAATGTGTTTTGTCCAAAGTCCAAATCTCATGAGAGCCATTAAAAGATTTCCTAAAGCTGCCAGTAGACATTGTTCAGGGGCTTTGGGAGTTATAGTTTGAGCGTTATGGTTCATCCAGTGTCACTGAGATCATGAACCACTCTGACCTCTCACACTTGAATGTAACAAAAGGCCTATGGGGAAAGAAGCTCATATTTCCTAATGATGACTTTACTTACCCTAAGGAGAACACATGAAGCCCTTACAACAGAGCTTCCTATACTCGCTAAACCCAGGACATGTCTTAAAAAGCTTGTTATTCATTACAAATAGTTCCTACATGTTTAAAATAATAATAAAGTAGACAAAACGCTACCCCTGTGGGATAAAAAAAAAAAAAACAGGTTCAATGAATAAAGCTTATTAAGTCCAGGAACATCCTAAAAACTATGCAATCAGTTAAAATGTGCATTTAATACGAGTAGGTTGCTAAAAGGACACAATCTGTTTCAAGTGACTGGCTCAATTGATTCAGACACTGCTGGTATTTCAAACCAGTCATCTCCTGGAAAGGAAATTGCATGCAGCCATATTCCCTGAAGCCCAGAACACTGAGTCAATTACCTTATTGGGTTAGAAGCCGTAATAGCCTCTGAAGGGCAATAGAAATTACGGCATGCACTTACACACAGTCAGATTGGAACAATCGGTAAATGATTGCAGCATTAGGTTACTGTTCCCTTCTGTTTAAAGTCAAGAGCTCAAAATGCATCACTTGGTCTCCTCACAGAACGTGACAAATATGCCTAATTGCGAAGTTACCAAACTATCAACACGCTTTCTACAACATTGATTTGCTTTAGAAGTAAAGTGTCAGGAAAATGATCCTATCCACCCAGAACCAACCAAATACATCTATTAGTGCTATATGGTGCTAAAGAACTACTTGCATGGATATACTGTAGATTCTTTTATTCTGTACTGTAAGTTGTTAGAGTAAATAATTCTTGTTTGGAATGGTATCAATGACTTTAGGTAGTTTAGTAAAGTTTAATGATTTTATTGACCATCAAATTCTCAACAGCACGGAAATGGATTTTAGTATCCCAACTCATTTTACTACTAACTTTACTAATTAGATAATCCAAAGCCTAACACCTAAGTATTTGCAAAGTCTGTAAATCACTTATATCTTGAGTATTTTGAGTCAGACTATTAACCTATTCTCAAAAACAAGACAGCACATGACAACATGAAGATAAGGTTAAGCCAGATGGAAATCCCTGGGTGAGCATCCACAACCAGGACTTTTAGAACTCAAGCCTATTCCTGGAAAACACAATCCAGCTTGCTTATTTCCATGTTAAACCACATACTGTTTAGCTAACAAACGTGTGGCAATGAGTGACAGAAAAGATTAATATGGTTTGCCCTTTAAAATTATCCACAAAAAAAATAGATCATGTGTTTGTGTGTGTGTGCGCGCCCTGCGGTATGGTTGTGCCCTGAGTCCTCGCCCTAACCCCAGTGTCCTAGGATGGGCTCCTGCAGACATGGCTTTAAGTCGTGTTAAGAGCATAACACAGCAGCACAGTGTGAGGTAGTGGGAGATTAAGTAATACTGATGTACTGATGTACAGTTTGGGAGGATAAAACATCTGCAGATGATTTAAGGTTTCAGATATGGTTGAGGTGATATGGATGATCCTGAGGGCAACATATTGAGGAGCCAGACAGCCTGGCGGTAAAACCTATTCCCAAACCTGGCAGATGTGTTTCGTATTCGGGAGGACAGGAGTGTGAAATGTCTATGTGAGGGGAGGCTGGAGGCCTTGTGTTGTGAAATGTGTCCATTAGTGGGTGGAGAAGCATCCCAATTATGTTCTCAGCTGTCTTCATCATCCTCTGTAGGCTCTTGCGGTCAGAAGTGTTTCAGTTGCCGTACCAGACAGTGACGCAGCTGGTCAGGATGCTCTCGATGTTTCTTATGTAGAATGTATAAATAATATAAAGTGAAGTGATTGTCACATATGATACACAGGAGCACAGCACACGATGCACACAGTGAAATTTGTCCTCTGCATTTAACCCATCACCCTGAGTGAGCAGTGGGCAGCCATGACAGGCGCCCGGGGAGCAGTGTGTGGGGACGGTGCTTTGCTCAGTGGCACCTCAGTGGCACCTTGGCGGATCGGGATTCGAACCGGCAACCTTCTGATAACGGGGCCGCTTCCTTAACCGCTAGGCCACCGCTAGGCTAGGCCACCACTGCCTCAATGTAGCAAGAATGGGTGGGGGGAGGCTCACTTGTTTTAGCCTCCGCTAAATGTAGTCTCTGTTGAGCTTTTCTGATCAACAGTGTTGACTGTCCATGTAATGTGCACCCAGGTGCTCTTTACAATCTCCACCACTGAACCATTTATGATGATAATAATCATAATGGTCTCTATTAAATAATTTTCCATCTACAAATCTGCATGCAATGACACAGCTGTGTTCATCCCTATATGATTTTATAAATGCCTTTATTGGCTTTAGATCATTTCACAAATTCTTACAGTTCTTCCCTTTTTTAATTGATACAGAAAAAAAATTACAGCGCAATTCACGGAATGAATTTAATGAAATTACATAAATAAAAAAATGAACGAATTTGAATTAACAGAATTTTTTTATATTAATGAACATGTTTGACATATGACTAAACACTCTTACCAAAACAAAGACAGACAGTAATGCCTTTGAACATATTTATTCAGAATGCAAATTTTACTTCATTTTCATGATTAAGATGGAAAAAGGGCAATAAGAGGATCCTGTTGGCACCGAGTACCTGAAAAAAAAATGCTGGTATGCCATTTTGCCTCCAGCAAAGCAATGATTGTTCTCTTACTAATTTCCATCAAATTGGGGTGCATTGTTGCAGTCATGAGACTACAAATGTCTGTGAGCATTTCATTTCATCTCACACTGTTTATTTTCTCATCAGACTGCAAACTAATATTGCCTTGAATGCTAAAACATGTTGTTTTTTTTTCAATTTGTATTCATCTTCATTTATTAAACATTGGCTGAAACTGATATGGCAAATGTGCTTTCAGAACATTGTGTCAGTTACATTGTTTTCTGAGACATCAGTCGATGCATCTATGTCATGGAAGAGCTGGAGTTCTGCAGGACCGTTTGGTAGAGTACAGTTTGAGTGACAACATCTCAGTAAATAATGCGTTCATCTTAACCAGAATAGGTCATCACAACCACTTTTGTAGTAATGCTATGCTCAGAGAATTCAATAGTTGGCACCGTTTCTCGGAGAGTGGTGAACTGCATTGTTTAAAAATAAATTTGAACTACATATTAAGAGCTAAAGAAGGAGGGACGTGTTTCTTTTGACTTCAAATCTGCTGAAGGGCTGATTGCAGTGTAAGGGTTCGACAATGTAAGATTGAAAATTCCAGGTCCCCATGCTTGTACCTTTTATCAAGCTGCGGCCCAAGCAAAAGGTCTCAAAAGCCAGCAAATGGCTTGAGGTGTCATGAAGAGAAATGACCACTGTCTTCTTGTATCTCTTTATACAAGGCACAGACATCAAAGGACAATCCTGATTGGTCTGTGGCAACTTTTTGGGAGTGCCGAGTATAAAAGAGTTTTTCTATTGTGGGCTGCTGGCTCTTCTCTTCCTCCTCCATCGGGGGCTCAGGGGGTTCTCCCCCAGCTTCTGGGCCCTGGTTGCTCTCTGAAGCCTGGTTCCTGGCTTTTGTCCCTCATCCTCAATCCTTCTTTCACTTTCCTTTTATTTAGGTTTTTTCAGTGTTTTTTTTACAACAACAAATGTGTGAACCTTCTAAGCAGTGCCTGTGGGATCATGCCTCGTTCATCTCTCTAACAGTGGAGCAAAGAAGACAAAACAAAGATTGTTGTCCCATGCACATCACTCATCCAACCTACAATTAGCATATGGGTGGCATTGATCTTGTTGACATGCTGGTACACATGTATAAGACACAAGTCAAATCAAGGCGATGATACTTCCCACTTTTTGTATACATTTTTGACCTGTGCATTTCAAATGTATGCCTGGTCTACAAAATGCAATGTGGCCTATTGAACGGAACACCAGTGCCTCTCAAAAGGTTTCATTTTGGAAGTTACTCAAAGTTTGGCACTTGGTAAACAAGAGGGTACCAAAACTTGCCAGATCATATTATACAACTAAAAAACACAAGACCCCTACATCTAAAAACACAAGACCCAAGACCCTCACAGCCGCGACCGGATGTGCATCATGACAACTGTTCACATTTGCGGGGACGGTGCATCCAGTGTCTGTAGGGTGTTCCAGGATGGAATTATCAATATAAACTGACGTCCCAAACGTTTGCATCCCAAACATTGGACACAACAAAAGAATTGTGCTGCTGCACCACCACCTAAACACTTTTGTGCTGTTGCACAACCAGCAGTGTTGGGAAGGTTACTAATAAAATGTATTCCGTTACAGATTACAGAATACATGCCCCAAAATGTAGTTTGTAACATATTTCCTTAAGTTACTCAATGTTATTAACGTATTCTGAATACTTTGGATTACTTTATATTGTCATGCTTTTTTACAACTACATGAATGTAGCAATCACAGATAATAAAAAAGTCATTTTTTTTCCTTTACCATTTCTTTATTTATAAAGCTGAAAAGTGGAAGAGTATTAGACAAACATAAAATATGCCATTGAAAAGTATTTACTGTTATGGTCATCAACATATTCCATCACTTAGTAAAAATAAAAAGTAGCCTTGCACAAGAAAAAAAAACAGTATTTTCAATTACCCTCTTCCTGATTAGGAGGAAAAAAGTAAAAAAAAAAAAATGTGGATTTGGAATTAGCAGAATTAGAGAGGAGATAGAGCGGGGATAGCCTAATATATGAAACAGGAAAAACCCGCCGTGTAATCCATTTATTTCAACAAAGTAACTGTATTCTGATTATTCCTCATTTAAACGGTAACTGTAACAAAATACAGTTACTCATATTTTGTATTCTAAATACGTAAACTGAGCATTTTAGTTTAGCTTTCTTTTTCGGTATTTGTAAATCCATTGTACACTTTTATAATGTATTATGTTATTATGTATGGTATGTATGTATGTATGTATGGTATTTGTATGGTATATTTGTGCAAAGTACATTTCACGTTTTTTTGTCGTAAGGGTTATCCGGGGGAAAAAAAATTCTCAAAACATCAACATTTTTATTCAGACGCACTTAGGCTGCTTTTCAAAGAGACTGTGAATTAAAATTCATCATCAGGTAGCACGGTATTATAAAATGCACATTATAAATACACACATCAAAGAGCAAAAGTGTGTTAATGGAGATTTAAAAGAATGAAGTTAATGTGTGACTTATTTACTGAAAATCACAGAGCGGTATTACAAAGCACTAGTCGTACACTAACAGATGGAAAACAGAAGCACTTCATCTTTTAATGTTTACACATATGGAGCAGCAGTACTTTTGGAGTATTATCTGGGGAACAATTTGAACTTTGCATGACTTATCCTACTGATGTTGACCAAAAAATTAAATACACAAGCCACCAAAGTAAAGAAAGAACTAATGTATCATTTAAAAAATAGACCAAATTAAAAAAAAAATTCTGTGGGGGTTCCTTGCTTTCATTAATGTTATATAGACGGTTGAGATTTTGAGAAGTTATATATTTTTTTAAAAATCCCTGAATATATTAATAATAAAGCACACCTTAATAAGACCTTAAACATGGACAGATGGGTGAATGAAAACATGAGCTGTTCATCTTTGGTCAAGCAAGGTCGTAGGCCCATAAAGAAGGAAGAGTAGCCTTGGAACATCAGCAATACTTCATCCATCTCCAGGTTGATCTGCTTAGTTACAGTTTGAGATGAAAGACCTTAGATGTGTTAACCAAATAATACTAGTGCTGCTGTAGGGGAAATCAACTAATAATTTTCATATATTAATACTCAATAACATGAATCTATTTTAGTTCTTTATTTTGAGTAGAAATCATGACTAAAAGTTTTACAGGCAAAGTTTTCCTGCATTCTGTTCCATGATTGATGACAGATTTTATTCAGAAAAAAACTCACATGAGTCATGCTGCCCTACCATAAAGGTAGAAGAATCCATCAAGTGTGTCTACTTCAGCAGTTACCTGCCTCCTGTGTACAGTGCCGCAGTGTCGTAAAGAACACACGCCTCGTGGGAGTGTGTGTTGCATTGTTAGCACGCTGCCAGATCCACCACAGCTCCAGCACGTCTCCAGTTCCACACTGTGCTCGAGGTCCTCTAAATAGAGTCCACACTGTCAAGTAGTAATACACAGTCTGCAAAAGTGTGTGTTTCACCAAGCTTCCCTCCATCCCCTGTGTATTTTGTATTGAAACAAATGGCATTTGTATTATTATGCATTTTCGAAAAGGTGGTGGCAAAATTGCACAACTGGAAATGCTTGATCATTAGGCAAAGAAACAACAGGGGGCAGCGGTCCAGCATGTAGTACTTGAACGGGCCACTTTTCGCTCTGGTAATGCTGTGACCTCCTGCTGACCATTGGTCAGACCGGGGAATGTGTGGATTCACAAGTCAATCAGAGACAGAAACTGGTTGGAGTTTCCTGTCACATGCAGTGCTTGTGCAGCTTTTGTCTCTTAATCTCTTAAATCATGAATCTGCATCATAGACAGATCATTTATAACAATCTTATTTTATAACAACCATATTTTATTCATGCAGTAATTACATTGATTCTTATGGCTTCAGCTCATGTGTTATTGTTTTTGCATTTAAAGGTTTTAATTTAGCCAAAATACTGCAATCGGCTTATGATCTATACATTATGGATTAAGGATATTTAGGCAACTGTGTGCTCTCTCTGCATTTTACCTGTTTGTTCAAGATCTCAGTGTTCCCCCAGAGGGGGAAAATGAACGCCACTGTCCTTTAAAATTATAAAACTCTATTTCTTCAATTGTTTGAAATCATTAGGTTTTCCAGAACTTTACAAAAAAAAAAAAACTTTTGCTATTAATTGCTTGGTGATTAAAGACTTTAATGCCTGTGGAGAAGGACTCCTCAAGGCCAGTTCAGTCAGTCAACTAAATGACAAGGCAGATGATAATACCCTGTTTTAATATCAAATACATATTAGCCATGTCAAATTCAATTAAACAAGATCACTTCCAAATGGGACTTGACAAGTCATTACCCAACACAAAGTACCTCTGCATGCTCTTTTGCAAGAACTACATGAGATATAAAAATAGAGGTTTTTGTGTGTGTGTGTGTCATCTTCATAGACCTTTGTGGTTGAACAATTTTTGCTTCTTTATTCTCTTATTTGCGGTGAGAGATGATCACAAAAGATTCATTCACTTTAAAAAAATTGTCTATAGGAGGAATGATTCATGCTCATATTACTGAAAACCAAGCATTGCATCATGGTAACTATCGCTGATGCTGCTGATGGGGAACTCAATACCATCAGGAGCGCCCTGAAAATTGGCATCTCATTTCAAGTGTCTCTGAGCTCTTTCCCCACTGCTAAATCATTTTGTAAAACAATACACACTCACAATCCCATCTCATAATAGGCTATTATGCCTGAGGAAACACCTAGTGGTGCTGAACTGCAACATATCTCGGCTATTAAAAGGCTTGAAAATGAGATGCTTCCTGTAAGATTTATAATGAAGAGGAGACTTTTTTTTTCTTTTCATGCAAACTCAACTCACAAAAAAAAATTATTTAATGTGTGCCATTAAATCACAAATAACACATACAATGATGATCATCAATCAGCCAGGTTACTGCTAGCTGCTAATTTGAGCACAATTTAAAGTTGATGTGACATAATCGCTTCGTTCTGACTACACCATGCTGAGCATTATATATGGCACAGCCGTTTCATGAACCTTCAAGGAGCAGAAGGATGGTTGTTAGAGCATGTCATGCTACGTAGTGGTTGTAGTGCAAAAAAAATGTTAACTCTCAGCAGTTTTCAGTGTGGCACATTAGGCGCATAGCAAATGTGTAGCTGTAGAATCAGAGGAGGGAAGATTAATCTCTCTGCATTTTTCGGAAACATAAGAATCTAATAGATATCCATGGTTCAGTACTTTTTAATCTATGGCCAGAAGAAACATCTGCCACGAACAGTGCTGAGTAAACTGTTCACTTCGTCAAACGTTCGAAGCGGCGCCGCTGAATATTGTCATTGTCAGAGATTAAGCCTGAAATTAAACCATTTATTAATGTGCCTGCTATATTCCTCCAGACACACTCTGCATAAAATGAAAAAAGGATGCTATTTGTAATCATTAAGAAGATGTCTGTGGTGATCAATGCATGATGCCGGAGATGCAGCTATTTTTGGGGTTTAGTTAAAACCAAAATATTTCCAAACAGGCAAAAATTTAAGGCTTAATTCCTTCCTCTATGAAGCATGTCCAGCAAGAGAAGATCTGATTGGACACAGTTTAAAATACATTATTGAGACTAGTGATGTTGTATGGGTCTGAGTTGATGGTCTTCACAAAAAGAAGCAGAACTGGAAGTGGCAGAGTTAAAGATGCAGACATTCAGGGTAACAATGAACAGTTGGGGTCCGATGTTTTGGAGACAAAATCAGAGTTGTGAGATTGCGTTAGTCTGGACAGAACGATGCTAAGGATGGAGCTGCCAGGTCAGAGGAAGTTCTAGTAGTTGATTTATAGATATTGTGAGAGAATGCATGCAGGTGGTTCAGGTGAAACACGACCCTTAATAAACCCTTAACAGTATGGCAATACCACCTCATGCTTTCCAATTGAAACTTTTTTGGGACGCCCTGCATTAACCATGCAGATCTGGTTTAACTGCTCAGTGTGGTCCTCATGCTGGCAAATACCAACAAGTTGAAATGACATTTAAAGGCAAAAGCATGACTGAGTTTAGGCTCTTGTGTGTAAAGCAAGTTATTTTCGTTCATGTGAACATGTAGCCACGACAGGGATTTGCATTGCATTACTGAAGCAAACAAAGGGATTAGCCATCCTCCACTCTTGCTACCTGTTAGTGCAAAAGCAGCCACTGCTTCCTTGCAGGCACAAAAGAGGGCTTTCCATATTCTATCCTTCAGAATGATATTTGGTGAATGTGTTTTGTCAATAAAATATGATTTCACACTGTTGCTTTCTGAAACTGTAGAACAGTTTACGACTCTGGTTAATGGCTAAATTTCAGTTGCACTCTTTTTTCGGGGTAGAGTCAAAGGAACTATTTTCATACTCAACGTTTAACTATACATTGTCAGGCCAGCATTTTTGTGGCTTTTCTGCAAAACACTAGACGATTAGCAAATGGGTGTGTTTCCACTAATTATGACCCTAAATGATGCCTTGATGACTATTATAAAATTTAAATACAAGAGCGGGAGTCCTAATGTAGCATGACATTAAGTGTATTTCTGTAATTTATGATACCACATACTCTTTCATATTTATTGAGATTCTGTAACTATGACAAAAAAGGATGAGAACTCGCACACTGTTCTAGCAAAAAACTGTCGTGATGTTGCAACTATAAACAATGTGGCAGGGCAAAATGATGTAAATAATGCAATAAGGCAGACTGTGGTAGTCCAGAGTGGCACAAAAAGTTTTTTTTGTCTTTGAAAATATTTCCAAAAATGTGAGAGTGGCATACTCACTGTCCTCAGTTCTGTGAAGTTTCAGCATCTTTGTGTTTTAATACACATGGGCTTTGTTAGGCTCAGCAAGATCCCCATCCCTTATGAATCATCACATTCCATTTCAGATAAATGCAGGTTTCAGATTCTTTTACAGCAGGATACTACTCCCTGAAAAATACATCACTGCTGTTTGTAAAAAAAAAGTCCCAAAAATGTACATTCCCATAAGCTTCTATGGGTGTAGTAAGGGGCAAATGAGGAATGATTATTCAGGGCTCAACTGGTGGGGGTCCCTCCAAGACTAAAATTAAGCTTGGATCGAATGGACATTTCTTATATGCAGTCCTTATACAGTACAGACCAAAGGTTTGGACACACCTTCTCATTCAATGCATTTTCTTTATTTTCATGACCATTTACATTGATAGATTATCACTGAAGGCGTCAGAACTATGAATGAACACACGTGGAGTTGTGTTCTTAACAAAAACTAAAGACCTGGCCCCCACAGTCACTGAACCCAATCGAGATGGTTTGGGGTGAGCTGGAACGCAGAGTGAAGGCAAAGGTGCCAAACACCTCTGGGAACTCCTTCAAGACTGTTATAAAATAATTTGAGGTGATGACCTCTTCAAGCTCATCGAGAGAATGCCAAGAATGTGCAAAGCAGTAATCAGAGCAAAGGGTGGCTATTTTGAATAAACTACAATATAAAAAATTGTTTGGTTAGGACATAACTCCACATGTGTTCATTCATAGTTTTGATGCCTTTAGTGAGAATCTACCAATGTAAATTGTCATGAGAATAAAGAAAACACATTGAATGAGAAGGTGTGTCCAAACTTTTGGCCTGTACTGTATGTTTGGTACTCACCTGCTGACTGCCCATATTTGATTCATCTTCACGTGAACGTTCCACTTCTCTGCACAGACATGTCCTCATAATAGCAACTGAGCTTAGGACAGAAGGCCACCACTGACTTCAGCCCTTAGTGTTTTGTGATGGTACAGTCCTGCCACTGGCACTTTTTAGAGGTCTCGCCTGAGTCCAGGGCTTGAACTGGGAAAAGAGTTACATATTTGAACATGTACATAAATCATTCATCTTACTCCTGTCACAGCCATCAGGATGCACACCAGGACCACCTCGATCTTTGAGTGTGTTGCATTTATAGGTCTAAGGGACACGGATGATATCAGAAAAATACATTGCAGTCCAAATGCCCAAAAAGAACTTGGAACAAGCCCCAGGCCTGTAGGCCTCCACTGACACATTTCATTTGTTGCCTTTGATGCTGTAACGATAGTTGTAGCAAAGGTTCCAACACTGCATCTGTAGCTCTGACAGTTTCTCTAATATGGATCATTATTCTGTGCCTATAGCCTTTTCTCATTCACAAACAGTACATAAAACATATACAGATTTAGAAAACAAACAGTGGGTTTAAACTGACCTAATCTTGGCACATTTTGGAAAATAATGTAAAATTCCATGATGCTCCAGTGGATTTCTTGCACAAAACTGAGTAAGGTGGCCTTACTCAGTCTGTAATTAACCTAACACGAGCACCTCAAAATAAAATGCAACTCAATTCCACTGACAGAATTATCATAAAAGTGACAAATCCAAAAGTGACAAAACCAACATGGCAGGCTTCCATTGTTATTTTAGAGATACACAGAAACTTAGAAAATTCTAATGTTTATTCACCTTCTGTTCCTACGGATGAATGCAAAGATAAACTCATTCAAAAGTTCAATGTCACTGATGGTTGTCTGTTATGTGGGGAGACGGAAGCCTGAACAAACAAGGCAAGGCTATGCCGTGTGCTTTGAAAAGAGACAAGGTTCCTCCAGAAAGTTGGTGAGACTACACTACACAAAATGACTGAAAAGGCTAGATACGACTAACAGGACTATACAGAGTGCAAACAAGTGCAAAAAAACAAGACCTGACAACATTAAATGCAGCTGAAAAACATGAGTCAACAGAAAACTTCTGCAAATAACATGAATAGTGATGGTACTAATTTTCTGCACAAAAGAGCTAATCCAAAATTTAAGATGTCGAATAAGTTCTGAAAGAGAAACAAGTTCTGCAGGATAACTGTATAATTATGATCATGAAAATGTGAGGTAAATGGGAGGCAAATGCTGCTTTTAATGATGCTAATTCTGAAACAAAATTTAAAATCTGATGCAGTACATGCTCTACTTGATTCAGGCACATAAAAAAAACAAAAAAAAAAAACATGCAGAAGCTTTCTGGAATTGGGTGATCTCTGAACACTTGATCAAATCCATTGTAATTATAGAGAACACTGCACTAAGAACATGGTGTTAGCGATTCACTTCATCCAAGTGTTTGGAACTAAACACAGTTTGTGTCTTAAATATATCTATAAATTGATTTTTTTAGCCAATTTATCTTTTGAAACATCTGTTCATCTCATGTATTAAGTGTATAAGATCAGCTGTGTTAAGGGTATATATTGATATGTAGTGCTAGAGGTTTAAAGCAGTTAAAGCAGTGGGGGGACAGAGGGCCCAAGCACACACGTAATTTACAGCAAAAGTTATTGACCCTAACATGAACACATTCTCTCTCTTTCTCTCTCTCTCTCTCTCTCTCTCTCTCTCTCTCTCTCTTTCTCTTTCTCTCTCATCTCAGCTGCCCTGGCTTAATGATCCCTCGACCCTAATACGGGGTTACCACACTTGCAGCCCCTCCTTCTGAATCAAACCAATACTCAAAACAATGTACAAATTTAAACCTTCAACATTCTTAAACACAGAAAACAAAATCAGAAAATATTCACCCCAAAATATTTACAAGCATATGCTACAAAAAAAAAAAAAATCTACACCAAAACCTGGACATGACTCTCAAACAGTAACAAGCAGCCAAGATTTAATCATGCCGCCACTTGGGTGACACCGTCAGAACAACAGCTTTAATTTCACTCATCTTCAAATGCAACGACAGCAAAAACAATACTGCATTGTTTTCTTTCAACGTTATTGGCTTAATTTGCAGTATGGCCACCACATTAAGTAATGCTTCATTGGAAATGCCATTCTTGACAGCCCTTGAGAGACCTTGAGCAAGAATCCCACGGTGCAGACGCTCCTAGCTCAATCTGTGCTGTGGATGAATAAATGAGGAAAAGTGTCAGCTTCTGCGGTGTCCCCATGCGAGGAACAGAGCAAAATCAGGTTGTCGAGTGGCTGATAATGCCCTCGCTTTGCTGTAAACGTGCACAGTCATAACAGATTGGATCTGAGACTTCATATTAGTGAGAAGAACAGGGGTATATTGTGGGGAAGGGTTGTGATGGTAATGAGTTCAGGATCAGTGCACCAGGCAAACAATACCCTTAACAGATGGGAGCCAACAAGTAGCAGCTGTGAAGGCAGTGGAGTGAGAAGCAACTAGCCATTGAGGGGACTAAATAAAACTTACACGCGCTCTGCAGGCTTGAGATGGCGCCAGCTTGACACCCATCTTCGGAGGCTGCAGACCTGTTGCCACCCATGCCATGTGGAGGTGAATGGCAGAAACATTTGCCCACAAAGGGCGTCTCATTGATCTGTTGCATGATTCATTGCAGAGTTGTGTAAGGACGACCAAGGTGACTGCACTTCTTAATAAGACATTTAATTCAAAATAAACTTTTCTGTCAGAAATTAGGCCTTTCATTGGGACCTATATGTATCTGTGTGGATTAAATGAAGCTCAAAGTTGAGCTCAGGTGCCTTCTGTTTCCCCTGATCATCCTTGAGAAGTTTCTGCAGCTTAACTGGAGTCCACCAGTGGAAAAATGCATTAGATTGGACATGATTAGAAAGATGCACACCTGTCTATATACGGTCCCACCGTTGACAGTTCAGGTCAGAGCACAAACCAAGCATGAAGTCAAAGGAATTCTCTCTGAGGCAAAATTTTCTTGAGACAAAAAATCTGGGGAAGGTTAGAGAAAATTTCTGCTGCTTTCAAGGTCCCACTGAGCACAGTGGCCTCCATATTCCATAAGTTAAAGTTCAAAACCACCAGGATTCTTCCTAGAGCTAGTTGACAATAGTTAGGCAATATGGTGAGAAGTGACTTAGTCATGGAAGTGACCAAGAATCAATCTGGTCAATCTGTCAGAGTTCCAGAGGTTTTCTGTGGACAGAGGAGAACCTTCTAGGAGGACAACCATCTCTGCAGCAATCAGGCCTGTATGGTAGAGGGGTCAGACGAAAGCCACTCTTTAGTAAAAAAAACCCTGAAGACCATAATTAAAAAAAAAACTCTGGTCTTTGGCGTCACATTTGAGGGAAACCAGTCACAGCTCATCATCAGGCCAATACCATCCCTACAGTGAAGCATGATGGTGGCAGCACATATTCAAAATAAATAGCGGCTTTAGCACAACTCTGTGAATGTCATTGAGTGGCCCAGACAGAGCCCAAACTTGATTGAAGATTCTAGAGAGGTGGTAGATCCTGGGTGGTAGATCATTCTTGGCCAGCGGCGGCGATCCACCTGTCGATTCATTTCTTGAGGACACTGTAAACTTTTACAGGTGCACAGCAGGGTCCGTCAACACATACTGCATAACAGCATGGTACTCCAACTGAGCCTCAGAGAATAGGAAGGCCCTCCAGCGCATCATAAAAACAGCCCAGTGCATCTCTGGAGGAGATCCACATCACCCGGTGTAGACGCAGAGTCAAGAGCATAAACAGCGATGAGACACACCCTACACACACAATCTTCACCCTGCTGCCTTCTGGCAAGCTCTACAGGACTCATGCACATCACCGGTTCAGGAAGAGTTTCATACCCAACCACCAACTGCGACTTCTGCACAAGCGTACGCACGCACGCACGCACACACACACACGCATAAACATGCTGCTTCCCTGGACGTGAACATGCACACACACTTACCCTGCCATTATTATAATTATTTAATGGTGTTACAAAAATAGTAGCGCACTTTATTCAACTGTCCTACCTCATTCTATGGGTCTTTGGACACATGTGCAGTAGCTGTTGTGCAATATAACTCTTGCCTGCTCTTCAACATGCTGCTTAATTTAATTGTAAATTTCACTGGACTGTATCTTTATTTATTTTTACTTATTCTCATTTTTGTTGTTGAACCCTAGTTAAAATGTGCATCTGCTGGTCGGCTCCAAACGTCATCTCACTTTACTTGTACAGCGACAATCAAGGCATCCATCTATCTAACTGCCGACAAAAGCAGTCAATGAACTGGGGGCCCCGGTCGGACAGAAGGTACTCGTGGTGGCCAGTGGGGGTGACAAACCCCGTCTTTCATTCATCCCCCTCTCCCCTCTCGCATGCAGACTAGGTCGTAGGCGTTCCAGAGGTCCAGTTTGGTGAAGATTTGGGCCCTGCCAGGAGGTCAAGTGAAGGAGGAAACAGGGCAGCAGGTCCACAACCTGGGATGTGGAGGGCTGGATTAAAAGGTCTACTTAAATTACAGTTAGTTATTGAAAAAGTAACGATTACAATTTTAGTTACATTTTGTGCACAAAACCTTGTCAATATGTCAGCCATCACTAAAAGGTTAAAGCAGCAGCTCCCAACCTTTCACAGTGTAATTTTCAAATCAATTGAGAGGTGCGTCACAAGCAGCCAAGCAACGTTCCCGTTTTTTAGTACATAACAAATCGTTTAAACATTTAACACACGAACATGTCAGATGCCAAAAGAGCAAAAACAGATCATTTTCATTCAGACTGGAGAGAGGATGTTTACATTTTGTTTTCCTGTAATTCTGTCAAAATGTCTCGTATGCAATGCCAGACTTCACTGTAGAAGGAGCGTCATTTCAAAACAATGCACAAAAGCTACAAAATCCGAGTTCCCTGCAGCTAAAACAGCCAAACGCAGCCGGAAAGTCAATTAGCAGTAGTTAATTTTTTTCTAAGCTGATACGAGAGTCATTTTCTTGCTAAAAAAAAAATTAAAAATAAAAAAAAATATATATATATAGGACTGTGAAGTTAAAGATGCATTTGTAGAGGCTGCAAAGGGAATGACAGAGGACATTGAGTCATGTGAGTGTTTCTCTCCAGGTTTAATGCAATTACTTATCTGATCACACCACCAATAGAAACAAAGTATTGAACCGGATCTGAACACAAGATGGAGCAGAGGTTAATTATTGCAGTGATTATAAGTAGATTATAGAGATTTAATTCAAGTGTATCGTCTTACCATGACACAGCAAGGAAGGCGGCCTGCAGGTGATGGGACAGTGAAAGAGAGGTGAAAGTAATGTGATTGTTATTGTGATACACTGCAGCACAGCACATGGTGACACGGTGAAATTTGTCCTCTGCATTTAACAATCACCCTTGGTGCGCAGTGGGCAGCCATGACAGGCGCCCGGGGAGCAATGTGTGGGGATGGTGCTTTGCTCAGTGGTACCTCAGTGGCACCTTGGTGGCTCGGGATTTGAACCGACAACCTTCTGATTACGGGGTCGCTTCATTAACCAGCACTGCCCCACAGACAGAGGTGAGATGGGTGGTGGAACCCCGACCAACCACAGAGTTTGTCATATTATTCTATGCTCCTGAATGTTTGAATGTTTTTATTCAATGCTTTTGAATGTTAAATATATGATTTAGCAGTGGTTTATAACTGTATGATTTTGCAGTAAAATTAGGATTTACGTGTGACTGTGGTGGTTTTTATTATATTATCTTTATTCAATTGATCAATTACAATATTTTAATTTAGCAAAGGGAATTCGCAGTCATTGGACCAGATCCTGATCCATCTGGTTCATGGCCACCGCTTAGTCGAAGCGCACTTCGACATTGTATTGGTTTTGGGGGTGCCTGTCAAAGGGGGGTGTAGCCAGGATGGTGAACTATGCAATGGTTGGCTAGAGGTGGTTCGGCAGCACCCTGCAGCCGAGTTTGGGACAGTCCCTGCTGGCCCAGCAGGGTCAGGGCTAATGTTCAGTGCACACCTGGCATTTGCACCAAAGACTTCAATCAGAGAATTTTGTTTTTCATGTTTTGAGAGTCCTTCAGTTGCTTTTGGGCAAACTCCAGGCAGGCTACCATGTGGCTTGCAACTCGACTGTACAGGCCTGACTGGTGGATTGCTGATCTTTGTACTTGTAAAAGGGTCTCCTCTTTCCACTAAGGCACTTCTAACCCGATTGTTCAGTTTAGGAGGCTGGAAGGAGCTCTAGGAAGAGTCCTGGTGGTCTTCCACTTACAAATGATGATGCTACTGTGCTCATCAGGAACTTCAAAAGCAGCAGAAAATTTTCTGTAAATTTGTCTCCAGATTTGTGCCTTGAGACAATCCAGTCTTGGAGGTCTACAGACAACTCCTCTGACTTCATGCTTGGTTTGTGCTCTGTCATGAACTTTCAAAAGTGTGACCTTATATAGAAGGTGTGTGTCTTTCCAAATCAGGTCCAATCAACGTTTTTTTCCACAGGTGGACTCCAATTAAGCTGCAGAAGCAAGGACGATCAGGGGAAACAGGATACATTTTAAGCTGCATGGCAAAGGCTGTGAATGAGTTTGTTTTGTTTTTTTAATACATTTGCCAAAAGATTAAGTCATTTCTTTTCACGTTGCCATTATGGGGTGCTGTGTGTATAGAATTCTGACGAAAAAAATGAAAAGTTTGTCTTCTTCACATTAATGCAGCATCATCTGTCTGCTGCCAAACTGTTTCTTTTAACAGGGCCCTTACCATGGATGCCTAGTCAGTGGCACCATGATTAGAGCCCTGCTGTCAGGATGATTGGTGCAGGCTTGGAGTCCAACTGCACCCAGACAAGACACTATCAGTCAAACAATCATCTTTAAACTAAAGAAGTAAAGAAGAGGTTTTTCTTACCATAGAAGAAAGTCTGATGTTACAGTATAATAAATTGTATTTACAGTCATGCAGTACAGTTATAAATTGTAAAATCAGTGATGCAGTTCACATGCACTGTTATTGAAAAAATACTCTTTTTTACATTTACAGCATTTATCAGACGCCCTTATCGAGAGCGACTTACAATCAGTAGTTACAGGGACAGTCTCCCTGGAGCAATTTAGGGTTAAGTGTCTTGCTCAGGGACACAATGGTAGTAAGTGGGATTCGAACCCGGGTCTTCTGGTTCATAGGCGAGTGTCTTAGCCACTGGGCTACTACCACCTTTTTTCAATTCATATAACACTTGCCTAAGAACAGTTCTTTAAGGAAGAACTGTTGCATGTTAAACAGGGAGGGAATACGTTGTAAAACGTTTGCCAGGTCAACTGTGCAAACAGCCAGAACGGCTGATCTGCTGTGGCAACACCTAATGGAAGCAGCCAAAGGAACGAAGAGGATTAACATGTAATAAATCTATACTGATCTATACTTATAGGTGCCTTATTAGGGTTTTGATTGAGTGCAATGTACTCTGCTGAGGATTTGAGTCACATGACTTTTTTTTTTTTTTTACATTCAAGGAACAGAAGTAATCTTGTGGTAACTTCACTTTATTAAAAGGGCCTGTTTCTTTTCAAGACAGAGCTCAGCTAAGTTTCTGGCCATCCCATGTGAACAGCAGCCTATTACAGGCCAGTTTGGCTTAAGGTTATCCATCACAAAATAACTTTTTCTGCATAAGAATAAAAGCCATGATTATTCACATTCATAAATGATGGAAAACAGGCCAGCAGCGTCAACAAAAAAGTGCCAAACCCACAGATTGTAAAGGTCTCTTTGATTTGTAAAGGTCCCTTTGATTCAGGCATGGTGTGTGTGTGTGTGTGTGTGTGTGTGTGTGTGTGTGATATATATATATAACAATAATACCCAAAGGCATTGATATGCTCAGCGACTACATTTGTGTTAATTATTATTTATATTCTTGTAATTTATTTTAGCCCTTTGAAACTTCACCTGCTGTTTATTGATTTATCCCCCTCTTGGTTTTGATCACATGGACTTTCAGCATTCCCTCAGATGCCAACAGAGATAGTAGCAAAATGACCCGCTGCAGCAATTCTAATACAAACACACACTTTCGAAGAGCATCACACCTCGAACTTGCACCTGCTGTTGTTATAAATTAATAAAAGCCTTTTTGTGGTTGTAGAGCATCATTCATCCCCTTCCTGAGCCACATTCTTTTCCCATCTGGAATCTTTCATTCTCCCTGAGACTCTTCCTCACCCGATTCGAGGGAATGATCTTATCCTGTCAGCCTCCAGCTACTGTCCAGATAGTGATCTTCCAGAGTTTCTCTCCCCCGAGGATGGCTTGCTAAAATTACAAACATCTAGTAATAAACCCCATGCAACAGAGAGCTATGGAAATCAAACTCCTAATACCGCACTTGACTCCGACTCCAGTGACGCCACTTTCTCTCTCAGGGTCATTCTCGTTGCGCTCCCACCACCTGCGGTGCTGGTGAACGCCAATGTGTTCCTGTGCTTCTTCATGGTCAAAAGTATTTTACCGCTGTCAAGTAAACAAAATCTGTCGAGTGTCAGATAACAAACCATCTGTCATGAACTTTATACTGTTAGCCGCCTCCACAATGCAGTTGTGACTCTGCGGCCTGACAGCGATAAAGACTGGGCCAGCAGTGTGATGCCCTAAGGCTTTTGGATGGGGTCTCCTTTTATTGCTTAACACAATAACAAGACATAATCCGCACTTTTGGGCGATAATTGAAGTTCCCACAGCAGCGTCAGCAACGTTTGACAGGAGCCATCCCCTGCTTTAACGCTGCAGCTGATGAATGAAATGCCTCCTTAATTAAGGGATTCCTAATGAAGTGATTCTGTAGAGCAATGTGATGTCGAGTTTGCTTCTGGCAGCGCTGTGACCCATAGCTGAACTTTTCATTTAAAGGAGGATCGCAAATCTATCAGGGAGTATTTTACAAAGGGCTTACGGCATACGGCTGGAACCAGGTACTTATTTTATGTGTGTGTGCGTGTGTGTGTTTAACAAAAAGGAAAATTAATACTCTGATGCTAGTAAAATGATCACATTCATTTTTGATGCATTGGCGTGTTTCAATGCATTCATTCCATAAACAACATGAATAAAATTACAATTGCATGAGGATGGTTTGTAAATAAGCACATTTATTAGTCAAAATTATTACTTTTTTATGCTGCATGCTATTATCGGGAGCAGATTTGTGATGAGAATTTAAAATCAGGCAATGCATTCACATTTTACCTGCTATGATCAGACTCAGACAAACTATAAATTCAGCAATAAGCACAATCTTTCATGCTGGGACAGTGTTTAACAAATGTTATTTGGCATCACTGGACTATGGGAGCTTAAGTTATTGGTTGAACTGTTCTTTAACTCCAAAAATATGTTTTATTAGAAGGGAAGATTTAAGCTTGATCGGTTCAAGCCTAAAATTGCACACTTACTAGCACTAAGCTAGATGCTAGTTTCCCAGAGTTTCACCCCAGTGTGCCTTTGGGCGATGCCAAAAACCAGGCCTCGAACCATGAAACCTTACCATGGTATTACAACATAATCCTCAAAGGGGCAGCCAGCCATGGAAAGGTCTGTATACAAAGATTCTTTAGTCTGCTTTTCTTACCTTCACCAATATTGCAGCCACTTGAACTCATTTATCTAGCACATAAGCTCTTGTTGATTTAAACACAATTTTGTGTAAGCAAAAAGGGTAAAAGCAAAAGTGTACAGTCCACATGAAATTACACAATATCATTTTTATTATTGCCATGTCCTTATTAGCATTAGTGTCATAATTTTGCCACTGTTGCTCATTAACTAATACTAGTTTTGCCCCATTTTTGAGTCTTCGTTCTGTCCACTCATTTTTCGTTTATTTTGGAATTTAATGTGCTCACCTTTTTTTGTTTATTTCTCTTTTTTTTTGTTAGCCAGACATGCCTTTCTATATTCCCTGTGGTAATCATTCACACTCCTCTATTGCTGGCAATAGTAGAGGAAAAAATATAACATATTGGTTTGTAATATATAACTTCAAACACTAATTGCATCTCGTGAGAAATATCGATGTTACAGGTGTGACGGTCATATTATTTTCTCTCTTTTTTGTCTCTTTTTAGCATAATTGAAACATTTGACAATATAGAGGAGATTGTCTTGCAAGAAACTTTACTAATACCAAATCTGTCATTTTTGAGTGCTGTGCCAGTATTTCTCAACGTTGGCATGCTGGGCAGGCACCATTAAGAACGATGCAATGCGGCTGGGCAGATGGGTGAGGAGAGCTGACTCTGTGTTTGGCACGGAGCAGCACACTTTAATCTTTGTGGCATTGAGGAGGACCCTGAGCAAACTTTTATCCATCATGGACAATGCCCTTCACCCTTTGCACAGTACCTCCACCAGGTAGATGAATCTTTTCAGCAGCAGACTGCCTTCTTGGTCCCACACTTGAAAAGGGCTGAGGAAGACCCTAATTTCTCATTGAAATATGTTAGAAAATCGGTTTGTCATGGGATGGACCAGACTGCGCAATCACAGACATGTTGAGAGTCATGGAAGATACAGGACGACTTAAAGAAGCAGGGTGTTGATGCTTGGATTGCCATGAGCAGGTAGGGAGAGATGAGGGGCTGGAGTGTTGGCACTCTGAGTGGTAAGGCTTTCCTGGGAGCTGTGCGGCGGTGGTGAATAAAACCCACGGTGTAATAAGGAAGTCTTTACCATGGCTTAACTAAAATGGAAGTGCCCTATTTCTTTAGGAGACCGGTGGTCATGACTGGAGCAAAGGACACAGGGGCTGGGCTGAGGCATCGTTGGTGTGTATAAACTGTATGAACGGTATGAGATACAAATTCCGTCAATGGGAGAGTTGCATCCCCTACTTGCAGCATGAGGCATTTGTTGTACTGCAGAGTGCATGGTAGGGTTTCCACAGATCTTTAAAAAGTCCTAAATTCAAGTAAAAAAAAACCCCAAAGCCTTCAATCTGTCAGTAATTTGCTAGTCACTGACAGTTTATTAAGTGCAACATGTGTGTCAGTGCCTGACCCGGACATCTTGCCTGATTGGAGCGTGCACAATGGTTAGGGTTAGGTTTAGGCCATAACATGGTGGCTTTCAGAACCAACCAGGGCAAGTGGTACTAATTATTTACTGACAGCGTGCATGGAAATGACCGGGGGCAGTTGGTGCCCTTTGCAAAAAAGTCATAGAAATATACAAAATAAAAATCCTGGAGGGATGGCATGATAAAATGTGAACAAGCATTGTGTTATTTAAATATTTTTGACAATATTTTTAGTGTAAACTCTACAGCTATATACAAAAAAAAAAATTATATAAATCACTCACATCTACTTTCAGTAGAATTCCTCATATTATTTTTTTAATCTGGTATAAGGTAATGCAACGTAATGCTATACGTTGATGTATTTGTAAAAGGTTTTCTTATACAACTTCCTGCTGCAGTGCCTTTGGACACGTTACCCTTTCAAAAACAGTTACATTTAAATGTACTTATCAGATTATATACCACAATATATATATAATCTACAGTCTATGGTAAATTTAATTCGCAATATGAATTTTGTTTAGATTTTTTTTTTTGCACTTATTAAAAGAAGAGCAAGACATTTGCAAAATTACAGGAACTGATGTTTTTTCTGTTGTGGTAATCAAGGATAATAATATGCATCTATTTGTTCCAAGAAGATAACTCAGCCAAATTAGGCTTCAAATTCACTTTATGTTAACGATCCATGACCTGCCCTGTATAGAATGTGCTCAGTGTCACATTTCATTACCACAGTTTGTGTGATACATTTTGTCATTTCTAATTAGTACATCATGGCAGAAAAAGGAAACACCTTGGACATATAGCTCAGTTTTTCCATAGTGTCATCATTTAGCTTGAGTAAGGCTATATCATCTGCTGCATCAGGGACCACGACATTTACTGCATTCATTTCAGATTCTGTTGCTCATGCTGCTTTCTGACAGCTAATTATCTGCACTGTCATATAAATTAAAGATCAAATTAAGCAGAAGCTGTCTAACAGCAAACGCAAATAGACCTATAATATGATATTCCAGAGGTTTTGAGCAATTGCTTCACTTCGTTGTACATCGTTTAAGAAATGTGTGCATGACAATAAAAAATTTGTATTTTAAACGCGTATGACGAGAGAGACAAACACAGTCAGAGAGAGACAGAGAGGTCAGAGGCATGTTGGCTTCACTACTGATCATTTGGTAGCTGGGTCTCGATGAAAGGAAAACTTCTCTGCAGTCTCACAGGAGTCGCCGTAAAACTTCAGTTCAGTCTGCCGACGGTAATTTGTTTTGATGCTGATCTCACTTAATCATTGAATAGCTCTTACGGATATGGAAAGTCAAACGGAGAAAAAAAATCTATGATTCATGATTTGCTTTTTGTTTGTTGTTTCCAAATTGCTCCTGCTTTCTCCCTCCCGCCCTTTCCAGCTCAGTGTCCTCTCGCTGAGTTTCTTCACCGTCTATTCTTAGTGTGCTACGTTTTTTTTTTTTTTTCGTTTTAGGCTGAATCACAATGTGATATAGATCTCGTTAAATCCTGCCCTGCAGCATCCTCTCAAACATTCAATGTTTTTCGTGTTTTTGTTTTCATCTTCTTTTTCTTGCTCTGTTGCAGATGCTTCATTTCTTTTCATTGTACTAATTATATATCGGTTGGGCTAAAACGTAATTAAAGAAAGATGTTTAAAAGCAGTTTGCATTGTGTACACTGCCTGTGCAATAAGCATTTGACCGTTAACTTGAACTTTCATAAAGAATGGTAGCGCCACACCCCAGATCCTATATTATACATCTCCGGCCGTATATTATACATGTACAGACTGCCGTACATGCTTCCATATAAATGAGTCCACGGGCCTATCACGATTCAGCTCATGCAGCCCTTAGCTTGATGGCAATTAGTAAAATGGAGGTGCTCGTTGCTGACTTTAATATGCCCCCACTCTCTACTTGACCCATAAGCTGGCCATTTCCTCTCATGGTGTTGTACCTGTCTAGATAGGAATCGATTAAAATTTGATATATGCATGATATTATAAATTAGTCATGGGCAAGTTACACATGCTGGCACGCTGGCTTGTTTTGAGCTCCCTGTGTTGTCACTGTGGGCAAATATAACTTTACTCTCTAGCACACTAGCATAGAAAATTAAATTACATCTTTAAATTCAGCAGCACAGAATGGTATATTTTGAATGGCATATATTGAATGGTATATTTTGAATGGTATATTTTGAAAGTCAATTCTAGAAGCTTTTAAGCTTAAATTGCCTGTGGTATGGAAACTATAAATCAAAATGCAAAAAAAAAAAAAAAAACTTCTGAGGCGCAATGCTGTGAAAGCACGACAGCAGTGACTTTCCAACATCTGCCAGCTCTGAAAGACTAATGTGCAAAATTAAGACTAATTAGTGTCTTATTTTCACACCCATCGATGTATCTCCCACTGTCAGTTTAGTTGAGGATGAGCCCTGGGGCACAGGCGAGGCAGGAAGCTGTCATAAACGTTTCAGCCAACGCTGGCATGCTGTCCTAAGCAGGATGCATGGATCCTCTAACCTGCGCTATGTCAGCAGGGGGGCAGGGTACTGACAAAGGCTGACATATGCGAGATACGCGCTCCGGATTCGGGGATGCAAGCAACCCCAATCAGCCGGAAAAACGACGGAAGTGTTTGTATGCTTCCCGTTCAAAAGGAAGACGTTTGTGTGGAAGCGTAAGCTTTGTACACTTAGGTCAACTCAAAGCTGCTTTTGTTCTGTAAGTCTGGTTTTGGAATGAGGTTAATTTATTCAGAATAGTCCTCTGCTCATTCTGCATTCTTGGCGCTGTGTAGGCAGGGACTTGACAGATTGTCCTCTCCCAGTGAAGTTGCACACAGACACACAAATTCTCTTTTTCTTTCTTTCTTTCTTTCTTTCTTTCTTTCTTTCTTTCTTTCTTTCTTTCTTTCTCACAGAGCACAGGGTCTCCTGTACCTTGTTCATTTTGTTTGAATACAACTAAAGGCCTTATTTAGGGCTTTTCTCATTAAAACAAAATAAAAGCTCAATTTCCTCTGTTTCCCCCAAGGAAGAGTCTAAACCAGTTTTCTTCTGCATATTGAAATTTTGCTTAATTACAATATTGTCTCTTATGTAAAAGTGACATTTTAAGGTCAAGAGCAAATTACTCCTCTGGGTCCAAGCCAGAGATGTCTAGAAAAGAATCGTCCCTTAAGTATCTAATCTATGTGACATACACATATTGATTAATCATATTCCACTTTCCACTTGAAGGTGTCACGATAGCGAGCTGACGGGGGAGGGAAGCGCAGAGTCAGGACATACACGGAAAGGGATTTTATAAAGGAACACAAATAAACAAGGCGCAATGGGCGAAAACGGGGAATAAAGGGGAAAACACAAACAAACCTGCAGGCGTGTGCCGATTGCCACAACAAATACACATACAACCTTTCAAGGCCAAGTTCATGACAGAGTCCACGAAAATGCAGTCCCAGCAGAGGGCGGAGTCACTGGCTTTTATTGGCTGTCAGAATTGGCTTCGGCTGTAGCCATCACCTGGAGCCAATCCTGAGAGAGCCCCCCCCTCCAAGGGCTATGTCTTTGGAGCCCCAGCAGTACCATCAGTGGAGGCGGTGGAGCCGACTGCGGCAGCCACAGGGCTCCTGCCCTGCTGTGTCTTTCCCTTGGAGGACCCGGTCCCTTGGGCTGGCTTCCCGGCAACCACATACAACCACCCTGTCTGGGGCCTTCTGGGATCATGCAGCCCCTCTCGTTACACGTCCCCACTGGCAGAGCGGCCAGCTTCTCTCCCTTCACTGCGCAGGGAGGCCTTTGCCGACCGATCATGGCACCCCTGGCTATTGCCTTCTAGGCATATGCAGCTCCTCTTGCTGCACGTCCCTGGTGCCAAGGTAGGGGCTTTGCCAGCCCATCCAGATAGCCCCTCCTGCGTCCATTGGGACAAGCAGGTCCTCTTCCTGCCTGTCCCAGCTGCCTGTCCTCATGCCTACCAAGGGGCTTTATGGCACACTGCCCCTCTGGAGATGGACCCAGGCCCATGCCAGGCCCGCCCTCCGTTCTGACTACCGGAGGACCCAGTTTCGTCGCTTCCCCACCTACCCTCCCCTTAGGAGGAGCCCCCAAGCTGAACTGCACCCCCCCAAAAAATCTTTGGTGGGGACCCCCCGGCTGGACTCGTCCACCTCATCAGCACCAGCAGAGTTGGGTCAGGAGCCTCCTCCCTGGGGTTCGGCTCCGCTGTTGGGTCGTCATCTGGTTGACATAAAGAGTGGAAGTGGGGGTGACATACGGACAGATAAACCACGCACACACACACACAGAGACAGAGACAGACAGAAGACAGGGTCGTCTGGCTCCCTCTCTGTGCTCTCTGGGACCTCCTCAGGGGGCACAGCCAGGATTACGGGAGGCGCGACCTTCTTGCCGCCCCCCAGTGCTGGGTTTTCTTGCATCAGATCTTGACTGGCACTGGGTGTGGTGGTGGATCAGAGTTCGATCCCTGGCTCAGGCTCTGGCCGATCAAACTCTGTCCTCAGTCTCTCCAGGAAGTCCTGAAAACCCATTCTGCTTGTCTGTCCCTGCTGCCACAGGGCTGCGCCCCAGCCCCATGCTGACCCACGAGCAGTACTCTGGCCATTCTGGCTGGAGCCCACCCATCTCTCCTCTGGTGGAACGCCTCCGTTGCTGCTTCCGGGTTTTGCTGACATCATCAAATGGTGCCGCACGCCACACGACCACCGCGCCACCGGGAAGAAAGTGCTCTACCAGCACGGGAGGGTCGAATTCTGGCGCATCTCGCCGCTGGTGCTTATACTCACTCTGGCTGGCCATGTTTTTCTCTGCGGTTCTCCTCCTTTTCCTTTTTCCTCTGTGCTTCTGGTGGGAGGGACGGCATTTTGTCATGACGGCCAGCTGACGGGGGAGGGAAGCGCAGAGTTGGGACATACTGGGAAAGGGGTTTTATTAAGGAACACAAATAAACAAGGTGTGATGGCCGAAAATGCGGAATAAAGGGGAAAACACAAACAAACCCACAGGCGTGTGGCGATTGAGAGAACTCAAAATACACATACAACTTTTCAAGGTCAAGTTCAGTCCATGAAAATGCCGTCCCTGCAGAGGGGCGGAGTCATAGGCATTTAATGGCTGTCAGAATTGGCTTCGGCTGTAGCCATCACCTGGAGCCAATCCTGACAGAAGGTTATACTGTGAATTGAAGTGACAAAACATTCCCTGATGCCAGGTAGTTTAATCAAAATTAGTCATGGCATTGTAAAATATTAAAATTTGCAGAGCAGCAAAAAAAAAATATAACCCACTGCAAATGTGTCTTCACAAAGCACACGTAATGTTGTGCTGTCATGTAGAAAGCACTGCCTCCTAAAACACTGCACACTCAATGTGACATGCGCAACCTGCATCAGTTGCATCGCTTGAACGTGTATATAATATGACAAATATTTAATGGCAAAATATAAACACACATATAGTCATGCTCACTGCAGGGTTCAAATCTGTGAGGATTTTGACTGACAAAAATGATCAAATGTTTCCTTTCATCTTCATGACCAGGAGAATGCTGTTTGTAGCACAATAATGTGGCCTTAAAATTAACATTAAAATATTGAAAGGATAAAAAAGACAGAAACTTATTTCACTTTCTTGGCTGTCACCATTGGTGTTAGATTAACAAATAGGAATTAAAGAAACTGGAAGTTCTGCCTCATTTAGTCTTGTTAAACTGAGCTGTTTGTTGAAGCTCAAAGTTATGGATGTTTAACATTGTTAACTATATAAGTGGTCTTACTCTAACCTAATCACTTTTAGTCATTGTTGTCTTACTTTCAGATAGTTGTATTTTTGTTGTTGTAATACGTTCATGTCTGCCTGTTTAAATTAAATGTACAGGTCAGATTTTTTGGGGATCGACACAAATGATGGTGAGCCACCCAGATATTTCACTGAACCAGCGATCTGAACTGTGTTGGGACACCAGGAAAATGAGTTTCACTCCACCAGGCTGGTTGGCATTTGATTGGAATCTTTAAACACACCCTAGCCCTGTCCCCCTTATTGAACCTAGAACTGACCCAACTGCTACATGTTCATCCTTTAATAATGGCTTGTGATGTGCTTGTGATGAGGTGGATTTGCCACATTGTCTGACCGGTGAGGATATAGAGGGTGAAGAGCCACGAAGAGTATTAAACTATTTCAGTTTTTGGAATGCGCTTGAGATTCAGGATCAGGAAAAAAATATATATATTTACCTCCGAGGTAGAGCTGTAAATGTTAATAAAAAAGAATAATGAAACAAAAACAAACAATATAACAAATGAAATTAAGGCTTTATGGCTTTAAACGTCTAAAGTCATGAGCTTGAGAGCCAGCTCTGGCTTTGTCTGTGTCTGTGAAGTTTGCATGCTCTCGACAGTATCGAGAAGAGTCTGCCACAGTGTTGCCAGATTTGCAATTTCTGTTCTTACGTTGCTCAGAAAATATGCTTCAATAACACACGTTATCATAGACTGTGCATATTATAGTGTATATTATTTACCTACAGACACCTCTGGGCAGAATAGGGCCTCTACCTGTGTGGCGTGCAAGATGAGTCCCCACCCTGAACAGCCCAGAATATCATTTACATGTTGCAACAGCAATAGAAAGCTTTAATGTTAGTGCTAGCTACAGGCTTTAACCACCCAGTGGGTGTAAGTCTGAAAGTCTGATGGCAATGTTGCATATGTGTACTCTTTGCATCTTCCTTAACCTCAACTCTGCCATTCAAATCTGTGTCGGACTCAATTAAACAAAAACTTATAGGATCATGTTCGTCAAGGCAACTGAAGCGCTGCATTATAGAATCTGTAGTTTGTGTGTTATTAGCGCTTCACAACACCGGGCCATAATAATAGATCTATATTAAATGATCTTGTGGGCTGTATGTGGCCCGTGGGTTGCAAGTTTGATGTGTTACCTCGTACATTGATTGATTGATTCATTGATAAAGGCACGTGAGATGACTGCACATAAACAAGCCGAGTATTTTCTGTGTCATGCATTATGGGATTTTTGGAATTATTGATCGTACAAAATTGGTCTGGCTGCAGATCCACTGAGGTGCCGGAAGTTTACTGTGATGTCAGTACCTTATTTCCTGTTTATGTAATATAATGAAAATTGGAAGTGTTCCCTACTTTTAATTTTAAAATATTATTAATTGTGTTACATTCTTGATTGATGATTTTAGTTTGAATAAAACTATGATTCGAGACGATTAAGGAGGGGTTTAATAAAATATATTTACACACTAACATTATCTGCTTAACTTTACAAGAACAACATTTATATCTTAATGTCATAATCTGGTCTGGAAAGTAGTCAGTCCGGAGTTTCACGTTCGTACTGTGTAAGGTTTCCTAATCATATTCACCTGTGTCTGATTATATAAAGCTTCCCTGTTTGTGTCTGTTCACTGTCGGGTTTTTGTTACATGTTAACTGTTCACTTGTTACCGGATGTCTCCCATGTCCTGTTCATCACATATTAAACCCCTGCTTCGTGACATTGTGCATATGCGTCCTTCTTTATCGTATTGTTCAGCCATCATTCCAGATCATCTGTCTTGCCATGCCAAACGAGCATGACAACACTACCAGCTCTTCGTAGTTAGGTTTGAAGTGGAGCAGGAGGAGTTTCATTTTAAACAATAACTGCCCTGACCACAGGGGACTGCCATCCAACCCCCTGACAGCTCGGGGTGGATTGACACTTGTGGTCAAGATGGCCATCAGATTTTTTGCCACCCTGGAGTCGTTCTGGCTGTCCTGCGCAGACGGCTTCAGGCCCGTGTGATACTGCCACCTTGTCCGCCGCCCGCAGGTGCCTGCCGCTCCAGACATGGGAATGTCCTCGACCGTCCGGAAAACCATTGGGCCCCTGCGGAACATGAATCCAACGTTGGCCAGGGACAAGGGGGCGAGTGATGTCCTCCCGGCGAGTCGCGGCTCCTTGGATCCCAGCTGGGCGGCGTCGGCTGCATCCAAAATCTGGTCGAGTCATTTTGTCACGGCCGTTTGGCATTGCGAGGCAATTGATCTGAGATGATGACAAGACTTGGCGAGGAAGAAGGAAGCATTCACACGACGTCACAAAACAGGAGTTTAATCGGTAATGAACAGGACAGGGGAGACATCCAGTCACAGATGAACATGTAACATGTAATTAACCCCTTCCGGACCAGATCATGACATTTTCCAAAGTTGTTGCAGTCAAACGCTTCCTTCTTGCTGTAAAATGAAACCATCATTACATTACATTACACAAAACCTTGAGACCTCCATTCCACAATGTGCATATGCGTTCATGGATCTTATGACTTGATTTGTTAACAAGACTGATAGGCAGGTCTTTAAATCAATTACGACGGATTGAAAGTCATGTATTACAACTTCCAGTATCTCAGTGGATCTGCAGCCAGACCTCATTTGAACCGGTCTGATTATGATGCAACTTCCTTAACTGCAAGGCCACCAAGCGGCCCCTTAATCAGAAGGTTTCCGGTTCGAATCCCAATCCGTCAAGGTGCCACTGTGGTGCCACTGAGTAAAGCACCGTCCCCACACACTGGGGCCTGTCATGGCTGCCCACAGCTCACCAAGGGTGATGGTTAAATGTGTCCTTTGGTTTTATTTTGTCATCGTGTGCTGTGCTGTGTATCACAATGACAATCACTTCATTTTCAGATTTATACATTTGTATATATGTTTATTATGTGTAACTACACAATAATACTGTTTATACTTTCCTTGTTTTATTTAGTTGTTATTTTTTTCCTGGGACTTCATTTCCCATTATTCTTTACTGGGTATTTAAGTGTGTGCATCACTTCCCTCTGTCCCTTTTATTTCCCTGACAAGAGCCGGTAAGAAATGCTTGCTCAGCATCTTTTGTCATCTAATTTTTTTGTCATTTTTCTAATTATTTATTGGTTTATTGTATGTAGTTTGAACATTTGCTTGCTATGTGTGTTCTGCGCTTCTTTTATTTCCCCAGAGGCTGGACCAAAATCAGGAAACTGAGGCTGGAAACAAATAAACCATACTGGAGAGTTTGTCCACGACTGCATCTCATCATTCACCGTACCTTGCGCCCGCACACAATCCTGAACCAGAAAGAAAAACACAACACAAGTTACACAAGCTACGCCCCAGTTACACAAGCACACTAGGTGGATTGGTGACTAAATTGAGTGTGTGAGTGAATGGTGTGTGAATGGTTTATGTGCCTTGCGGTGGGATGGTAGGATGAGCTCCAGCACCCGCGACCGTACAAATGATTTATTTAATCATTTAAGGGTAGTGAGTGAAAGCTTTCAGAGGCGAACACCTGTTATAGAGTACAACATATTGAAAAAAATACAAAAGAAAAAACACAAAGTAAGAGTGTGAGACAGCAAAACAGTCGGCAGAGAAAGAAGGGAAAAAGCTGTGACTCACCCTTGCTCACTCTCTCACTTGCTTATCAGTGAGGCAGACAGTGTAGTCCCGCATGTAATAAAAAACTATCATCATGAGCCCAGGACTGCATTACAGGGCCTTAGATTGTGGACTTGATCTGGTTCTCACGGGGATAGCCAAGTTACCAGAACTGCGGAGGGCAGGAGCTGCATGGCGCGGCGGCGGAAATGAAAGGCTGCCCCGGCTTCCTGCTCCTGAGAGAGCGCCATGCTTCACTGAAGAGGCCGTGTTTGAAGGCACCATCTGTCACTGGGGACTGATATTTCTGACAAAAGAAGAAAAAGATGAGGGGGGGGTGGTTAAAAAGCAGAGTAAAAAGTGTACACCGGCCCCCACAATGCAAAATGTTTTGTATGGATCACACATGAAATCCTTTTGTCTATGTGCTGCTGTCATCTGATTCCTATTTGCGTATAATGTGAGTGTTATGCTGATGACTACAGGAAAACGCTGAAATTGCGCCTTTGCGTTGAGCAACACTGCTGCAGGCATCTTTTTGGTACTCCTATTCATACTAATTGAGTTTTGTTACACATGCACTGCATATTAGGCAAAGTAGATACTCAGCGTTATTATTAGTGAAGCAAATTTCATGGGAAAATAAAGAATATATAATATAGTCATTTCAATCATTTTATACAAATATGCATGGTAATATACAAAGCACAATGTTGCTTAAAAAGTGAAACATCCTAATTTTAAAATAATAAAATATTTTGACATTATGTATTTAGGTAAAGTTAGAAAGCCAACATCTGTGGACACACATGAAGCGTTTTTTTTTTTTTTTTTTTGGGGGGTAAATGAGGAGGGTTTTTTCAGGAATTTGTTCAATTATGCGGCCAAGCAGACTGGTTGGTCTGCTGTGGTGATTCCTAACGGGAGCGGCCGAAGGGGGCCGATAACGATAGAGGTAAAGTTACCATGAATACCACTCAATCTCAAGAGGCAATGGTGAATAACTGTAGCATCACCTGTGTCCTCAGGGGACCCTTAGAGGGACGAGACTAAATGCATGTCAGTCATAATAAAAATAACCCATAGTTATTAATGTTATTAAGGCAGTCAGTGAATGGAACATTAAACATTTATATTTTTGCAGCTACCTCATGTTGTGACTTCTTGTTTCTCATCCTATCCTTCTACCATCTCTCTCTGACTAGGGGGAAAACTGTTTTGGTGAACTGAAAGGAAATGCATACAAGGTAAATCTGTGTATGATATGCAGTACACAATTTCAATGTTTATTTATTTTTTTTATTGGGTGTATTCTGGACAGAGATGTGATGCCCATTATGTGCTGGGGTATGAATTGAAACATATACTAGGCTTAATGCCAGGAGTTTCCTTGATGTTGATAGATATGAGAAAATGTATATACCATTTGCAAATACCTGTGTAAAATACAAATTTCAAAAGATGTTAATGAGAAAAATGTTGATATCCCAATATTTCACTCCAATATATGAATATATGATATCCATTTTGTTTTCTCAAATCGATCAATTGTCCATAGAGTTTTGTAATGAATCTGTCTCTTCCTCACCAGCTCCACCCCCCACAACATGCTCCCCCTCCCCTGAGTATTGGGGTCAGTGTCTGTGTGTGCATATTATGTCGCCTATAGCCGCGGGTTCCCTGGTAAGTCTCAGTTACGTAGTGTGCACTTGTCGTTACCGCTCACATTTCTGGCATATGCGTTCCTACTCACGTGAACCTCCTAGGATTCTTCGACACGGATAGCACCCCTCACAGGTGTGAGGAACGTCAGGTGCGGCTTATTGTGTCTAATCCGACTCCCCTACATGAACCCTGTGGGATTTGGAGTCTGCAGAGCCGTTATCCACTACATTTCCCAAGGTGGTCCCCCATTCTGTTTACTGCAAAGTCTGGTCTGTGCCATCATTGTGATTGTTTGTGAGTTCGTATGTTCACATACAGGACCGATTACTGGACCGCAGGTGTAGGACTGGGAGCGAGTGACAGAGGCACACCAGAGCCAAGCAGGAGAGAGCATTATTTTCCAGCACACAGCGCGGGGACCTGTTTATTTTACTTTTTAAGTAAACTCTGTTTACTTCTCCACACCCTCGGCATCCATCGTCCCTTCCCCGCCTCAATTGTGACATAATCAGAGAAAAAAAAATTACACTTTTTAATAAACAAAATTTACACGTTTTAATAAACAAAAAGAAAGTCATGATTTACTTTTTTAATAATAGAAATTTAAACAAAAAGCAAAAACAATTTGGCCTATACGGCCAAATGACTGCTTCACTAGTGAATTCTAAATGTCTGTCTATAACGGTCTTTTCTGACTCATGGAATATTCACAATTGCCTGATCCCTGACTATGCAAATACTGTTATTATGGATTATTACATATGCCCCACAATATTTCTGTTCTTGCTTGATACCCGCATCAGGCTGTAAATCCTTATTTATATAAATGTAATGTCCTATTTTGTATGAAATTATCAGAATCAGAATCTTGTTTATTGGCCAAGTATGTGCAAGCACATACAAGGAATTTGATTCTCCTTTTCGGACCGGTCCGGAATTTGTTTGAAGGAATTTGAGTCTCTCAAGTACAGTATAAAAGAAACCAACAACAATGTGCAAGGATGTGTTTAAGTGTTATTTGTACAACAGAATATGTTTATACTGTTTATAAATAAATATATATACTGAGTATAAATATATGTATGAATGTACATAGGTCTATAAATGTATAAAGATGAACAATGTGCAGTACAATAAATAGGCCAAAAATCTAAATCCTATACAGAGTGTACATAAAGTGCAGTGTGCAATGTTAGGTGATCACATGGTAGGTATCACACGAATCCCATTGTTTGAACTATAGACTAATATCAAAGAAGAGCAGTTTTTGAAAGTCCACCTAATTTTGACTGCAAACGAGTGAAACTGAAGTCACTGGTAGATGCAACCCAAATGGCCTTTGCAGCAATGCTGACTAAAAATAAAAAGCAATTTTTTTTTCATCTATTGTGAGGGACCTTATTTTGAGGATTTCAAATATTTCAAATGTGACACAGTAGATGAGACTTAACATGTTTAAAAACCCTTAAAACATCCACACTAAGTGTGTGTTCATTTGTGCCAAACTCCACACCAGCGTCCTAGCCAGTGCTGCATGTGAGCAGCTCTTCAGTGTTGGCAAGAGAATTTTCTGCGCAACTGCCTGTTGGATGAGAACATGTGTCACGTCAAATGACTTCTGTGCTTAGATCACTGTGTAAGCTTGCTGTGTATAATTCTGACGGACATGTCTGAACCGCTTTTTTGAAAACTGGATTTGTTCCTAGGGTGCTTCTTCCAGCGTGATGTACCTGGTAGCTTGCATAAAGGCCCAACACTGTGAGCAGACCACAGTCCAATTTGTGCAGATCTATGTTTGGCTCTAGCTTTGACATTAACACAGTTCCATCTATGATCACACTGCTAGTCTTAGGTTAAGGCTTTCTGTCATTCAGACAGCTTTATGCTGTGGCTTACAACTCTGCAATGAGGCAGAATGACATTTAAAGAGGTGTGATTAGAGTATATTATGAGGCTGGCACTCATAACAGTAGTTTGAAACTAAACTGGTGATGGATTGATAGTCTTTGGGAAAGCCACAATTCTATAAATAATATGCTAATGCTTTTCTTTGCAATAATATTCTATACTTATATAGTACTGATCAGCGTAGTAGAACCATGTGCTGACATACATGCTTCAATTGTTTTTTCATTTTTTTTTTTTTTTTTGCGGAAAATACAATTACTAGACACAAAACTACAACAGCATGTCTCAATGGGCCTTGCAGTTGACAAGCCCCCAATCACAGGCCCTTTTATATTTCCACTTAGATACACCAGAAGTGAAGGTGCCGCTTCAGCAGCACTGTGTTGCCATAGGTACCAGGTGCTCTTTCTTATTGTGCACATGATCAAAATAGCCAGCATATTTCATTGTGCCATACATTTCAACTGCATCTAAATAGAGCACTTTGTGTTTATTAGCATCAAACAGCGCCTCTGTCGCCCCAGGGTTGCTCTTGGGTAGGGGAGGGGCTAGGTTCAGACTCCGGGCTTTTGCAAAGCTGTTTTGTGACAATGCAATTTGCGAAAAGAGCTACATAAATAGGCAGAATTGAGCTAAATTGAGTTGAAAGACCCTGCTCTGAGGAAAAAAAAAACTCTTGGAACACTTCAGCTGAATGGCAGGGCAGTACAGGCAACAGAATTTTATGGTTTGCTGGGATTAAAGTGGAGAATGGTGTACTTTACTTCTAAGGCTGAGATCCTGGGCTTACCAATTCACACATTCTTCATGCAAGTTTCACGACTTCTGACTGTCACATTTTTCTTTGATGAATAATGAATGACCTTGCACCCTTTCTTTCCTTACATGTAGCTTTCTGTCTGCCAACATTTGCGCTTTCCATTCTATAGATTTAACATTCCATCCTAATTTGTATTAAGGAGCACGGCATGTAATTTGCAATATGCAAATACAGCTTTACTTCTCTGACCTTGAGGTCTACACGTGCAGGTACAATGTCCAAATTAGAAAGTCTCGGATATCAATCCCTCAGGTGTGTCTTGTCATTCTTTTTGCCTGGAAAGGTTCCATTCTGTGTGCCCTCATTAAAACTTGTCAATCAAAAAACAATAGAGGCCAATCTAATTACAACAGGCGGAACGAGGCTGGCAAAACCTGGTTGTCCATCAGGTTGTTCCTCTATACAATGGTTCAGACAGCAGACTGTCATGCTGTTCACATGTTGCCGGGCCGATGTTACTGAAGCTGCACTTATTTCTCGTAACCACTGCAAGACATGATATTGAAAACAGTTTACTGCTGGGCTCAAGTCTTTGAGAGCAATTCAAAACTATGTCAACGGAAGCATTAAATGGGTCTGAGCAGAATTGTTTAACTGGTTCAGGTAGAGGAGGCACTCAGCTTAATTACTTGTTGTTTTTTGCTGCCAATATCATTTAATTCTAATGGGATTTATCGGCAAAATAGTCTAATTGAATTAAAGCCTGTGACTGCCAACCAGTGGCGTGAGAAGATGCTTAACGCAGAGATTTCTATCAATCACAAGGTAATTGTTTTAAGAAGAATATAACAATCAAGCAGAACAAGAGAATGCATTAAATGTGCCAATTTTAACATTATCTTGTGCATGCCTGTTGCTACTAAATGTACGTTGTTTAAGATGAGGGAGCCATATATAAAGTCTACAGCATGATTAGCATCAATGACAACAAGAGGACACATTGTACAATAATCCAGTGTCACCCTGCTCAAGTCACCTTGTCATCCTGTGTCTGGTCAATAGATTTCCAGGATAAGTGGGAAAATTCATGCATGGATGGATAAATGGATCATTCTTAAATGTATGTTGTAAACACTCTAGTTATTTCCAGCCTTTTTGGTAAAAACTGCCAGTATTCCAATGTTTATTTATTTAGGCATATTGAATGGCATTTTTCTAGTCCTTTTCTCCACTAGAGCAGATTGAGTCATCTGCACTGGGTAGATGCAGAAGTGATAATGGTGATAATGATGTCCCTGCTCTCTCACCTTTAGTGGGTAATTAATTACTCACTCCATGGTAATGTTGTTAGAATCTGCTGAGCTTCAGGACATGCTGTACAGACATTTTATGAAGTTGCAGCTTGAAGAGTTGAAAACCATTTCCTACAACCATCAAACTACATCTGCAGAGCCATAAAATATTTTTTACTGACTTTTCATATTAAAATGATATTAATTTACTTGTAATACAAAATGAAAATGAAAATGAATAAAAATTAAACCTGAAGAAAATGTATACAAACAATCATCAGGAACACTGAATGTTAAGTGTCTTGCTCAGGGTAATAAGTGGTGTTTAAACCTGTTACTTCTGAGGCCTTTTCATTCTAGGCCACAACCACCCTCATAGACAAATGCTAGGCAACAACAGCCTTGATAAAATCTAACAAGGGTTTCCAAAACCCGAATCTAAGTAAAAAAATGATATAAATGTCTCCAAACAGCAAGTATTGTTTGTGGGAAATGTTGGGATGTACATTTTTTTAAGACCACTCCTTTCTGAATACAGCTCAGAAGGGATCACAGCTAGACCTCTGGCATCTACAGATGTTGAGAAACTGTTGACTGACTGAAAGCTGCAGCAGAACATTATTTTTTACTTCACTAATTTGTGTAATGAGTACAATATGTCTAAATGTTTTGAGCAGAGGCCTTCCTTTCAGACACTGAAGGGCTCATCACCATTATCATCACCATAATGATTCTGAGTAGACTGATTCTCTCAGTCTCAAATAAACAAAACGTGACAGTGCGTCACTGAGAACAATACTTGTGAATAAGATGTGTGCATGCAGCTTTGGCTCATCTCTGCTGATGTGAATCTGCACATTTCCTGAGGGTGTTGAGCTTTAACAAGCCTCAGTTAACCGAGGTCTCGTGTTATCTTTAACAGTATTCATTGGTTGGCTGTTAACTCAAGCAATGTTATAGCCTTTGGCATTGTAACATTACAGCAATCCATGTGACCATTTGTCACTCCTGGTTACTGTTTTTGCACATTTTTATTTATTTGAATTTTAAAAATGATGGATTTGGTATAGTTTTTACTTCCTGTTGTGTAGGGTGGTTGGTGAAAAATGTAAAACCGAAAATGCAACCGAATTTACACAGAGAAGCCATGTACTGTAAGTCCAACTCAAATCACCAAAACATCTATGCCTCCACTGGTGTCCACTGATTGGACGGGCACGCTGACCAGTCCTCAGCTACACAGTCCCATACACAGCAAGCTGTGCTGCACTTTGTGTTTGAACACCTTTACGCCAGGAGTAGCACTAAGGCCTTCAGCAGACATGGTTGCCTTCATTCCCCCACAAGCCTCTTCTGCTCTTCCTTGGAACAATTTTTGGAAGACACTACATTTCTCAAAGTACACCTCTGGCATCAAAATTTGGCCCTTATTGAAGTTTGAGCTTCCATCGAACAACCAACTATGTCAACAGACATAGTTCACTAATATAACCAATGAATGTTGTTCACTCCAACTCCTAGTAGTTTTAATGTTGTGGCAGGGCTGACTTGCATTCCAAATGTTTTCATTTTAGTACATTTCTCATGATATAAACCATAATTTCATTTTGCTATTCCTTCACGGCGTCAGTTATGTGGCTGACTTGATACAGTGATTGCCTACATTTTGCTTTTTTCAATAAATAATTGACCTTTAGCTTTTGTGTTTTTTTTTTTTTTATATTTTTCTAAAATTATTACTCTGAGTGACAGACTCATTTGCAGAGGTGGCTATGATTTTTGACTCCATCTGAAACATTGCATTTGTCTGGAACTAAGAGTTGTGTCCCGGTAATAAACACAATGTGTAAATCTAAATAAGCTCTCACAGTTCCGACTTGTCATCATTTTCCTGCTGCATGGAGACAGCTGAGAGGGTCAGCCATATGGCGGGACACTCATTTGCATCCATATCTAATCAATGCAAGAAGTGCAAGACGATTTTGTGGTTCATGGTGCTTGTTGCTTTGGTGATGGTCCGTGTCATTGTGAAATTAAAGATCTCCACCACAGTTATTAACATCTAAGAAGGCTTAGTTTTTGTAGGCTGGAGAACCTAGACAAAACCCGGGGTTCAAACTCACAACGTTCAAGGAGTGAGGCCATGCTGACAACCACTGAGGCCATATAAACAAAATTTGCAACTTTTAAAGTATTTAAAGTCTTTTTGCTACTGTTTGTTACAAAACATTGTCTACCAGAGATTTAAGTGCAGAGAATCTACTCACTCACTTTCCATAACCGTTGATTACAAAGCAGGGTCGAGACTGCTGGAGACCATCCCAGGACATTGGGCACGACTGCCAGCCCACTACTGCAGACCATATTTTGGAAACATTTGTTTTTGTCATATTCTGTCCTTTCCAGAGAGCACCCTAAAAGCAAATAAAATATTTAAATATGTAAAGATTTTAAATTCATTTGGGGTTAGGGTGTTTTGTGCTACACTGTAAAAAACCCTTTAGTTCCTTTCTTAACCCACCTGTGAGATGGCATTGTCCCTACCAATTTTGTATCATGTCACTCCTTTGCAGAAAGACATAATGCAACCTGACAAAACCTATTTGTCGCTTTCTTTCATGAATGCTCAGGTGTGGCTGTGATCTCTTGTTTGTTGGATAGCATGCTGTTTGGTGAAGCAAGCCATAAATCTTTTATTTCTACTCCTAAAGCACATAGTCCAAAAAAAGAATTGATATGAGGTACAGTACAGGCCAAAATTTTGGACACACCTTCTCATTCAATGTGTTTTTTTTTATTTTCATGACCATTTACATTGGTAGATTCTCACTGAAGGGATAAAAAAAGTGGAGACCTGGCCCCCACAGTCACCGGACCTGAACCCAATCGAGATGGTTTGGGGTGAGCTGGACTGCAGAGTGAAGGCAAAGAGGCCAACAAGTGCTAAACACCTCTGGGAACTCCTTCAAGACTGTTGGAAAACCATTTCAGGTGACGACCTCTTGAAGCTCACCGAGAGAATGCCAAGAGTGTGGAAAGCAGTAATCAGAGCAAAGGGCGGCTATTTTGAAGAAACTAGAATATAAAACATGTTTTCAGTTATTTCACCTTTTTTTGTTAAGTACGTAACTCCACATGTGTTCATTCATAGTTTTGATGCCTTCAGTGAGAATCTACCAATGTAAATGGTCATGAAAATAAAGAAAACACATTGAATGAGAAGGTGTGTCCAAACTTTTGGCCTGTACTGTATATGTTATATTATGGTAATACATGCTTCTATATAGACTTACAGTCTAAATTATTCTTCAGCTGATGTTCTTAAACAGAGAGCCCTGCAATCATTAGTTAAAGGGACAGGTCCATTTGCAGCATCTCAGGGTTAAGTGTCTTGCTCAAAGGCACACCAGTAGTAAGAGAGGTCATCTGGTTCACAACCAAATTATCTTGGCGACAAGGCTACCACTGCCGTAGATCATCCTGGTTCCTGTTTTTTCTATAATAGGAATATGTAAAAAATTCCTCAGACTGAGGAATATACTTAAGGGAAGTAATTTTTTTATAATGATTGTGAATTTGATTTAGTGGTGCTTCAGGTTTGCCAGAAAAAAAATTCTTTCATAAAACTGCTATTTGAAATAGGTAGCTTAACATGTCATGCCAGTCTCCATATTTAGAATGTAATTCTCAAAAGTCCATCAGATCAAGAATGGTTTATTGCAATTTCCTTAGTATATCCAACAACACTGAATCTATTGTGTGTGAAATGATCAATTTGCTAGATGTTACAATGCATATAAATAAATAAAAAAGCAGGCTCCATTGTACGCCTGAGACAGTTGATAGTTCTCAGTCTGCAAGGTCACGTAATCAACTGGCCAAACAAACTGGCCGTTCAAAGAGGCAGGCTTTCACCAATAATCCATATAAAGCATGTCTTCTGTCAAAAGTGACAAATGGTAAGCTGCTCTCAATCTATTGACCATGGCACGCGCACACACACACACACACACACACACACACACAAGAAGACACACACTTTACTCAACTATAGCAGTAGCTAGCGCCCCACTACTCTGTGCAGAGGTAGTGTGTGGATTAAGTGGGAGCCACATGCCCACTCACTGTACTGAGACATCAGAAGGTACATAAGAACCCTCTGCTTTCAGACAGCATGTGATCTTGATGCACGTTTAACCATGCCATGGACTGAATTGTCAAAATTGTACATTGCACACTGTGAAAATAGAAATCATTAATTAATGAGGAGCCCATTTCAAAGTGGGTCGTGGGATCTTACTGAACTATTCTGAACCCATCAATCCATCATTACAGAAATTTTTTTTTAATTGAATATGGCTTCTGAAATACGTCCAGTCTCAAGATTTACATATCAAATGTCTCACATTTTATGTTTGTGCAAATATGAAAATTATTGACAGGAATCTGTAAAGTATATTTCAGGCAGTGAATATGCATTAACGCAACATATTTTCTACCCTGAACGTTTTGCGACAAATCCACGGTGAGTTAACCACAACTGACATGTTTAATGCACTTGATGGAGGGGGTGTTGCATGTCTGTTTGAGGCGTCTTTTACCTCATGCTGTTGGATGAATAAATGGCAGACAAGAAGAAAATCAAATAAAAAATATAGAAAGCTTGTGGCATTTACGGGCATACAATAGAGCTGATTATTATGATAAAATATTCTTTGATGACCTCATATACTACATATCTGTACATGGACTGTTCACATTAATATTTTTACGTTTCCATACTTTGTTATTGCATCAACATATGAACATGTACTGCCTTTGAAAGCAAAACGAATTTCATACTGGGTACTTGTGCTCATGCAAAAAAAATAAAAAAATTATATATATATATATATATATATATATATATATATAGAGAGAGAGAGAGAGAGAGTTAAATCTAATGTGTATCATGTATTATAAGGACAAGATATTTAGTCGATTTCCTGTAGAGGAAAAAAAAACCTGCCACAGCTGGAAGAGGCATCATTTTCTTTCAGTAATGGAATGATTATTTCAATGTCTGCTCCTTGTCTTAACAAGCAGAATGATCAGAAGGCTTGGACAGATGTTGCCTCATTTGTTTCCAAGAATTTGTATTTTTTGTATTTTTTTACTAATTATGTTTTTTTTAATAATTCTCAATTTTACTATTTCTTTGATACATTTGTTGAATTTATACATTTCCATTTTTTTCTAAAAGGGATTTAGTGTGTAAGCATTGTGAGAACTATTTTTCTATATGGTTATATGAAAAATTGAAATGTACCACAAAGAAAGTGGTACATTGTTCAGACAAGTAGGGTGCTTTTTCAAAGTTGGGCTCCTTCAAAGGAGTGGGGGCTCCTTCTGGGGTGGGGGATGGTGGGGAAGCGACTGCGCTGGACCCTCCGGTAGCTGGTAATGGGGCCTGGGTCCGCCGCCAGAGGGGCTGAGCGCCATGGAGCGCCCTGGGTGGTAGGAGGGTTTAGTACTGTGATGCCCCGGGGCCACCTGATTAGGGTGTCCCGATCCTTTGTTGCCACCTGGCAACAATTGGGCTTAATGGATCGGGACTCTCATGAAACTGGAGTGCAGCCGGCAGACCACGGCTGCGACATTTCAGTGAACACTGTTACTTTCTTTAAGTATGAGTTCAGTTCCTGGCAATTGTTTTTTTTTGTTCCCTTTGTTTTGTTTTCAAAAAATCCCATTTATTCAGTATGTCCGGTTTCTGAGCTTTCTCTCTCCCCTCAGCCTGTGGAAGTGGCAAAAAAAATAAAATAAATAAAAATCCAAAATAAAATGGATGAATTAACTTGTTTTTCATAAACAACACATATAAATTTACATAATACATAATTTTATTGTAATCATAATCCATATACTTTCAATTTTGTGAAAGTGATTATCATTGTGAAATACAGCGCAGCACCCTTAGTGAGCAGTGGGCAGCCATGACAGGTGCCTGGGGGAACGGTGCTTTGCTCAGTGGCACCTTGGCAGATCGGGATTCGAGCCAGCAACCTTCTGATTACGGGGCCGTTTCCATAACCGCTAGGACACCACTGCGCCACTTTGAATACATTAATTTAATAATATTTCTTTTAAATATCTCAGATATTTAATTGAGGCATTTGTTAAGTATATATTTCATGAAATATATATCACTTAGTACTATTAATATAAAAATATTTAAAAAAATACGTCATATTAAATTTTAAGAAATTCCAGTAAAATGTGATGGAAAGATGGAACCTAATCCAAAAACTACCAAAAAATTTATTTTTTTTTATTCTAGGCTATAACTCTTCAAGCAAATCACAACTGGTGGGTTAACCTGCTGCTCACATTGGTAAATTACAAACTGTTCCGTCTAAATTAATTGATGAGAAAAACAAAAACATTTGGTCATTAAAATGTCACCAGTAAAGTGTGGATAAAAATGAAAACTCATTTCACAGTTAATTTATTTGTCAAGGACTCAAATGCATTCCTCAACATTTTACACCCTGGTTTCTTATCCACATTTTTTTTCTGGAGCAGTTAGTCCAAATCATGCCTTCTGGTGAATCTGCTTCATTAAACAGGTCTGAACAATTAAGTTCAGATTCAGTCAACTTCACAAAGGGTCTCTAGCTAGATGTCTATTGCTTTCATGTTCATTTTTCATCTTTATCCGAATAGGTCATTTTTGTAGTACTTCATGACAATCCTATGTGTGTGTGTGTGTGTGTGTGTGTGAAACTTATTGTGAGACACAGCATTCACAGGAGACAGTACACACAACAAAATTTGTCTGTATTTAACTCATCACCCTTAGACAGCAGTGTGTACAGACAGAACCTTGCTCTAAGACCTCAGTGGCACCTTGGCCCGAACAGCAACTTTTTGGTTTTGAGCCTGCTACCTTACCTGCTAGGCCACCACTGCCCCGGAGAGGTATACTTGGTTAAAGATTTAATCCAAACTGAAGCAGGCGTTTGATAAAGGCCACAGTATATGATATGGCAACTTTGACCTAAATGTCCAACATTGAACTGGTTTGAGGGCATGAGGTCAAAGACTAAATGAAGAAAGTGAAAGGGATTGTCATTGTGATACACAGCATAGCACACGGTGCACACAATGAAATGTGTCCTCTGTTTTAACCATCACCCTTAGTGAGCAGTGGGCAGCCATGAAAGGCGCCCAGGGAGCAGTGTGTTGGGAGCAGTGTTACGGGGCCTCTTCCTTAACCGATAGGCCACCACTGCCTCCGAAAGGTTGTGTATTAATATAATTAACATTTTGTTATAACATATTAATTATAATATAGCAACTCGTACCATAATAATAGTTACAGCAGATGAAATAGTTAATATGACATTGTGCTTCAGGGCAAAGACACAGCACAGATGTCACAGACACAGCTCCTCCAAGCAGAATGTCAGAAGTGGAAAAGATCAAACCCAATCGCACAATCCCAGCTGACCAGCCCATGTGGTCTGTCCCGTATTGTCTGATTTCAATTGGCCAATTAACCAGCAGGGCATTGGAGGGCGCGGGGCCGTGACAGCTAGCCAGAAATGGAACACTGCCATTGGCTAGAGACCTTTTGGTCAGTTTGAGCGCGGTCAATGCTGTGGAAGAGGCCGGGCACGGTCTTCGTTCTCAGGAGTGTTGAGGGCAATGTGGTGTGGGCAGCATGCGAATTCCATGTGCCACTGGCGACACGACACCTTGGACGTGACCTCATGGCCCAATTGAGACTTTGTGGAATTAATTCCACTGAAAAGTATGTCCTTCTCATGTCTTCCCTCCAAAAAAAAGAACAGCAATTCTTGATCATAATCATAAATACCATTGTTTAACTGCTTCAAGCTTTATTGCATATGTATGTGTTAAAGATACTGTTTTCATTTCCAGTGATGAATAAAATCCATGAGTGATTGAAAGAAGCTCTGTATGTCATAGAAATAAAGATAAAGTGATAAAGTGAAGCGATTGTCAATGTGATACACAGCAGCACAGCACAAGGTGCACACAGTGAAATGTGTCCTCTGCATTTAACCCATCACCCTTAGTGAGCAGTGGGCCGTCATGACAGGCACCCAGGGAGCAATGTTTGGGGATGGTGCTTTGCTCAGTGGTACCTTCTGATTGTCCGCTTCCTTAACCGCTAGGCCAACACTGCCCCATGGGCTCTAAACCTGGCAACTTCTGAAGGGCATGAATGGCTGTACAAGAGATGCAACTGTGTCTGCACCCCACACAATTCTATTTGAACTTCACACTTAAAAAAATATAACATCCACCTGATGGTCACCGGGTAGGGAGGAGGTGGCTGCTTATGTTTTTATGGTGTTATGCTATGGGTGACTACAGCACACTACAAAACTGTCTACCACATTCCAGTGTTTGACCAGAAGTCGCTCACTTATAAAACCAACAGAGACCTTCTGCAGGTGACATTACTACGATTGACTGTATTAATGCTTGAACACCTAATAAAAATAAAAATGTGTGCACGTATTCTTGGATAAAACCCTCTATGTGCTCTTTAAGATCTGATGCCGTAGCAGACAGCTCACCTGGAAGTGTAGGAGGTTTGGCACGCTGACTGAGAACTACGTGTCCTTGTTTTCAAACGGAGGCAAAACAAAAAGCATAGTCATTTGTCCGCAGGCTATCACCAAGGTTAGGTAATGTTCAGATTTGAGTCTTTGAAGGGCAGTCTGGGCCCTTGGCCTACCTCAGTCAGCTTATGTCACCCCACTGGTCTGCTGAGCGTGACAATGGCAAGTGCAAAAGACTGATTTTATGATCAGAATACATTGCATGATACATTGCAAGTATGGTGGTCTTACAAAACAATGTAAGAATCGAAGGTATTTGTTCCTTGACTAAAGACTATGTGTGCTCAGGGTCGGTTCTAAACAGGCATAATGAAGGAGCAGACAGAAATGTGTAGGGGGCACATGGTGGCAAGGAAGGCAAAAAACGAAATGTGTCCTCTGCATTTAACCTTGAGCAGGTGCTCAGCTGTGAAATCAGGCAGTGTTATTAAAGTATCCGATGGTCCAAGCAGTCACGTGAAATTTGTTTAGAACCTGTTTCAAACTTCAAAAATGCTAAAATGGCATAGCCAAGGTGCATCACATTAAATTTGGTGTTGTTTGGAGCATTTAAAAAAATAGCATGTTAGCATTCTGATACTAGCATGCTAACATCAAAAAGGTTAACAGGGCGTGGCCAAGATGCGTCACGTTAAATTTGGTGACGTTTGGACCATGTTTCAAAATTAGCATGTTAGCATGCTAATGTTAGCATTTTAACATAAAAAAGACTAAGAGGGCGTGGCCAAAATGTGTCATGTTAAATTTGGTGACATTTGGAGAAAGTAAAAAAATTTGCATGTTAGCTCAAGGACAGGTCGTCCCTAATGAAGTTGCTGAAGGACTGGGCGTCCCTAATGAAGTGGTCAAAGGACCAGGCGGTCTTAATAATGTGGCTGATTGAGCAGGCATCATAATGAAGCTGCTGGTTTAAGATTCCATTGAATTACAGTGCTTGCGCTGCTGCTGTATCAGTACCCCTTGTAGGGACTGCTTTGCTGGCAATGATACTGTAACAGTACCACTTAAATGGGTCCCCATTTTACAAATGCTACCAATGCTAAAATTAGCATTCAATGTATTCTAATTCAAATTCAAATTTTATTTGTCACATACATAGTCATACATGGTATGATATGCAGTGAAATGCTTTTTGCGACTGCTACAGACCACAGTATTGCAAATGTTGCAAGTATACAATGAACCAGTACGCAAATATTGCAAACATAATAAAATAACAAAATATTACACTTTTACGTCTTTAACATAAAATATGTGTAACTGGTAGGGTGAAGGCGTGCAAATGAGTGAAAGACAATATATAAAAAAAAGAGCAGTAAAGTAAAAAGCGCTAAGTGATTTTGTGCAAAGTGATTTTGTGCAAAACAAAGTGATTTGTGCAAATGACCCTGTTTGAGCATCAATAGCTCTGCCATGCCCAGTCCAATCGCTTATAAAATTAGTAGCACACCTCACACAATAAAGTACTAATTTTTGATATATAGCTTGCCGGTGTGCGTGCTTCGGTACAACCCGCATTAAGTGCCTAAAAAGTCTGATCATTGACCATTTTTTTTCCAAAATTGTGCGTGATCTGTAAATCCAACTGATACAAACCATATGTCAAAACATCGTCCTTGACATCAGTCTTGACTAGGATCATAAATGCACTCTGAAAGCGCTTTTTGGGGAATTGCACGTAGACCGTAGTCAAAATTTGTGTGTGCACAAATTTTAAGAAAACAAATTTTTTTCACACTTTTAATAGTTTGGTCACAATTTGTAGGCGTCCCGTAGTCCCCAACAAAGCAATCAATATGTCATTTTGTAAGTTTTTTTGTGCGTTTCAAGGTCTTAGTTTGGCAGCCACAAATGCACGACATGGCCTTTTTTGCTTTTTTCCTAATTTTCCAGATTTTCCTGACCCCTGTTGGGGGTAGCGATGCATCCAATATATCAGATTGTGTGACTCGGTACTTTTTACACTTTGAACCCAATTTGTGGGTGGGCCATACAACCTACCAAATCAAACAATATGTCATATCTCCGCTGTTTCTGTGCATTACACAGTCTTAGAGTGGCAGTGCAGGGCTGGTGATGATTTGTACAGCAGCACGACTGATCTTCGACCTTCCAAAATTCTACCACACCACCCCTCTGCTACGTTCCCGCCAATGACTCCCAGTAGCTGCACGCATCAGGTTCAAAATACTGATGCTGGCCTTCAAAGCCAAACATGGAGTAGCACCATTCTACCTCACAGCCCTTATTACACCTCACACTGCACCTCGTATACTCCGAGCCTCCAGTACTGCTCGCCTGGTCCCTCCATCTCTGAAGATACAAGAAAGTCACTCATCTAGACTCTTCTCTGTCTTGGCCCCTCGGTGGTGGAATGAACTTCCCCTTGAGGTCAGAACATCTCAGTCACTGAGCACTTTCAAACGGCAGCTCAAGACTTTCCTCTTTAGAGAATATTTAGAATAACTTGTAACGTTCTTTTTGTCTGACTTATGTATAGAAACTCAGTGAATAAAAATATTGTATTCATGGTTGGGGGTCCTAGTGAACCAGAATTGATCACTTTATTGATGGTAACATTGAAGCATGTTGTAAGTCGCTCTGGATAAGGGCGTCTGCCAAATGCCTTAAATGTAAATGTTATAATCTTGCTGAAATCGCATGGTCTGTTGAAGCATCAGACACAACTGAAACTGAAGAAACTCTACCTTGTGGATAAATGTTTACCAGAAAGATTAATTTAATGCAGGCACAACAGAAGAAGCACAACTCACCCGGGTGGAACAATTAAGGGTGCAAACAGAGTCTCAGAGATTAGGGTAAGCCTCCTTTTCACCATTTTCTACCATTTTCTCTGTGAAAGATTAAACAGAACATGCAGGTCCCTGATTTACATGTTAAACACAGCATGTCCAGCCCTGAATGAAAGGAGATTCATATTTCCGTTACGTCTGTGCACAAATATCCCATTAGCTTTATTTTAATTAACTTTTGGAAGTGTCTCCTACCAGCTGCACCTTAATTATCGTGTGTAGCCCTATCTTGCCTGCATAATCTGTGTTAATGGCAAATTTGTGATACTATTTAAGGGTTGAAGTCGTCACACTCCCTCTCATTAATTGGGTTGTACGTTAAGGTGGGTGGGGGCTGAACCTGTTTTCAATCAGACTGAATTCTTTCATCTACTGATATGTAGCTTACATTCAAAGTTAGAGCACATCCTATTAAAAGTTTTCAAAGCCTACCTTCCCACCCCCCATCTTTTTATCCATATGGCACATTACACACACACATACACACAGATACACATATAGCCTCACCTTTTCAGGATTTCAATCATTCCGGCCAAGCAATCTCTCATGAATTTTTTCCCCACTTTTGACCACCTCAGCCAGACCAGCAGGCAAAATCTTTGTATGCCTGGTGCACCGCTGTCACTAGACTTATGCAAAACTTCTGTGGCCACTAAAGTTCACACTAAAGAAAAAGATAAAAAAAGAGTTTGAGACAGCAGCATCATACAGGGGACATGGGGGATTTCAAAAAGAGGCTGAACAAGGTGGAAGGAAGGTGAGATCATTCTGACTTTGGTTTTCAAGCATGTCTTTGACCCTCCAGGTGACATCAGAAATCTGACATGACGTGAACATAACAGAGGTCAGCATGATCAAGCATATGGCAACCAAATACAACAACTGCCTTGCCTGTGCCCCGTTCCTCAACAAAAGTTGTTTGTGTTCTGCAGTAACATCTGAAAACCTCATGCTGCTGGTCACTGTGAAGGTGGAAACATTTACTTAAAAGGTGACAGTTCCTGCATAAACTTATGGTACTTAACACAGGATGACATCTTGTTTGCATTGCATGAGGAGACTAGTGAAGGGCATGAAATGTCAACATTGCTTAAAGCAAAAAATGATGAGAGAGTGAGATAGAGAAATGCACACATATTATGCATTTTCTAAATAAGTTGAATTCAGGTGTATTACATTTTGTTGTTTGAGTTGCAGCATTTACATTAGCAATGTGCCAGTGCCTGTGCTAAGTTATTTAAATGTAAAAAAGATTTAACTGTTGTTTTTTCTTGAAAACTCTTCACAAATTCCTGCCTCTGATGCAGTTTATTTATTTATTTATTACAATTAACAAACAGTGAGCTATTTGCAGCCAAGAACACAGCCCATCATAAGTGGGAATTGTTATTTTGCTGCCAAATTAAAAAAAAAAAAAAATCTGAGAACTGCACATAAATGAAAACGGGACAGAAACAGTGTAACATCAGATCCAGTCTAAATGACAAAAGGTTTCTTAAATATAACATGTAGCTTGTAGTTGAAATTACCAGTTAGTTATTACCATGTTAGTTATATTAGTATTTATATAGAGAGTGTGTATGTGCTAATCATGTATGGTAAGGCAGATACTTAAATAAATAAGTAAATAGATAAGTAGCATCATTTTTGTCCTGACCTAAATGACTGCAGGGATTCCGATCCTCAGACAGACAGAAGTGCATCATCTCAGTCTAATGAGCTACATCGGTAAAAATATTCATGCGAGTCATATTGATTTGAATCTATTTGAATCAATGATCAAAGCTGGGCCTGAGGCCTAAACATTTTAGTGTTTTTGGTGAGTCAAAACATAATTGATTCACTCATTCACTGCAAAACTAAATTTGTGGTAAGAATAGAAATTCTGATTCTACTGGTCAAATGCAATTCAGCCACCTCACATTCCCAGATGACATGCATGTGTGAGGACAGGTGACAGAGACAAAGGTGAAAGTGAGTCGTGAGTAGACACAGTTTAGGTGGATCATCCAGCCCAAATAAAAAATTCAAGAGATGATAATGAAAGGAAAAGAGACAGAGAAACACTTTTGGCCTGTTGAAAAACTGCAACACCATAGCCAGCTTTTCCACAATAAAGTAGAGAGTAAAAGACTCGAATGATGACTGAACTTCTGCATAAAGTGTTGTCATTGATTTACAGAAAATTACCTGTTTATTTCTCAGCTAACTGAAAACCCACTATTCTCCCAAAAAGTTGTCCTTCCAAACACATCAAAACTTTTTCAATAGAATACACTCAACACTGAAGACATTTAATAATTTTGTATGTTTAAAAATTCCTTTAAAAAGAGGTCACAACTGTGCCGCTGACAGGCCTCTCAATAGACAATGGAGGCTGACATGAGCCAAGGTAAACAGAAGACACCACTGGGGCAGTGGTGGCCTAGCGGTTGATAGTAGCCTAGTGGGTAACACACTCGCCTATGAACCAGAAGACCCGGGTTCAAATCCCACTTACTACCATTGTGTCCCTGAGCAAGACACTTAACCCTAAGTTGCTCCAGGGAGACTGTCCCTGTAACTACTGATTGTAAGTCGCTCTGGATAAGGGCGTCTGATAAATGCTGTAAATGTAAATGTAAATGTAAGACACTTAACCCTAAGTTGCTCCAGGGGGGACTGTCCCTGTAACTACTGATTGTAAGTCGCTCTGGATAAGGGCATCTGATAAATGCTGTAAATGTAAATGTAGCGGTTAAGGAAGCGGCCCCGTAATCGGAAGGTTGCCGGGTCGAATCCCGATATGCCATGGTGCCACTGAGCAAAGCACCGTCCCCACACACTGCTCCCCAGGCGCCTGTCATGGCTGCCCATTGCTCACTAAGGGTGATGGGTTAAATGCAGAGGATACATTTCACTGTGTGCACCATGTGCTGTGCTGCTGTGTATCACAATGACTTCACCAAAGGACGTTGAAGAATGGGGCTCCTATTCAAACACCACTCTCCCCAAGAAGAGATTCATAATCAAGAATGCATAACCAAAATACAGAAGCATCCTCTCAGGCAACACCATTGACATACTTTCGGAATCCTTCTTTTTAAAATAATAATGTGTAAAAATGTTTTTAAAAAACAGGAATTCATTTAAACACACACAAAACATATTTTTATGTTTCATTTTACATGTTTTTGGAGCTTGATTAGATCATGTAATAGTTGTGTCTTCATTAAAGTTTGAAAATGCGCCAACCTGCATAAAAGTTGGAAATAAATGAAACATTCTGATGGAATGTTTCCATCATGTAATGCGACCTTGGGCAATTAATTACTCAGATCTTGAGCATACATTAAAAAGGACATGAAATCAAAGTGCAGAGGGTGTATAGAAAATGTATTGAGGCCAATTTAAGACATGTTGGAATAAGAAATCTGATGGAGGGACCTCCTGTAGATTCAGCCTAATTCAGAGTTCCCCCGGTGCATTTAATCTCATGCATTCATCAGCACCACACAACATGGCTGAATCTTTTTTTTTTTTTTTTTACTTTGCCTGATTTTATTACAGCCACTCAATGCCACATGTCATAACACAAAATGTTTCTGAAATCAATTTTGTGCATATAATATAGATATCATCTATATTAAAGTTAATTTTTGTGAATACAGCATGATTAGCCTTTTTTCCACATTTTTGAAATCACAATAGTAGAATGTGAGTGTATTATGTAACAAAACTAACAAATCAAACAGACTGTAGGAAAGAACATTCTGCAAAAAAGGACGACCAAATGTTTGCCACTCATTGCTCTGATCTGTAAATATGCGTTTGTGTTACGATGCCTCTCAGCTGCTGTCCCCATGTGCCTGTGTGTGACATTGTGAGGCTTCAGTGAGTTTCCTATTCCCTCCAGAGAGCAGAAAGCACATTTAAAATGATGATAATATTTCATGATATCAGTCTTTAAATCTCTTGTGATTTGTTTTGCCTCTGGGTGTTGTGTTCCACTGGCTGTTCTTATCTGGATCAAACTCATTTTCTGTCTTATCGAAATAGGTGTCTGTAGTGATTTTCCAAACCACCCAAATGGTTGCAAAATGTCTACAAAAATCACTTCATCAATAAAAAGTACTTTTTAAAAAGTACATTTTTTTTTTGTAATTCAAGACAAAGTACATATTTTCTTCATGTTGTCACAGCTGGTTGAAGCTGGGTACACACCTTGTTTTGCAGGATCCTCACCCACGGCCAAGTGAACAGGGAGAACAAAGAACAAGGAGACGTCAGTCAAGACAAGGCTGACAGGGCGGGGGTCCTGTGTCATTCCCCACTCCTTCCGGGTGTGTAAAAAGGTGAGAAGCGAGGAGGAGAAGATGGTGATATGGGGGTAAGCTGGTGGAACCAGCAACTGCATTGCCAAGCCTGCCCCACTGGGAACTTATCCCTCCAGTTCCAGTTCTGGACACACCCCTCTACCCATGCATTACCCAGCAGGTTGGTAGCACAGCACCAGTGCCACCCTTCCAGCTGCAGAGAGCACCCATTCTTCCAGACATCTGTACCAGCTCCATGGCCCCGCCTCCCACCGTTTACAGGTGTACTGAATAAGCTGCCCGGTGCTGCCACCAACCCTACACACACCCCCAACCACCTGCAGATACACACCCAGCCTCCTTATACCAGCACCACGGTAAGGAAGGGGCCAGCGTGTGATGGTTTGAGGATCCTGCTTCCAGCTCTCCCAACCCCGCCTCCAGGGGAGGTCCCAGAGAGCCCTGTTACAGACCCAGATCTTTTTTGTCTGTTTCTCTGTGTATGTCTATGTGTTTGTTTTGTTCAGTATGTCACCCCTTCTTCCTGTCCACTCAAAGCCCCTACACTACCAGCAGGGCCATGCAGTGGCAGGAGCTGCACGTCGCCAGAAGGCAAAACCCTTCAGGTAGCTAAGCGGTCGTTGGAGGGTCCAGGACCACTTGAGAGGAGCTGGGCACACCAGCAGGGATGTGCAGGGGCAGGACCTGCACATGCCCAGACAGCACCACCCTGTGGTACTATAAGAATGAACGCGCAGAGACAATGCCTGCACGTACCCTGTAGGTTCGGCCCTGATGCTTGTGTGCATGTTGGAGGGGCCGAAGCTGCTATGCAGCCAGAGGATCCGGGTCCTCCTGTGGGAAGGAGGACCACTAGCGATAGCAGTGTCGGAGCCCTGTGGTTGCCGCCGCCCGCCCAACCGCCTCCACTGATGTTGCTGCCTGGGGTCCGTGGACGTAGCCCATGGAGGGGGCTCCGTCACGGCTGGGGGCAGCTGGGGACAGACCTTGCACCAACCAGCTTGACAGCAGGGCTCCAACCATGGACAGGTGCAGGTGATTAGGTGTACATGGCTTGGGACTCATATAAGGAGCTGCAGGGCAGCAGCCGAACGCTGCGACATGGAAGTGGACTCTGTTACTCTGTTATGTATGTTTTCAACTCCTGGCAATCGCCACATACCTGTGGGTTTGTAATTGTTTGTTCCTTTGTGGTTTCCCCAGTTTTACTCCTCGTGCTGTTTTTCCTTTTTTGTCTTAAACTCTGTGCTTCCTTCCCCCGTCAGTCCGCAGACATGACAAATGTGCTTGCTTCAAATTGAAATGCCCCAAATGTAAAGCATAGACCATTTGAGGTGCTTTTATTGAGCAAGACTAGTTAGGTGATGTTACTTTGCACCTTGGAATAACATTATATGGATCAAGACATCAGATTTGTAACACACAGTGAGATCAAATTATGGCAATATACACATTAGTCTGTGGAAAACCTTTTTTTTCTAGAAACTGAACTGAATGGATACTATCACAGACTAATTTTTTTCTGACCTCTTAAGTACTCTAGAACATGACTCCTATCAGGCCACATTTTCAACCAATGATGAATGATGATTTCAACACAGTTCTTTTTAATCATCAGTGTTCATGCACATTGAACATTTTTATGCTCATGTTTACTCAACATTTTTGAGAATCCTACCTCTAGACATAAAAGCTAGTGCTGTAGTTAGTGCCCTAAATGTGTAAGGAGGGTGCAGCCAAACCAATGTATTTCATGGTGAAATTCTTCTGAAGTTCTCATTTAGCCAGTTTTTTCACTCCTATTATAATTCTAAAAACCAAATGTATTGCATCACCCTGCTTTAGTTCAGCATGCATGCAATACACATGCAAGCACTGCAATATATCCATTCCATAACGAGAGTTTTCTTTAACCAAAACTTGGAAGCAGATACAGAAACTGAGCCACCAAAGCCGGTGTCTCGAATTACAAGAATTGAGTCTAATCTCTGTACTTTTGGGGTAAAGATGGCTTGGAAGTGGAGTGGGCACAATACTGTGCCCACAGGAGGTACCAGTCAGTAGCAGTTGCAGGGGTCGCCCACTCGACTTGGTTCGCTCTGCTCCTAGCCCAGGAGTGCCTAGGTATCTTAGTGTTCTAGTTAACATCAACACAAAATAACAGAGCAATAGTAAAGTATTTAGTCAAATTTGGTCACACTTTAAATCCTAAATTTATGACAAAAAACACTAACACAAATTATGACAAAAAAGGGGTCTTATTAGGGGCATTACTCACATACCTGACAACACTGCACAGGAAAAGCAGAATCCTCCCGGTTTTTCATAAATTATATTAGATGGTGGGAAAGTCAGCACTGTTTTTATCAACAACATCTGAGAGGTGACAATTTAAGAAAAAAAGACTATTACCCTAAACCGATTAACAGTGTGTAAAACACTGAAGAGAGTGGAGTAAAAAAACTCTCTCTCTACACACAAAAGCACTGTATTCAAACCACTCCAACTTGATGTTACCTGGCAGAAAGAGGCATGGCACAATAGAGGTTAAAAGGATGAGCAGTGTCTAATTTATTAACACCAGTAAATTATTATTGCAGTAATGTGAATATTGTAAGTAAAAAGGGTACCGATGTTACAAAATGAAAGACAGGAGGAAAAGATTGAAGGCTGAACCAAGCTTCAGAGACATCACTTGATCCAGGAGAAAAATGGGGGGAGAGAAAAGACTCAAAAGCCAGAAGGCTTGATGGAGGGAAAAGCAGATGAGAAAAAAAGTGAAGTCCCGCTACCACACGTGAACAATCCTTTATACACCTGGCCTACATGAAGCTGTCACGGAAAAATCAGAACCTGTTGTTTCTGATGTCACGCACCCGGTGCCTCCCGTCTGGGGAAGACAAAGAGAGCAGGCGGTCCCGACAGCCGGCACCTTACACCTTTGACTTAGTCCAAATGTTGCAATCCCGTTCGACAAAGACATGTAAAAACGGAGGTGTTGAATCTCCATGCACAACAAAAGCGCAGAAATGTCATGGCTCTGCGACGTCCCATCTTACAATTAATAACTGCAATTATTCTCTATTCCAATAAGTACAGTGTAACAATGTAAATGTAGTTGCCATTTGAATGGCAAAAAATTTATATGACCATATTTTAACACAGATGTCCTAAAACAGTACAGTGAACAACATTTTTTTTTTTATATTTCTTCTGTGTTCAGTGTATTTAGGCTGCTATTTTTAAGGCGCAGTGGCCATATGTAGAAAAAGTTAAACTGGCAGGTCCCTAAGGAATGCGATGCTATACCACCCAAAATGCAATGATAATCTGGGTCAGCACCTGTCACTAAATCCTGTAATGAACACAATGCAGTGTCCACTTTATTTAGTTCACCTCTCCTTCCCATGTGATGCTGCCAGTCACATGCTCAGACTGAGCTATTTAAAGAGACAAGCATCCTAGGATTATATGTGCGCTTTGCAAGTAGAATGCTTCAGTTGCAAGATTTAGCCCTCCTTGCGGACGGCAATCGTTTTCTAGACACCCAAAAATGGCATTGCTTGGGTTCAAACAAATCACAGTGCTGTTGCTACATACGTGCCAATATATATATATATATATATATATATGAGAGAGAGAGAGAAAGTCTGTGACCTAGAAAAATTGCATCCAGAAGCAAGTGTGTGGTCCAAATCGGGGTGTTGATGAAAGAGGTCACCGGAGGCGGACACAACTGGTGCATAGTAGCAGACAGGCCATAGAATGTCACTGAAGAGACATGAATTGCCGAGCGGTTGAAAAAGACACATCAGTACACATGGCTCATCACAGGGTGTGGTGACCATCGGTTTTTGTCACAGATTTTTATTTATATATAGCGCGTGTGTATGTGTTCTTTTAGAAATTCTGCGCTAAAATCTAATTTGGATTATTTACCCTCTTCCCACTGGTTCAGGCAATTTTGGAAAGTGACACACTTGGCATCATGTGATGATGTGGAATTTTATAGGGCAATTAATGAAGCAGGGCTATGTTTTAATGCCATTGGGTAGCTCTGCTCTTCGGGAACATCAGCAGATCTGTAAATGGGCTCCTCCAACAAGAGAATGCTGTTCTAGCCCAGACATTTCAGTAACTGGCTCCAGGTCCAATTAGGCATCTGTGGGGTGTGTGGCGAATGAATGGAAGAAGCTCCAGCAGACAATTTGGTGCAACTCTGCGAAGCTGCAGAGGTAACGTCAGCTGGCATGTTCGTTTGTCATGATGGCATGTGTGAGGGAGACACAGGAGGCACAGTTACAATGACAATCTTCTTTTATTTAACACGCGAATAACAAAAGAAACAGCACAGTGGGCCAAAAGAGAACAAGCAGGCAAGCAAACAAGCAGCACACGCACTACCTTCTTTTGGCTTCTGGGAACACACACACACACACACACGTCCAACATGCAGGCTGACAAAAGACAGTAAAGACAAGACACAAGAGGCAGGTGGTGGCACAGGCAAACACTGGTGAAAAAATAAGTGTAATCAGCGGAGACAAGACAAGACAAGACACAGGTGAACACATTCAGTCAAACAATTTTATTGGATGGGAGTGGATGCCCAAAGAGGCGTGACAAGGCTCCTGATTTGCTGTTTACAACTGGTCTGATTGGGCAATTTTCTTCTTGTGCACAGCTCCACAAAAGTTCAAACAGGTTCAACTAAGTCAGTGAAATGAACATTTGAGTTTGAAATATAGAACAGGTTGATTCTGGTTTTTATGTTTTTTCCCTATGATTCAATAAATGTATGAACCATTAATGTTCAGTATCGCCACATCATGTCTGTTTTCTGCTAAACCAAGCATGAATGGACTGCTTGCCTGTTATCTGTGTCTTGGAGAACAGCAACTTATCCTGCTTATCTTCTCTGTTCTCCATGTGTAGATGTAGATGTGATGTGATCTCTGCCATAGGCATCTCAGGACTGCATCTGCTACCGTGCCAATCGAGCATATTATCGATCCAGTAATTCAAGCACTTTGATGGGTATTGAAGGGTGAATGTGCCCTATGTGGTTATTAAGCTTATTAAAGAAAAGAATTGTCCCAAAATGTCTACTGAAGAAGAGTCACAGCAAAATTGCCTACCATGAGGTGCATTGTTCAGTATGTAAATCCTTCTTCAAAGGTGGGAGAATATTGAATCTTTGTCAGAAACCTCTCGTATTTCAACACCTGACATGAAAGGAAATGGGAACAAGTCAAAAAAGGACGTGTGCCGACAGACGGGAAGTCATCCTCACTGAAAGATGCCAAATCCTGACATGGAACTGTAGAACCTAGTATTGGGGAAATGAAAGACATGTAAGGATTTTTTCGGATTGGATTAGGAAAGCGCTCTGTGTGTGCGAAAAATATATATGAACCACATTTGATTTTATTCACAAACCCTTGTTATATCCAAACATGAATTATTTTTAGTTTAAAACCAAACAGTGCATCAGCTAACCTTTTCCTTTCAGCAGAGGTCCCCTCAATAATCATATCATAGCGGTTGCATTTGTATGAAGATGCATCTGTCATGCCGTTCTTATGCTCTGGGTATACACCGACTCCCCAGCTGACAGAGAGATGTGACATTTGTCCATGTAAGCAAATAGCAACAGAGAAGCACTTTTATTCCCCAGCGCGGGACCATGCCGAAAAGACAATCGCTCTGTCTACAGTTGAATGTTCTTTTTGAGGTGGCCATCTGCACCCAGCACTATTGCCTAGCAACTACTTTAATTTCAGGACAAATTATTGTCTTAATAAACACAGTAAGTAGCCCAGTGTATATTTATTGTACTAGGTACTGGAGCTCCTCTTTAATCAAGGTATTGTCTCAACCACATTCTCAGATATGGAGAAAGAAATTGTAGAAATGAGAAATTTTTTGTGGTTTTCCCACCACAAGATGCAAGTTCTCTTTTGTTTCCAATACTATTCTATTCTATCAAAAATGCAGCCAGCAGGGGCATTACACTTTTTTTAAACTATTGACAGTGGCAGATTGTGAGCAGTCAACAAGCATCTGTGAACACTGCAAGCATTCATTTTGTCAATCATATGTTTCATATCCCTCCTCAGACATCAGGTTGTTTTGAAAAAAAAAAAGATTTTGATTGGCCTTTACTTAAAATAACCAAAAATGGATTTGTAAATTCTTGATACTTGCAAAAATCCACACAGCAATGCAAAATCACTTAAATTCTCTCTTCTTAGCTTATTGATGTAGCTTCATTTGATATTGATTTTGTGTTGAAAGAGTAGTGAACTGGAGTGGAGTGGAATGGAAGGGAAAAGAAGATTTAACGATTTTAAGTGACTTAGTTGAGCTGTTCTCTGGTTTGCATGAACAAGGTCACATGGAAAGGAGTCGAATTCATGGCCTGAATTTTCCGTCCAAGTCTGCACTTGACAGTCAAATCTTGAAATTCTGTATTGTAATTCGGCATTGATTTCAGGTCTATTTTCATTTAGCGAACAGCAAATATGTTCTACTATAGTGGACAACAAACCATGTTCTACTCTGATGCATCTGTTCATATTTTATGCTGATTGTCATTTTTTCTTTTTTCCCCCAAATCATTTATGCTCTTTAAATAGCCTTGCAGCTGTTCAAAAATAACTCATGCATCCAATACAGAACTCATGCAACAAAGCTGTATGTGATATCGGCAATCAAGACACTTAGAAGGAAATTAGTTTGACTTTTTCTGGTCTAAATCGAATTACAGTTATGAACTGGTGATCATGTGACTCTGAGATGATTCAAGCAGAAGCCTGAGTTGCTCTCCTCTGTTGCTTGTCCACTGCTAATTCTATGTCAGTTGGTCTGGTTGTTATGGTAATGTCACCAGTGTGTGCTCCTGAAATGACAGGTATTGATTTAAAACTTTAAGGTAAGACTTAAAAGGCTTTGCAATTGCAGGAGAGTTCAAATGCACAAAATCAAAAATAAATCACACTCATTACGACACCCTTCAAGTGGCAGATTTTATATGTGGTGCTGTCTGGCTAAAAAGGTGTAAGTGGAGAGGCAAGAAAGTGTGCCGATGCCATGCAAGATGAAAATGAACCGGTTCACATGGGACTCACTGTGCCTCGTCTGATTGACAAGCCGCATTCATCCCCTAGCAGAAAAAATCACACAGACACAAAAATCACTTTTTTGGGGACACCTTGGATTCATCATGATGTGAAGCCATTGTTGCAAGCCTCAACACACACACACACACACACACACACACACACCAAAGCTACAAAAACAAGCACAGGAACACAGAGAATTTGTGATAAGAGTCATGAGCAGGTGCTTGATTTGCTGATGGTATGGCACCTCTCCGGGTTGCACCGTGGGTGTCAGCTGGTGAATCACAGCCATCAGACAGCCCCGGCTCTTTGATTCATCTGATCCGTGGTGTGCTCCTTTTTTTTTTTTTTTTTTTTTTTTTAAGCTCCAAAATTTGTTCAGCTAGCACCTGCTGTGCTAACTCGAGGGCTGGCTGCACAATTATCTCCATGACTCGTCTCCCTGCAACACCTCCATCACTCAACTTCTCTCAATTGGTAAAATGCAGAACCAGGGTCTGAATGTAAACTGTACAGTTAAAACTGTTTACATATAATAATTCTTTGGATGGTTATTCTTGCCTTAAGGTAGCATATGGAAGTATTACAATATGGATTTTAATATGGATTCTCAATATGTTTCATTATTATTGAATTCTCCTGCCATTACTGCCATGTAAGGTCTAGGACAGAAGAGCGACAAATGTAGAAAGTTTATGGATCTGCTCCATGAACATGGATCATGGATCCACATGAACATCTTCTTGATTAGCTGCTGCTTAATGTAAAATTCATGTAAAACAGTCTTGCAGTTTTTGTCCTACACATAAAAAAATTGTGGGTTCATTCAACCCAGTCGCTGAGTTAATGGGGAGGGTCAGGACAGAAAGGGCATCAGACATTAAACTTTTGTGAAGTCAATTGTTTGGTCAGTCATACCCTGTGTCGACCCCTGGTGGGAGAAGCCAAATGGCGAATAAGAAGGAATGCATTCATTCAGATCTATAGTCATAGGCAGTGTTATTCTAAACATATGCATGCCCATCACCAAATTAAACCGCAGAGCTAAGCTACACTATATCAAATGTTCCAAATAAAAATTTATTCCACAGTTTAAACCCTGCTTCAGGAAAATTTATCATGACCAGTTACTTATTTATGTCAACAGAACTGTGCTATTTCAGCAGACACTTCACAAGCTCGAACACTTTTACCAAGATTGAACCCTCACCTTCGGGGAAAAAACTAAAGAATATTGATGTGTTAAGCCATACAATCAGCACACAAAACATCTAAATGGTGTAGAAATGTATATATGTTTAAGCCTTATTGCATTATTTCTGTTTCTTCTGTGGCAGCCAGTGTTACAGGTCCCCGTTTTCACTGTATTTTCTAGAGGTCTTCAGGGCAATTGATTATGGTTTCACAGGAGAAGCTGTAAGGCTTCGATTGACCTTGATTGACCAGTGCTCACAAGGCCCAGACTCCAATTTAGAACCTGTGTCCCACAAAAGCAAGAGTAATTCTGGTCCAATTCATACTATAGTGACACTGGTGAACCAGTCTTCTCTGACATATTGCGTGATTTGCCAGCATTCATTTGAAAACAACTAGACATTTTACTTGAGTAGTTGTGTTGAGGAGAAGGATTGCTGGTGTTGTGGAACGAGAAATCCTATAAATTTACAATATCTAATAGGAATGTAGAAATGCACTAAAGCTCTTGTGATCAGCTGATGACCGAAGTGTTATTTCATACAAATAAACAGAGCAAAATAGATAAAAACTGCATATAACGTTTTCTAACAACAAATATGAATGAAAAAATATTAATAAATAAGGCTTCCAAAATAGGCCACAACATGCCTGATGTTATCCAGCAGACATGAGAAGTGTCTATGTTAACTTGTAGTGATGACGTGACGTGATGCCACTCCAACTTCAATCACTCATCATTACATTCTTAATGTGATGACAAAAGAACGTGGTGGCCTAGCAGGTAAGGAGGCAGACTGAGGTGCCCTTGATCAAAGTACCGTCCCCACACATTGCTCCCAGTGGCTGCCCACTGCTCAAAAAGTCTGATGGGCTAGAATGCAGAGGACAGATTTTGATGTGTCACTGTGCCCTGGGCTAATCACTTTTTTTCAACTAACTATTATTAATGTCTAACCATTTGTATGGAATTTAAGGCTGTTTAGAATTTGCTGATTTTTGTTATGCTGGTCTCTCCTCCTCTCCATCAGCCTTGTGAATATTTATTGAAATGGGTCTAGCCAGTGTTTGAAAACTGAGTAGACAAGAGATGTTTAAGCCCTTCCCAGTAGAGAGGTGTAATCAAATATAAAATATAGTAATAATACTAATGTTTAATATAAAATAACATTTGTGATGTGGCTTCAGGATTTACTAGCATCTAATGTACAGAGAGAATGAATAATTTATTTTTGATTTCACTTTAACAAGGCCTTATACCAGAGGTACAGCGGTTCAATGACTGTATTTCGCTGACCACAAGAGCGTTGCACTGTTAATTAGCTGGAAAATCAAAGCCTTTGAGTCTTTCGACAGTATGGAATGCGAACCCACCATGGCTCTCTGTTCTGTGCTCATTTGCTCAATGATTCATTTCCTTCCGTCATTTGAAGCTTGCTCTTGATTTAGTCACTTTGCAACAAGGACATCTTCAAAGGGCAACATTTGCACATTGAGGAAACGTGTGCTGTTTATAGGCCGTAAACAAGACGCCTCATTGAAACTAACCTCTAAGACGGCAAGTGTAAGTGAGTAATTTAATTGAAATGAGCTCAGGAATAAAATTACATTCACATACAAGCCTTTTGGATTTGAAATGGCCCAGTTCTCCAAGGATGACAAATGACATTGCTGCCAATGAAAGAAAACGCTACAGCTTAATCCGGACCCTCTGTAGTCAATGCATCTATGACGAAATGGCAGTAGCTGAGAGTGCAGCGGAGTGGACAGCCTGGCATGCTGGGAATAAAGGCTCCAGAATCTAGAATATCAAAGATTAACCAGCTGAGAAGTGAGTCTTTCAAGCCCAAAATGGTAATGCAGGATGGCAGCTTGGGAATGCCGGAGAGACGCAGAGTGGAGCCATCATTTGTAAGCTCTCACACATCATGTGAGCCAGAGTGTCAAGTTTTCCATGAGTTCACAGCTTCATAGGGAGCCCCACTAAAAAAAAAGATGATAAAAATGGAGTGTCAGTAGGGGCCTGGTATGTCACACATGATCTATAGAGCCACTGAGCAAAAGCCAGAGAGAAAGCGGAGGACCTGTCTCACCATTAGAACTGCCTTTTCACGTTGCCACCCGCCATATATCTTTTATGGGAAACCAGAACCTTCAAGTATGTTTTTGGATTACATTGTTTTACTTTGATAATAATTAAAACAACTATTAATTAAAACCACTTTAATGTGCTGATGATATCTCACACAAGAAATGTACAGTATATCCATTTTTATATGCATTCCTCCCTTTTTTAGCACACCCTCCTACGCCTTAAGCTGTTTAAATGTATTAGTTGCTGCTGCTGTGCCGGTTGCTCTATAGTTTAGACTACCAGCATTCAGTGCTCATGCCCAATGAATGTCAACAAATGGCCATTCTTACTGTGGTGCAGCAGAAACAACCCATAAAAGAGCATTTCAAAAGGTTTTTTTTTTCAAGAAGGAGATAGTTGCGGAACTTTTAACGAACCCAGTCTGTTTCTTCATGGCCACCATTCAGGAGCGTAATGCACTTGATTTAAGGTTTATTCTCAGATGTACTGTGTCCCTTGATGCATCTCAGGGTTAGTTCCACGTGCTTATCTATGACAAGAAATGCTGAATGTCTCCTCGGGAAAAGTGGCTGAAGCATTCTGTTCAGCCTGAATAATGATTCTAAAAAGGACTGCACAAAACCTTTCAGCAGTGCTGGTGCTTATATTCATAACACGCATATGCAAACACTACAGAAAGCCACAGGATGTAGAACCAGAGCATGGCAGGGTGGCCACATTCAAACACACACACACACCAGGACAAAACGACCAATTCACAGCACCAGCATGAAGCTTGACTCCGTAAAGGAAAATTGCACAGAGAAAACCAGAGTGTGATTTCTTGCCCTTTGCCACAATATGGAGCCAATGCCCAATCAGAGGCCATTCAGCAAGATTGCAAAGAAAAACAACTAGTGCCCATGAAACTGTCCCAAATAACTGCTGGTCTGGAACAAGGAACCAGTGACAACATGGTATAACTACCAACCCCCTCCCCCCACCCCTGTTCATATTTTTTTTTCAATATGCCTTAAAATAGTGTTTTGAGATACAAAGACTTTTTTTCCTGTCCATAGATCGTGCTTCCGTGGTCAGAAAATACTACTTGATTGTGGCTAGAAATCTGACATAATAATAATGATAATGAACTTTCTATGGCATTTCTATTGTTTCTATTGCAGGCATTTCATCCAAAACACAATAAAACATAGCGGTCTTCGCCGACATTGAAGTATTGATGTGTAGCAGCTAGCTTTAAAATGATCTTCTGACAGATTTTCCACTTGTGGGACAAATAAAGGACCATCTTCTGTCCATGCTTCTATATGCCTCTGTTGCTGTCCCCACAGCCATCGATACTACTACCACTGCAACTGCTCTAACTGTTACAATCAATCTGAGACCCTGTTTGCAATACTGAAAAAGGTGCATTACCAACAGAAACCCATTCATTGTGATCTGTTTCAGGCAAACTAATTTCAACGTACTGAAACAAAAACTGAATTACTGCCAAGACTTTTTGCCAGGACTAATTTATGTTTCTTGGCAATTGTCCACAAATTAGTGATAAATAAACCATATTACATTGTGAGATTCATTTTTGTAATGGGTGTGGAACACATTTTTGTTGCATAAGATAACAGAATAGAAACCTTCATTTTGCAATTATGTTTTATGAACATTCTGAAAAAAGCCTTAGTTTTGCAAAAACAGAAACAAACGATGCAGACAGGCTTTCTTGGCAATGGAACTGAATTTGCAAAGACAAAAGGAAAGAAAAATGAGAGAATGAGAGGTTGGCTCTCTGGTTTTATATACAATCATTGACCAAACAGTGTCACCAGCACTGGAGTCAGCTCTGTACTGCTGGGATGGTGAGCAATTCTAATCACTGCACCACACTGCAGACTACAACTAACAGAATGTACTCATGCATCTACAGTTCACCCTGCATCTGCATCCAAGGACAGCCACTTTGGAAACTGTAATTAGTGCTGACTAATATGCAGTTTGTTTCTGGAAACAAAGGGGCTCCCACACAAAAATGGACACGATGTGGCATGGTGCAAAAGAGACGTCAGCAACTATCCTCGAACTCAACCCATTAAGAAAATGAATCATTCCGTGGCAACAGCCGGGGCACACTATTAAGTCTGTAATTCCCACTGTTAGAACCAGCAGGCTGTCACCACCTCCTGAGTTTAATCAAATTCATGCAATATTTGATTTGCTGCTTCATCTAGGCTTAAAGCATAATTAATGAAGACCTGTGTTTTGGGATTTGCATGACTCATTACCTGTTGGAAAAGAAAGTTGCAATAAAAAAATTAAGTATGGTTTGGTTTGTGGACATTGCAACAAATTATGGAACCATTTAAATATTTGAGTATTGCCACATGGACTCTTTAACCCCTCAGAATTGCACTCTGGAAAAAATAGTTTATACTCCTGCCAATTCATCCAAGCTTCCAGATGAAAAGCACTTTGAGTGAAATTTGGTAAAACTGCTGCACATTTTGATCAATAATTCCTTTGGCAAGAAATTGTTATTTTGGCAAGATTTGTGAGAACTACATGGCAAAAATAAAGAGCGTAGTAGTTTAGCACACCAATTATGGGTTTCATTCAAATGAAAATGAGCATATTCAGGAACACAATAATCTTCTTTTATTAGAAGTAATGCTTGAATATTGATTCTCTTTGTGTGTGCAAGGTTTGCATACTCTACCCACGGTCTGCGTGGGTTTCCTCCAGATTTTCCTGTTCCCACCAGCCATCAAAAGTCTTGCACATGAGTTGAATTTGTGATTCTAAATTGTCCATAAGTGTTTGAGTGTGTGTGTGTGTGTGTGTGTGTGTGTGTGTGTGTGTGTGTGTGTGTGTTGTGTGTTGTCTGTTGGGCTGGTGGCCCACTCTGGATGAGTCCACTTCCTGATCCTTATGTCCTGAGTGGGCTCTGGCAGTGCAACTGTTTTATAAAACACATTTCACTACAGTCTCTCTGAACAAGAGCATCTGCCAAATGCTGTCAATAAAAAAATTAAAACATCTGAAAAAAAAATTCTAAAATCAATGTGACACTGAATCTGATAACATGGAGCGCTCATGCCAAAGTCCAACTGATGACCATGAAGCTACAGGCTGTGATGATGCAGAACATGACAGAACATGACAATGCCTCCAGGGTCAAAACATGCCTTCGGTGCTGACAAATGAAATATAGATGAAAACAGAGAGTAAAGCGTAAATTGGGATTTATATATTGGAGTCATTGATTGCGAGTAAACCAATGAGTATATTGATATGTTTAACCCCCAGGAATCTGAAATCCAATATTTAAGCAAGTAAAATATTTTGCCCTCAGAATTTACACAATCATCTCACTCTCCTTCACCCTCCAGAGGCTTATTGAAGGGGTTAACTGAGTGAGGGCAGATTGAGGTTAAAGCTCCACTTCTAAGGGGTGTTTAAAAAAAAATACCATCTTATTAAAAAGATACCATTCAAGCAAGCCACATTTCCTCAGGCCACTATTGTTGGTGTTGGTAATAGGCTGCGAAAGAATGTGGCTTAAAATAATGAACTGTTAATCAGAAGAAAAATAAAGCAAGAGACAATCGTGTCTGAGAGGCTCATTGTGTCCATTAATGCAATGTGCGGTCCCACAAAGAAAAAAAAAACATTAAATTCACTTTACTCTCTCCTTGCCAAGCATCTATTATGTGTATAAGACAAATTCTACCTTGAGGGCGAGTGAAGCTCTGGTTACAGTGACTTCTGAAACAAATCCCTGTCAGAATTTAAGACTGATGAGTCCTGTGCAGCATTCAACGAATCACAGCAGGGTGCGGCAGATATAGATGGCTGCTTTTTTTTTCTCCTTAAATTCAGATGTAACACAACAAAGGAATCCAAGAGACCATGTCAAATTGGGATTATTCCTACTTCAAAGACCACAATTGTCTTCAAAACTACTCTATTGCATACATCAAACCCCAACTATCTGTATTGTTTAATGAATTAAAACAAATCAGTTCATGGATTCGAAAGATCTGTGCCTACTACAGAGATGGTTGAAGACCTGAAGGTAAATCTTTTCATCCAGGCTTTCGAGGTTGATGTGCCTCCCAGTGTCTAGATGTTAGAGGGAGCTAGACTTTGATAAGTCCTCATGCAGACACTGATCAATTACGCTGCACATAACAGGTTGTTTTTATCATGGCTTACCATAAACGTTTGATCACATTTTTGCTGAGCTTCCTGCAGCATTTGCTGAGATAAGATCTTAAGTTTCAATTTAAGTCATGGGCTTTAAGCATCGATGGGATCAGAAGATATAGGCTGCGCTCATGGTCTCATCTTCTTTTATCATACTTTGGGAAGAAAAATGCACATGAAGCAGCTTTCCAGCACTCCCATGCTCCCTCTGCATGTGTTCAAATAGCCTCCTTGTGATAACAGTGGACATGAGTTTCTTTTGGAGCCATGCAACCTCTTCCTCAAGTGAATTTAGAAAATGAGGGAATTTCTTTTTCAGTTAATTTTTTTTTCTGGTGTTTGTATCTGAAATATAAATGAATATTTGGATATTTCAGGCACTGTTCCCATCGGATTAGCAAGATAAAAATTACCACAGGTAAGAGCAAACAGAGCCTGCAATTAGATGCAATCCAAGAATTCTAATTTCCCAGAGGGCCCTGCAGTTTCAAGGTAAAGCTTCACACACATATTAAAAATAAATATCAGATTCTAGGAATGAAAAGCATCTGACAATACTATTATCTTCTTTAACCAAAGTGAGTGTGTCATGGCATTTATGATTTGACATTTAAATGTTACAGTTATCCTGATTTAACTGTACATAATCTGTGAATACTCATAATATATTGTGAGTGTAAGATGGGAGATTCCATGTCCATGGCCTTTCTGTGTTTCATTACCTGAGGTGTCATGACTGGAAAGTCTTGTTGGGGGTGGATGACCACTGTACTTTTGTATCAGGGATTCTCTCTGGACAAAGCACAAACATCAAAAGAACAATCTGATTGGTCTGTAGCAACCTTTTTGGGAGCTACATTTTCACACCTCCTTTTCTCACCTAGCTTCTGGGCTCTGCTCCTCTTCTCCCCCTTGCTTCTCTAATACTTAATTTGCACTACACTGTTGCTGGTGCCAGGTGCCGGTTCTGGTGCTGAACTGGGAACCAACCGAGAACTCATTTACACTAGAAAGGAGCTCAGCGCGAGTCGCACGATGATACGTCACAGGTCACACCCACTAAACATTGACTGTTTGGTTCGTGTATCTGGGCAAAACACAACAACCAATGAAAGCTATCCTGGAATTCTTTGATTTATTCTGCTACTTGTAATGAAATCTTTTGAAAATGTTGCTGATCCAAACAATGATGCTTCAATCACTTCAATAAACAGAGTAAATCATCTTCTGTTTTAATGTTATAACTAATTCACAACTAGTTTGACACAAATGCACATCACCCTCATGCTCCACTCACTATACTGGCTGCCAGGATCAACTACAAGATCTCCATGCTTACATTCCAATTTTGGAATGGTAATACGCCGCCATAATTAAAAGAAATGTTCAGCCCCCAATGTCACTCACGCACTCGCCAATATTTCAACACCCACCTGCTTCACCTTCCTAAGACACGCCCCCGCAGCACTGGAGATATGGCCTTTTCCAGTGTGGCCCCATGACTTTGGAAAGCCCCCCCTAATTCTTTTTTTTTTGTAAAATGTGAAGTGCATTATGAAAAAAATATGTATTATTGTTCTTATCAATGGCAGGTGGTACTAGTAGTGGCCTGGGTGAGGTGACAAATATTCAGATTTAACAATGCTATAAAATATAGTTAAATCTTTCAAATAAAAGCAGATTATCTCTTTAAAGAAAAAAAAAATCAGATTCACCTGATAGAATTAAATCCAATAAATGCTGCATAGAGAGGAAGCAACACATTTGCTGCATTCCAAGACCAGAGTAATTCTGAAATTTGAAAGATTGAGGACGTTAGCTGTACTTGCTCGAAATGCAGCACTGGTTGAGTAATGACACGTGAGGAATGAAGCTGTAATGAAGAATCTCTTGGATGCGTAGCAGCTGTGATTATTACTAGAAATAATTTTCCACATACGCCCACACAAATTCAGAGATTATTAGGGAATAGAGAGATATTTATTATTATTATATATTTTTTCTCTCATAGGTGAAATCGAGAAATGAGAGACAATTACTCCTATTTATTTGTTAAACTGTGCTTCTTGCTCTAATGTAGTCCAATGTCTTTTTATAGAAATGCATATTCTCAGTGCTGGGTGAGGCATATTTCCACAAAGCTAAAAATGAAGTGGAAAAAGGTTATGGCTCATGCAAAGTTTCCATCGTGTGATGAATAAATACAGCTTAAAGTGAGATTCACAACTCCTACCAGAGAAAGCGGGTATCATTGCAAATCTTTATCAGTGGATGCTGAGATATGTAAACATTGACTCGGATGCCAGCAAGGAGCTTGGCTAACCATGTATGAGAACTTAACTGAAACTTCACTGAAAGTCAACCATCACAGTGGAGGAAAATGCTTTGCATGCTATTTGCTGTCTCACTGAATTAAAGTTCTGAAATAAATAAACAAATAAATAAATGAAATTCTGTGACTGACCTGAGTCAATAAGCAGTCTGACTGGATACCACAAAAAAGAAAAGCCAATTATTTTACATAACAATGATTAATTCCTCACTGCATGTGTCCCTGTGGTTGTTGACAAGGTTGCACTGCAAAATGTTGATAGCTCTATTGTCACGTTACTCATAATCACCCAGCTTCATTGCAACCATGTACTCAAACTATGGACAATGCTTCTATTTATTTTCTAAGGCTTTTCACAGTTCTCCCATTGGCTTAGACAGATGTTTTCTTTGTAGATAAAGATGGTTTACTGTATTTCTACTATTCAGAAGATTTTTAAACAAATTCAGACAAAATACATGTTTTATTTTAATAGATTTAATGTAATATATATATATATATATATATATATATGTGTGTGTGTGTGTGTGTGTGTGTGTGTGTGTGTGTGTGTGTGTATATATATATATATATGTATGTACATGTCAATACTACAATCTCAGTCAACAGAATTGATTAAAACAATAATTGTATGCTTCTTGCCATATTGTCAGTTTCCTATATTGATCAGTATTGCACTATATTAGTTATTTATTTATTTATTTCAGTTTGGCTTTGGCAAGTGAAAATACAAAATGTAAAAATGCATTATCAGGATCTGAGTATTCAGTCCTCATACTGAGTTTATTGCTCATAGTGAAAATCCTGCATATTGCAAATATTTTCAGACATGAAAACCTTAGATTGCTTACAAAATGATGGATTGCGCTAAACAGTTGGCACTCTCAACTCTGCGCCACATTATGAAGTTTCATGATAACAATCCCCAGGTGACAGGAAGCTATATTAGAAATGACTGTTGTGTTGCTCATGGTAAAGGCAGCCCACTTTATCTTGTGGCTGGATACACCCAGTCTGGCACACTGCAGAAAATCACATTACTGTCCAATCCTGGCCTCAAATGTGGCCACTTAGTCGTAAGTAAGCTACTCACCAAGATTCAGAGTCACTTCTGCTGAGTAGCAAGGTTTATGAATGATTGTTAATTTGAGAAAGGAGAAGCAAGGACGTGGCACAGTCTTAACTGCCCTGGGTATGTACGCCTCCACCACCCAGTTCAGTTTCAGCCTATAAACATGTATTTCCTGACTCATATTTAAATATTAAGACTCTCCAAAAAAATATTCTGTGGCTGTTTTTTAAGATGTGAGTTCAAATGTCAAAAATGGCAAAAACTGTCAATGGTTAAAGACTATTTTGACAAAGGTTTACAGAAGACGCTTCAAAAAATTTGTCACATATTACAAAGTTTCAATATTTGATCAATATTTTCATCACATAAGAGGCTACAATCTCTGCACACTGTACACAATCATTGGCTACCTTGATGATGTTGAAGATGTTGTGTTCACGACCATGGTACATACATGAGGTCTCAGCAAGGTCTAAGGTAAGCCAATGCAAAGCTAAATATCACAGGAGATGTCTTTACTAGTGTTTTTACAAAAAGACAAGTGAAGGTGAAGTGATTGTCATTGTGAAACTCTGCAGCACAGCACATGGTGACACAACAAAATGTGTCCTCTGCTTTTAACCATCACCCTTGGTGACAGGTGCCCGGTGAGCAGTGTGTGGGGACGGTGCTAAAGATGTCTTTACAGGTATGTCCCATACCCAATGAAACCTTTATCCAGACCAGGGACAATCAATACTCTGCTACAAGACAATAATAAATGCATTTTGACTGGCAACTGCTAACAAATGCAAATTCAGGGCTAATCCAGGCAATGCTGTACATTTCAAGGCCTGCTCTTTACGTTAAACAAAGAATTGTCCTGGTCAGCATGACAGTGAAACATGTTGAGCTGAATAGTGAATTTAATGGTCCTCCAGCCTGACCCATTTCATTGCTGGAGCCACAGCTGAACCATTCAACTCTAACATAGACACATTTTTTTTCTTTTTGCCGACTGTACTGTCTAATATGTCTGTGATGGGTGTAAACACACAGAAACCCTGTTTGCAATTTAAAGCTCCCAAGGTTGCTGTGTATTTTGAAGAAACAAAAATGCAGGCACTTTCGTGTCTTTTTATTTGTTTGACTTTTGCTGTCATGAGATGAGGACGCGGAGGACATTATTCCAATGAAAGGCTACTCGGGTGCTAAATTCAGCACTAAGGAGGATGGCCTTTCAACTCTGCTCATGTGCACTCAAAATGTCAGACAGCACGCTGGAAAAAAAGGCGAATAAATAATAAATAAACTAAACGATAAATTTGTCCTTTCCCAAGGATAAGTGCTTCCCCCTCCCTGTTCTTTGGCTTGTTACTGAAGCACACTTGTATTGTTTAAGGACAAAACGAGTTTGCGAGGGAAATTATTTCAGAGACTCTGAGACTTTTTACAGTGGATGGGGCTAAAAAGCTAAGTGCAGAGGTTCTAAACCTTTTGGGATGGCATAACAGCTGAAAAGCGCATGCACTCGCTGCACCCACGAGCTCAGTTGACACATAAATAAATGTTAAGTACATGCCTCAGATGCTCAGGCGCATTATCTGTAACAATGAGAAACTTGTTTTTTTTTTTTTGTTCTCATAGCCTGTTTTGACAATCTTTCTCCATGCTCATAATTTCAGCTCATTTTCAGTCCCAGCCCATCAAATATACACATGGCTGCAGAGAACTTTAGCCTCGTGTTTCCCAAGTGTTCGCTAGTCCTGTTGTCCCCATTTAAAGCCCATTAGCTTCAGCTTGCTGAAATGAAAGGTAAACAAAGAAGATGGCAAGACATTGTTTGAATTACAATAATGTTCCAGGCATCTATTTCAGACGTTCTCATATACTTGATTTCTTTTGCATTATTGCTTTAAATAACACACTGGAAAAAGCAAATGTACTTTCAGAGGTTTCACCAAAAATAATGGAGACAAAAATACAGATACAAAGCTTTTCTAAATGAAATAATATAAAGCATTATCACTTCATACCAGAGGGGGTAACAGAAAAGAAGCAATATGAAGTTAAAAGGGCACCTTTGACATGTCTAATCCACATGGCCCCATCGCCATCTTCAGTATTAGTTACTGTGGACATCTTCATTACACATCCAGCAGGACAGTTTAATCATGGGAAGAAGTGTTCTGAAGCAGCTGCTGAAATAATTTGTTTCAGTCTTGTCCAGGCTGTGAATATTGGATCAGTTTTTGGCAAGATGTTTTTTCTCCTTTTGACTGCCATTTTGATATGAGCGCAAATAATGTTTGCATGTGAGGCATCCTAATTTACAGCATGCTACACACCTGACAATCAATAAAGAAATATTTCTTGTTCTTAGCTTAATGGGACATTTATTTTTTATTCATTCAATAGCAAATAAATTGCAGCAGATCAGAGTCATATATTATGTATATTATTATGATCAAATTATTATGATCATAATCATATTACCTACATTCTGTTTATAGGATATAGGCCTATTTATTGTACTGCACATTGTTCATCTTTATACAAATAAATATATGTATGAATGTTTTCTTTTATACTGTACTTGAGAGACACCATCTACCAGAATCAAAATCCTTGTATGTGCTTGCACATACTTGGCCAATACACACGATTATGATTCTGAAAATATAGAAGATCTGGCACCAGGTAGTAGGGGAAGTTGTGTCCTAGCAAGCAAGGAAGTGGACTTGGAAACGAATGGTTGAGTGTTCAAATCCTGAACCATCAAGGTGCAACTGAGGTGCCGTTCTGATTTACCTGCTTTCCTGTCTCTTGTCATCCATGGATGTTGCAGCTAATGCTGTCCCCCGTTCGCAGATTAAATCTGTGGAGATTTACCTGCCTCCTTGCACTGTATCGCAACTGGGATTTTCGTTTCCACCTACACACGGTCTTTCTCCGGTGTCGCCTCCCGTGACACCTTGAGCAATGCAGTGTCCCCATACAGAGGGTGATGGGTTAAATGCAGAGCACACATTGATTTGTGTGCACCATGTGCTGTGCGTCACAAGGACAAAAACAATCACTTTTGCTTTTAGCACACCTTGCACTTTAACAGACCTCAATGCCTGGCATGCTGTTTTGGGGCCTGTGCATAGGAAGCTGGGGAACCACAGGTTATCCCAGATGACATGCTAAACATAGGTTGGATCTGAATGACCCTAGAAGGGCAGTGTACAAGTAAGGATTCCACAGCACCATCTTTTTTTCATCATCTCTGTTTCCTAGAGCTGCAAGTGCTCTGAAATTTCACGAGGATAAAGGAAAAGGGTTCAGTATGCCACACTTGAATATGAAATTTGTCACATGGAAATTGATTTTTACAGGTGCACCAATCTTTCACTGATAGCGTGACTCCATTTTTGTTCTGTTTGTATTTGACACTGAATGTGATGCTGTACAAATCAGGTTTACAGAGATATAAAGGTTGAGAGAGTGCGGCAGCATTTTCAGTTGGACACTTTTGGCTTATTTCACAGCAGCTGTGAGGCATTCTGATGTCACATATACAGATATTGACTGCATTGGTCAGGCCTAGAATTCAATTCTCAGGTCTGGATCAACACCGCAATGAAAGTAAATAAAAAGCTGAACACTTGAATTTTTCACACACACCTCCCTCAGCATCCTCCTATCAGAGCCCCAGTCTTCTAGACTCTTCAACACATCTTGAACTGCCCTTTTTATTCATTTCCAGGAGGAAACACTACCACAACACTTGTACTTTAGGGCTCTGATTTTGCAATTAAAGGAGCATTTGTTCACTTCTCCTTTGCACTCTCTGCCAGATTTATGTAGGTACATTTCCTTGCCATGTGCCTCAAATAACAAATGACACTGAGTGCGTTTCATGGATGCATGAGCGCATTTTATCTTTTTTTTTTTTTTTTTTTTTTATTCATAGGAAGTGATGCATCGATGCAGCGAGATGACAACATTGTGCTTTTGGAAATGAACAATAAAGATTCCTGACTTTTAAAATATCTTCGTTTTGCCCCTCTTTGTGGCTGTAATGCAACACTCAGTCCCCAAGTCTCCTGATCTTCTTACCCACCTGCTTGATTCCCATCGGTCATGGCCTGACCTTCCACTTGCCTTGTTTCACCATGCAAATCTAATTTAAATCACATAAAACCTAAAACTCCAAACAAGCTGATACAACCTGTTTTGGTTGAACCTTCTGACAGCTTTTGAAAGGATGTCAAGGTGTGTGTAGCTGAAGGTGAACATGTGTACCTCCAGTGAAGTCTGTGACGGGTGAAAGTGTAAAGCACTTCCATGCGGGTCCATGCATATGGATGCCAATGTAAAACCAGATGGAGCAAAAGGTAATGACATTGTCAAGGTACCCAACACCTGCTCTCACCATTCGCTTCAGCATTTAATATATTCCGTCCCCGGCTCGATGAACAAGCATGTCACTTTGGAACAATGATTAGACATGTGATGCGCTGTAAGGGGCCTTAAGAACGTGAACTCCACTGGTTGGCAATTCATCATTATGCATTAAATCTTTAGGGGGGGAAAAGGCTTTGCTCAGAAAAATGATCAGTGTAGCTCAGCAAGTCTGGCCATGACAGTAATGAGCAATGGGCAGTCATAACGAAGACAGATTTAAGTGGAGGCCACTGAGTCGTATTATCAGAGCAAGCACAGGCTGCCAGAAACTTGACTTGTGATGCCCAAATCCCTCTGTTTTCAATTTTCTTAATGTTTAAGGACTAAAGACAATGATAAGAAACTTTTCTGAAAAAAAAAAAAAACAGTCGTGTACTTTCTTAACCACTGTGCCATTGATTGCATGCTTCTTAGGGGTACAACATGGCGGGGGTTCACCTATTGTTGCCTGTGTATATAAGTTGTCCTTTTATACCTAGTCCTCACCGGGTCATTGTTTGACTGTCTGTGTTGATGCTCGAAGTCGTGTATGATGTGCCTTTGTTAAAAGTAAATCCCCTTGTCTACGTTAAGTTCTGCAGATGGGTTTCTTGTGACAAATTGTAAAAAATCTGTAAAAAAGAACAAAAAAAGACTCACAATCACAAGTGAGTTAAAAACAGGCTGCAAATGTAGTTGTGCAAAAAGCAGGCCAGTTGTGAGAACCTAATTAGAACACCTTACTATTAATGAGAACAACTCTGAGCCAAGCTCCTGATTATTCATTACTTCTTGTGTACACATACCCACAGCTGCTTGATTAGAGCGTTGTTGTCAGTGAACCCCATCTGTTTGGGGTGTTTAAAACGGTGTTGGGGTGTTTAAAAAGTATTCCTTTTGTGTCACACTAAAGAAAAGAATATTACTCATCCACTCTATATGTAATTAAAAATATCTATCTATCTATCTATCTATCTATCTATCTATCTATCTATCTATCTATCTATCTATCTATCTATCTATCTATCTATCTATCTATCTATCTATCTATCTATCTATCTATCTATCTATCTATCTATCTATCTATCTATCTATCTATGCCTGATTAGAGCTACATTATCCTAATACAATACTTTAAGCTTAGACATAATAATGAGAGTATTTCAAGTAGCTCACTTTGTTCCCTTGCTATCAGCTGTTTCTCCACTAATGAGCTCTGACCCCTTCATGATGACTGACTTTTGACAAATTAACGAATTAATCTTGCTTAATTAATCTCATAACCCATTTGACAGCTAAACGTTATGCACAATAAAACCACTGATCATGTAACAGTGCAGGTGTGGCTTCATATATTCAGCATTTTAAGATCCCATCAGATCTGTGGACATATCTATTGTGCAGTCGACTACTGAAAAATGTATGAACTATTAAGGCTTACTTTCCATTGGTATGTCTGACAATAATAAAAAATAGGGACAGCATGTATATTTCAAATGTTCTTTTAATCTATCTGCTTATATCTACAATATTGAATTTGAGCCCTCACACAAGAAAAAAAAATGGTTTAAATTTAATTTGTGCTGCTGTGCTTCAACCAGACAGATCTTCAAAGGCCTTAAATGCATAAGAATCCGTCTCTAACAGTTGAGCTGCTACCGAGAAACCTTGGAGAAATCCAGAGGTGGAAACAGACAGAAAGGCTTTTTATGAGGGTTTTGGAGCTAGTGGAAATCTGAAAACGGTGCTTATTACATACAACTTTTAACATTCCAAGGCCTTTGACCCAAGTCAGTCACTAATCAACTGCATTGGCCTTAAGCACTCAGACAACCCCAAGGCCATTAATATCTGACAGTTAATTTATTGTCTGTCTTTATTTCAGGAAGAAGTAGGAAGGCACACAATGCAATGCACATCAAAGATTGGAATAATGTCATATATCCATGAGAATCTGCACATTCAAAGGCATCTGACTAATAAGCGACTGAATGATGGCTGTTTTAATGCCACCATTTATCTGGCCTTGCCGGTGCCACACCACAATTTTGAATGCCCATAAAACAAAAATAAAATGCAGCCATGCAGAAAATCGTGTTAAAATGCTGCTTGTAATTAATCTCTATAACCTGCGTTATAAACCCTACTGACCCATATTACTACATAGGATTACATGCTCTTTAAGAGTCAGTAAAATGATGTTGCTAATGAAACTTATTGCTATATATTAAGGGAGTTTGGAAAAAGGGAATGTTAAGCAAATTAAAATGTACATAACATGTAACATGTCCATACTTTGAACACTTATCTTGAAAACTTATCTTGTGTGTCATTCAGAGGACCCCAGAGGGCCTTGATTTGTATCCTAGACAAATTTATCCATTTGAATATAAGCTGGCAAGCAGAGAAAATTACTCTCTCTTCCTAAACATTAGGTGAATAGAGAACAAGTTGGTCTCATCCAAACTTCCAATAAAAACAACAGGGCACACTGTGTTACTGAAAGCGAGCAATAAAGAATTCCATTTCGTATCACCATCAGTGGAGTCAAATTTCTCACTGAGCATATTGAATTGAGGTAATGCAATAACCATTAAAATTGTAGTTCTCTTCTCTGATCAGTATACAATTATGTTTTAATTATTTCAATTATTTCAATTTATTACTATTAACCAAAGGTGGGTAGTAAGGTACATTTACTCTGTTATATATACTTGAATTACTTTAAAAAAAAAAAAAAAATACTTCTAAGAGAAGGTTTATAAAGTCATAATTTATCATTTTATTTGAGTGTGTATGTGAATTAGAAACTCTACTCTTATGTCACTATATTCCGCAACACTTAACTTGTTACTTTCAAAATCCATGCGTAGCGATTAAGTGAGCGGGCCGGAAGGTTGCCAGTTCGAATCCCGTTCCACTGAGTAAATTATCGTCCCCGCACTTTCTCCCCAGGCACCTGTCATGGCTGCCCACTGCTCACCAAGGGTGATAGTTAAAAGAAGAGGATGCATTTCGTTGTGTCACCGTGTGGTGTGCTGTGTATCACAATGACAATCACTTCACTTTTGCTTTTTACTCAAGTAGCACTACACATACTGTACTTCAGAAAATGTTCTAGATACTCTGCCCACCTCTGCAAATAACAGATACAACAGTCGTTGTGTCTTTAATATGAATTCACCACAGGCCAAGTGCCCCCCGCTGGCTGGCTACTGTCCCGTTCTTTGTCTCTGGTGTTTTGGTTACTAATTCAGTCAACTTTCTAAGCCGAATGTCATTCTATCCGCTGTATGTATAAAATTGTAACTGCAACCAAGAAAAATAACATTAAATCTTTAATGCATCAAGGCGTTATGAGTTCACATTCATATTGTTAGGATGTATATGTATGTGTGTGTATATATATATATATATATATATATATATGTGTGTGTGTGTGTGTGTGTGTGTGTGTGTATATGTATATATGCGTGTGTGTGTTTGTGTATATATATATATATATTTATTTATTAGAATAGAGATGACAACAGGATCCCACTCAGCTCAAGAAAATTGCTTTGCTTGCTCAAAACGAAAAACAACACACATCATTTTGAGTTGCAGGAAGAAATATTTAAAGCCTCCAATGTTTTTTGTAACTGGATTGATGTGCTCCAGCAGTTCGAGCTTATCAGTACGAGCCACACTTTATTGCCAGGCCCACCTCAAAGAAAATTAAAAGCACCTAGAGCCCTTTGATATTTTCATGGCTATTTTGTGATGTGCCTTGCTAAGAAACAGAATTACCACTTACTCCCCCCACACATATTCTGCCATTCTACAGGGAAATGAAGTGGATCTGAAGAATCCAAGTCTTGTTTTTCTAAGATTTATGTGCAAAAGTGTGTTTCATCAATTACACATTTTTGTTACTTAGAAAAATTGTTTGAAAGTGGTTTCTTAATACAGAGGATTCATTCCAGCGTATATAAATACATACAGATGGGTTTGTTTTTTATTAGGTATGTGTCAATGTGTCAGTTATTCCTGCATTAGAGACATTTTTACATTGTATCTGGAATTTCTTGCAGAAAGGAGTTAAAAGCAGTTTAGTTAGGGTACACAAAGTTTCATTCTGATGGAGGATTACAGCAGAACGACAGAACAGGATCTCTGTGCCTCTCTGCAATGAAAGTGCACAGCATAAAACACACACAATAATTGATTGATCAAATACCACATGAGGAAAGGGATTCTACATGAAGACGATGAGTGCTGGGATGCAGCAAGGAGAACCAGGGAGCATTCTCTGACTTTCTCATTTTGCAAAGGGTTGATGCAACCCCCTGTTGGAATCAGACCATCAGAACAAATGTGAGCTCTTTCTTTTGCTGTCTGAACCTTACATTTCTTTAGGTGAATTTAGGCACATTCACATTTTAAGAAATTGACTTTTTAGATGCAATTTGATCCTTTTAACTCTTAATATAGGCAATGGTAAGATGTGATCGGGACTACATGAAAGGAAGTCCAAGGATGGTTTTGCACAGGCTTTTTTTCTCTCTCTTTAGCTAAACTACAAAGCTCCATATATGACCTACATCAATGCCCATGTGACATAGGATAGTAATCATCAAAAAAGGTAAAGCTACTTCAGAGACCGAGGGTAGGAATAGGCTTGGCATACTGAATGGACAAGGAACACGCAGGGAATTCTACAAAATGCAAGCAGTGCAAATTTAAGCAGCTCAGAATGGAACTTGTCAGAAATGTTTTTTCCAGTGCTGGAACAATAGAAAGGTGATGTTGCATCATTTTCAAGCACTTAAGACAGCAACAAACCAGATGTCTGATGAACAAGACATGATAGATTTAGACTATAAGGGTCATGTCACCTAATAAAAGCAAATACTATAGTGTGCTAAAAAAAACGAACTATAACAAATTATTTGCATTTAGATTACTTACAAATTGTCATATCGAAGCACTACGCATTTTTAGGAAAATAAATATGTGTGTATCCCCAGTGTTTCTTTGTAGCCACTGATTAGCCTAATGAGATAAAGACCTCGGGTGTGCAATTAATGCTTCATGTAACAGATGGACTGGTGGCCTACATGGAGTAAGATGCACCTTTACATCTTCAGAAGACTCAAAATTTTCTCAGAAAACAAAGGGCAAACTGATATAAAAGGTTATTAGTATCACCAAGGACCTAAAAGGAACCAGAAGAAATGAAAATACTCAACAAAGGAACAGATGAGACTATTGGCACTTGGTAAATGTCAGGTGCTGGGGAGACACTCACAAATGCCATGGGGGAGGAGGGGGGCATTTCATGGGTATTGCACCTATTGCACTCACAATAAACAGTATGTTGCAATCATGATCATACTTTTGAATATTTTAAACTCAAACTGTTATCAAGGTATTTAAAATGATCAATATTATTATCCCTATTTACCCCCAAAAAAGTGCACATCAATAATACACTTTACATATTTCTGATGTGAGTAAACAGAATGATTTATATAGGAGAGGGCACACTTTGTCACGTCTTGGGGCCAGGAGCAGAACTGAGGTGGAGAAGAATGACATTGGGCATTAATAAACTGAAGACATAAAAAAAGAGACCATAAGGTGATTGGCAGTGATGTGCAGGAACAGAAAAACCCACACACCAACAGTGAGGAGTCCAGTCTCCCCATTAATGCAGCCGCGCCTTTACTGGACCAGGGCTCCTTAATCAGGCGTATCTGCACTGGCTGGGCATTGCACATTCAGTGAAGATATCAATTTTTTTTAACCTATTTTTTGAAAACCATGGTTTTCAACACTACTAGGTATTGTTACAGGTCAGTGGGTATTTAGATTTTAACTCTCTTCTCCAAAGACGGACCTGATGAAGACAGATCATTGTACTCTAGGCTCTTCTTGGTGTCCTCTGTTTTCACACAGTCATTTTGACTGAATTCAATTGCTCTCTTAAAAATGTTAGGAGTGAGTCAGGCTCACATTGATGCCCAATTTCTAATGCTTATGCTTCAGGCTGCACATCATTCAGAAAATTGTAGATTAGGACTATATACATTTTAAGAAGGCTGGTGTCTGGTTGGATTTGTAGCACCATTTTCAATTGCAGAATGCCTGCTATTCATCTGGCAAGACTCCGGGCTGATCAAAGCAGTTCCATGGAAGAGTGTCTTTGTCAGTCCCAAGACAGTGATGAGGTCTGGAGTACGCCGTTGATGGGGGGGCGCAGTGGGATAACACAACCCCAGTCAGAGATATCCTGCTGGCGAATGTGAACCATAAAGCAGCTTACGGAATCACTGCAGGAAAACACCAAGAGGAAAAACTTCACTTCCTATTAATCCTATATGGAGTCAGATGTGTCTGTGGGTGTCCCTGAGAAGATTTTCATTTTGATCGAATGTGCAAGCTAGCACAAGCTCTTAGATGCACATTTTTTCTCTACATTGTTACAGGGTACTTTCTGTAGTTTTGGGCCTTTTCCAGGGAGCCAAACTCCTTCATTTAGTTAGCTTGTGTGAACTGCTGTGCCACCCGAGCGTGGTGCTGGCAGTGACATCTGGAAACAAGGCCTTGTCACATGATCCGAGGGCTTCAGGGACCTCAGTCAACCTTGACTGACAGAAAACCCATTTGTGGCAGACTGAAGGTAAGTTAGTGTAAAGAGCTCGAGGTCCATGCCAATGATACAATCAAATCTGAAGTTGGAGGCGAAACAAATAAATTCCATCCTGCTGTATTGTCATGACATTAAATTCAGAGTATTCACAGTAACAGACCATATCTGGCTTGGCTCTTATCGGTTTTTATCACTTTTCAAAATAAAAACAAACACCAGAAAAAAAAAAAAAAAAAAAACACTGTCCATCACTGGTCGAAGAGTCCGCCACTGGCTGAAGAGTGGATCTAAATCCGCTGAGAGTGAAGGAAAGCAGCTTTCATTTCACAGCCTCTCCAGACATTCTCACCATTCAGCATGGGAGAGGATCCAAATGAGCTGGATAAAGACCAGCTGACATTTCAAGGGGTGTCTGTGTGTGTGTGTGTGTGTGTGTGTGTGTGTGCACGCATTTCTCATCTTTCCAATAATGGCCATAGGCCAGCATACACCAGTAAAGGAAATTAGCGTAAAGCAGAGAGGAACACAAAGGGAGTGCGTGAAAGTGACGGACAGGTAGACAGGAGGCAGTAAAAACAGATTTTTTTTTTATCATTATTTCATGACTGTACAACTTAAGCCCACTCCCCTTGCGCTTTTTTCCTTCCTTTGCCCTATTTTTACTTCTTTCTTTTTCGAAAAAAACCCCGCTCTCCAGCCTGGAGGAGAACACAGGTGGAAGAGTAATGAGATACATTTGGTTTCCAGTGCTCCGGGACCCGCTGCGAAGCGAGATGTAATTCATTATTGGGTCCACCCAGGAGGCTGTCGGCAGAGACTGACAGTGTCACTTCCAGGAGGTGGTGGGGGTTTAGAAAAGCGAGAAAGATGGAGATACAGCATGAGACATGGCGGGGGAGGCCATGGCGGGTGTAAAACCGAGCAGTGAGCAAGGCAGAAAAAATACCAAAGAAATGGAAGGGCGGCCTTGCATGACACTGCAGCTGCATTTTGGGTCTTCTTACCCCTCGCTGACGTTATTCTATAAAAGCCCCGACTGTGGCTTGTGCTGAGTTTGCCATTTCTCTAGTCACTCGGGGATGTGTTGGGAACATGGCTCAATCATTGGCTGTGAAGGCTACAAAGGGGAATTGCAATGTCAACCTCCCACGCCAGGCACATCGCTCTGCGCCTTTTACTGTCCTAAACGACAGCGGCGTGGCAGCGAGGACGTGGCAGCGACGGGCCTGTGGAAAAACAGGGGGAGGCGGGAGGGGCAAGTGTGAAAGAGCAGCATTTACTGGCCGAGAGGAAGGTGACAGATGAGGCTGTTATGCATTCGAGACACTCCTCAGCCAGATTGTATCTGCACTTACGAAAAACACATCGAAAAGGGCAAAAAAAATCTAAGGCATTGACTCAGAAGAGGCTGGCGTCTGGACGCCGCATTCTTGACCCACCCCATGGCCAAATAGGAGGTTATTTTGCCATTGATTAACTTTGATGCTTAAAGCGTGTGATTTTAAATGTAAAAAAAAAAAAACAACAACCTGAAAGTGAGTGGATCGTAAGGTCCTGCGTCATGCGATTACTCAGAGCAGCACATTACGATGTGCACAAGCGGAAGGCTGTGGCGTGACTCTGATAGCGTGGCCTGACTGCACGCAGCGCAGCTGGCGCTTGCTTCATTATTAAAACTTGCCCTGCCTTCCTTTCATTTCTTTTTTTTTTTTTTTTTGGAGGATTTCTGAAGCACAACACATGCCCCTCCCTGCTGATGCCCTCCCACAGATCTACACGCAGCTCTGCTCTATTTTTTTTTTTATACTTCAGCAAAGTCTGTGTAAACGGTGATAGGTGATAAAAGTATGAAAAACAAAGCCTTGTAGAAACCTCTCTCCCTATGAAATGTGCATTTAAATAATCAAGGTCTTGATAGCCCATGACTCTGTACCGCAGTGATTTATTGCATTTCAGCAGGCAACAGCTCCATTCAAGTTTTAATTGGTAGAGCGTCGGAGCCAGGCCTGGAAAACATGTCCTGCGGTGGTGGATAGAATGACACTTTGGTTCAGGAAGGGGGCGTTGTTGTTGGCCTGTATTTGGCGACATTGTTGACCTCATTGCTGAAATGACTGGATCTGGGTCAAGAACTGTCCAGCGTCTACTTGGCAGAAGAAATATGGCTGCAAGAAAGATTTGAATGTTTATTATTCATCTTTATTTCATAGGTAGTGAGTTGGTTCAAAGTCATTGTATTTACATATAAAACACAAAATATACATATATGTACATTTGTCACATTCCAGACATTTCCAGCTACTCTGGTCCTATGTTCTCCTTGCTCCTTGATTACCTTGATGGGTTTCATATGTGATTATTAGTATAAATGTGACCCATCCTTCTGTTCTGTCATTCATCATTTTGTAACAGTATTTTGTGTGTTTGTCTATTGTCTGTGTGACTGCTACCATTAATTATTAAATGCCTGTGTCTGTGAGTCCTTCAGAGTGATACCAAAGTAGAAAACGCTTCCAGTAATTATGATTTACTAGAGGATGGCATATTTTAGCATAAAGATGGAAAGACATTTATAGGTGAAAAAAATGCTCAGGACCATTCAGATTTAAGAACAAATGAGGACCATTTCACACAGAACCATCACAGGTTTTGGAGGTCTGTTCTTCATCAAACAGCAGGCAGACCTACAGATTCCAACTTCTCAAGTGACCTGGAAAAACAACTGGAAAGAAGAGGGAAATATATAGAGAATAATGTGGGAATGATGTAATACTTGAGGAAAACATATTTTTTGTGTCTATGAGTTCATATGCACATTTTGTGTTAGATCAGTGGATGGCTTGGCCTTGATGGAAGAGCAGGGGACAGTCTGGAACAGATGCCATAAGAAAGGGAGAAGTCATTAAAGATGAGAGAAGGAGACCACTGGGCACCGTTGCAGAGATGGAATGAAACAGAATATTGGAGTGAGTTGTGGACAAGACTGTGGGCTACTGCATGTGTGTTCCACTTCCAGTCAAATTAACTGATGTGTGTGTGTTGATGAGTGTGCTTTGCATGAATGCATATGTGAGAGAGAGTCTTGAAATTGCCTAGAGCATGTCTAAGCAAACAGGATCCCCAGAGATAAAGTGAGATTTAGATTTGCAGTTGATACTGTCACAGTGCAAAACTACTTAGAGCTGCTAATAGAAAAAAATGTCTCTTTAAATATAAACTTCAAAAGTCTTCCAAATGCTGTTCCACTGTGTATAAAAAAAGATTAACTTTAAATACAGGTGAATTTTATTTTAACTATATTGGAAAATGAGGTCTAATTATTTTAAATGATAAGTCATTAATTAAAAAAATGTCTTTCTGTTTTCATGCAAAATTAACAACCCATTTATGCAAATGTATTCCAAAACAATAAAAATGTGTCCTGCTGACCGAGTAATCTTTATCTTAGATCTTCTAAACAAACTGGACACTAATGTTGACTCATTATCATAATATTAACATTTACATTTAAAGCATTTGGCAGATGCTATTACCAAGATCAATTTACATTAGTGCTTTAAAATATCCATCATATAAATCCCTCATTTGGTTCATAGGGACCAATCTGTAAATACCATTTTTTAAATAAAAAAATATATATAGTTGATAATAATATATGTGTAGAACAAATATTATAATCAGAAGAACTTAAGTGTACACTGCACAAGGCAAAGATTTAAATGTGTCACATGTGCAAGAATATGACACGGGCTTAATGAGGAGCTAGCGTCTCCTTCCATGGCTGGTAAACAAAGCGTTTCTCACGCAAACGTGAAGGCAATCAACATGGATTGTAAATGCACCACTGCAAACTGCTGATTGCTTTCTGAAGCCAAGGGGGTACGGTTAATCAACGGGGGTGGGGAGGGCGGGGGCTTTGGCTGTCAGTAGGATGTCTTTAATGACAAGCTATCAGGGGAAGCAAGTGCTCTGCACTGTAAAGAAGAGAAGGCTGCATTTATACAGTTTATCAAACATATGTACGCCAGTCAAGTGCTATAAAACCAGTTCCTGATCATAAATCAATGTGCGCTTTGGATGTCTGTTATATGGACTAAATGATTAGTCCTCACAAAGATGAGAAAACATGAAATTCCATAGAATGAAATTTTCTCTTTACTCGTTAGAAATGGTTTTTGCTTCAATTAATGTTATTTCCTATGTTTATGCAGAACCAAATCATGCAATTAGATGGCAATGTCTTGGGTGAACAAAAAAAAAATATATATATATATATATATATATATATATATATATATACACACACACACACACACACACACACACACACACACACACACACACACACACACACACACACAAAATGTAATTTTAGTCAGTTTCGCCTGGGGATTACCATACAGCATATGCATGATATGGCTCTATGATGTTTATTTGCATAACATGGTTAAAAACATGGTAAAAAAATGATATTTTCTACAGAAACCATTCCACCTGTCTCGCCAAATGTCTGCTGCAAAACAAAGGTCAAATCAGTTGCACAATGTGAAGAATTGTTTAAGATTGTGCTTTAGTGGTCAGTGTCTTGTTGACCATAGGCTAAGAGATGGATGTGTGTAAATGAAATGTGTGACATTTCCCGAAGGAGAGCTGTCTTAAAGCAGCAATCATTTTTACCCCCCAAATCCTCACAGGCCAAACACAATGAAAGTGCTCACTCATTGTCTTTCACCCTAATTAAGCAATCCATCATGTGGCTCAACTGAAAAAAATGCAACACTTTCAGGACAGGAAGTTACTTGTGAGGACTCCTCTGTCTGATGCCATGGCAACCGTCAAAAATAAATACATGTCTCTGGTGGCTTTCTATTAGCCACTCCCAAGAGAACCACAGCATGTAAGATTTTTATTATTTGAGAATGACATCCAACCTGAATCTGCCATCGAGGAAGCTGGCTTCGGCGCTTTTGGCCGCCTATCCTACTGTCACACTCGGGGTTGTTGTTCCTCCGTGCACAGGAACAACGACAGCGCCGATATGAACTGCCGCACATGCTTGGCACATTCCCTCCTGGGCGTGCAGTACAGCCGAGACAAGTCGTCATTTTGAAGTCGTGTTCCCTAACGTGTTCCCAGGAGTCGAGGTCTCTCCTTGACGCTTCCTCCAGGTCCTCCAACATGATTCACCTGTGTTCGTTCGTTCTTAATCAAATCTTTCTACGTTCCTGTTATTAAAAGTGTGACGTTCCGTGAACGAGGGCTTTTCCCAAACTGGGCCAAGCCCACCTTTTTTCAATCATTTTGCTACTCTCTGTACAACAAGACCGGTGATAATAATGATCAAGGTCAATGCAGTTAGAAGACCAGAAGACTATTTTTAGATTTCAAACAGCCATTAAAGGACACAACTGTGAGCTTGATCTCTGAAAATCAAGGAATCAAGGTTTGAAGGTGTTTTTCCTGTTTATTCTTGTAAAAAGCTGCATATTTGTCCTCTTTTCCTCACCATGTCCCAACAACCGTGACAGAATGACCCGACCACATTGGAAGATGCCACCAGCCCCCTTGTCCCTGGCCACTGTTGGCTTTTTGTTTTGCAGGGTTCCGATGCACCTGATGGGTTTCACGTGTGGTCGAGAATGCCTGCCCCATGGTCCCATGTCTTATGGAGATCGAGATGAGAAGAAGCGGCCCTTCGCACAATTTGTGCACTGTTTTTTCTCTGCCACTATTAGTGAGAGATCAACAGCGTCCCAGTCCGCACATTTCAAAGGTGTATAATTTCTTTGCTTTTGAATTAAAAAAACAGCTATTCATTTTTTTACTCAAGCGATTTTGATCTGCACAGATTTATATTTTAGTTGTGAATATGTTATGATGTTTTAATGGTGCTAAACAAGACTTTGGATGCATTAGATGTTACATCTGATTCTTCTAAAGTTACATTACGTATGTCTAGTTATCTATATCTTGCAGAGGAAAGGCAAACTATATCCCCAGCCTTGTGTTGGTGGTGTATAAAATATTATCATTGTGTAAAAATATTATCATTGTCCGAAACAAAGTTTTAAAAGGGGTAAAACCCATATGGGTGACTGACAGCTCTCATACTCCTTACTTCCTTTTTCTAGATGACTGTCAATTTGTCATACATTTCAATGTTCTTTCTCCTCCATTTCCCGATGTCGACAGGGGCTGTCAGCACACATGTGGATCACGCCCACTACTGAGGCAAACGTGCATATTCTCAGGGCATTAATTCCAGCATTAAGACGTGTGCACTTATTAATGCACACATCAAACATGTCACAGGGATTAAGTCCGATCCTGGACAATATGGCCGTAGGTCCACTGAATGAATATATGTGATTGGTTGTCAAAATGCAACATGCAAATGCATAAACCTGTCATTCACCAGGCAGAAAAATATAGACGTGTGAGGAAAATGAACAGTTGCTGTCTTTATTTGCCCAGCGCCCGTTTACACCAGACGTGCCCCATACTCCAGAACCCATCTTGAATCCTCTTGGTACCGGAAAAAATCAATTAGCAATAACAATGAGCTTATTTCTCCTTTTCTCCAAGGTGCCATTGACACTGCATATTTGATTTCCCCGCAGATTTGCAGCTTCACTGAGGCTCACAGAGAGAAGCAGCGTATGCACCCCTGACTCACACATTAGCTCATGAGAGTGATCGCAGACCTCCTATCAGTGAGATGTGTTATGGGCTGTCCTCCCCTATTTAAAAGCTTCACGTCAGCAGAGAGAAAGGACCCTACCTCCCCCGAATGAAGCAGCAAGCCATATAACCCTTCAACCATATTTATTCACAGAGGATGGCTGCAGAGCAGGTGCTTGGGATTTCATATTTTACGTTGAGTGCTGCTTATGGGACTCTGTGGGTCAGTGGCATGTGACGGTCATCTGGTCTCCTACAAGCTGGCCCAAGGTTGAGGGGAGCAGGGAGAGCCAATTCAGTAGCCCTGCTCAGGGGCTATGCCAGGAGTGGATGGCTTAGTAGCGAGATGTCTGCTTGATGTCTTGGCCTGGATGAACTGAACTCTCCACTGGCCACACCCCCCTATTCCATGTCCCCTGTTGCTTTAATCTGCTCCCTCACAGCTGTCACTTCCTCCCTTTGCGACTGCACACCTACTTTGGCCCAATGTAGCTTGGCCAGTCTACTGGAAACTTCCTAGAGTAAGGTTTGCATTTTCCTCAATGCACATGCCAGAACATGGATCCTTCGACCTAAAAAATCTGACAAAACATATTTTGACTGTGTAATGGATCTGTGCAATTTGATTAAACTAAGATGTGACGTTTGAATGCCCATGTGCAAAACATTTATACTATAAAACTTCATTGCGCCTGGCATGAGCAAATAAGCGGCAACCCATGGCTCTGGAGCCGCATGCAGCTTTTCCATCCTTACACTGTGGCTCCCTGTGGCTGTGGAAAATAAATAATAATTTAAGTGTATTCTATTCTTGGCCATTTTTTATTGTAGTTTGAAATTTGAGGATTATTAAGATGTTGTAACATTAAAATGCATTGTTTTATTTGCTGTATATGCATGTATATGCCCGCCACACCACCTGGTCACCCACCGCCAGGGCTGTTAATCAGTTTGTTCAGTTAGAGTAGCGATTCAAAATCGGACACCTCTTGGGGTGAGTAAACAGCTGCTTGGAAGGTGTTTGCAATACTTAGATATTTAGGGTTTAATGACTTGCATATGTTGACTTTAAGTTGCAGATGTTAGGGTGACCAGATCGCCTCTGTTGCCCGAAAATGTCAATATTTTTAGACTTGTCTGGGTGACTAGTCATGTCATCTTTGTAAAGTGTACTTCATAAAAGTTCACAAGCAACACACTGGCCTAGTTTTATACATAGCAGTGTTATTTATATATGCAGTGTTATGTTCATTTCACATTTCAAAACAAATTGCGTCTCCGGGTGCTTTCTCTTTTGCAGAAACTGGGTCCAAATGGCTCTTTGAGTCGTACGGGTTATCGACCCCTGGGCTAAAGTAATGTCGTTTTGAAAAACTGTTCAGCTTTTTTCAAATGTGTTCTTCATATCTCTTTAACTAGCATTCCCATATTGGTGTGAATAACGATGCATTCCTTCTACAGAACTTTAGAAGTTTTAGTTCATGAACTTTTAATAGATGACCTTCTTCTTCCGACACTGTAGAATGTGTGTAGTTCACGCTTCCACTGGCTCATTTTTCCCCGTCTTAAAAAGGCTTTTGTCAAAAGCGCATTTTGATCCCTATCCTTTTTATAGAGTGCCAGGAGAATGAAGGAGTCTCAGTGCATTGTCTAAGTGTCCTCTATAATTTAGCTGAAGGTCAAACAGTAAAATGCTCCTGATTCAGAGGTCTGCATGGAAATTATCACCGCATCAATTGTCTGTTCTCCAGAGGGGTTGAATGAGGGCAAGTACAACAAGGAGATTTTTTAAGAGTCGTCTATAGATAGTGTTTGGCAATAATCGTGAATTGAGTCTTGAGGGGCTCATTTACATTTGTGGGATTATGTAACAGTTCAGAGGCAAAGCTCAGAATGAAACCAAAGAAAATCATGATGCTGTTTGCCCTTCCACTAGTTCTGTTTAAATGATATTAAAAAGAAGGTATTACTATAACCATAAGGAACGCTGCATTATTACTGTTATGAAGGCTGCTGTGTATTGTTTGATGAATGGATTTTTATCTGTTGTGATGGTGGACACTGCTAGTATAAATTTCCATATTCTTTGCTCTAGAGTGAGCTAACTATTTTTGGCATGGGCCAATCAAAGGTTCTCCAACAGTTAATGCCTTAAAATGTCGTAATGAGTCTCCCGCTTTCATCATCAGCTGCAAGAAAAGATGAATCAATCTTCCACCTGAAAATAAGCAAAGTGCAAGTGACAGGGCAGGAACGTATGTCAGTCACTAGGCTGCCATGCCAAGCCAAGAGAGGTGTGCCTTAGCCAGTGTAGAATGTACTTGGAGCTGCAATCCATTAGCACACTGGCATGCCCTGCATTCATTAGGCCTGCTGACTCGTGTGTGGCCAAGGCTGGGCTATTGAAGTAGAGCTGCATGCCAGCATGCAACGCTTGTTCCACACAATCCATGCCGTTTCGGAATGATCAAGACTGATCATTTCAGTCGGAAAAGGTTACGTGTTGGACAGTATGAAATGAGCACGAAAGCGCTGCCTGCAGATGGCTAAATAACATGCAAATTGTGTTGGTTATAGTACAATCTAACCACCGTCCCCATCCATACGTTAATTCAGTTCACCTCACTGTCACTAGCGTGTACTTTGAAGGACAAGATTTACATCCAAAGTTGGGATGTAATTCTCAAAGCATGAAAACATCGATAACTGTGTTTTTTTTTATTATTTGAAATTCAGTGTTGTCCACAAAAAAAGTGTTCTAGTAACTTCACCTTTTAACTTTTCGGTTCTGTTTTGAACTACTGGTGGTGAGTACACAGTGTAATTAAGTGAGAAAGCAGACCCCAAATCAATCCTTCTCTCGTCTGAACATCCTGAGGGAATGGGAGTGTAAGCTGGCCAGTTCTCTGAGGAAGAGGAGTAATGACCCGGGTCCATCACAAACACAGAGCGCCTTGATAAAATCAGGTGAAAGTGCTTTACAACTCCTTCAAAACTTGTACTGGTAAGAAAAGATCTCATTCCCCTTACATGGGAGAAATCTAATTAATCCTTCATACAGTTTGAAAATTATGACAGAATAAGTCCTTTTTTGCCTAGCACATCAATTGTATAGCAACTCACTGTCGTCATTATTTTTTGTTAGCTTCCTTTTTGGTTCATGAAGTACAGAATTTTATTTAATACCCTTACTTGTCTGGCCCAGTCTAAAACTATTAATTGAAAGTGAAAGTAAAGTGATTGTCATTGTAATACACTGCAACACAGAACACTGTGACACAACGAAATGTGTCCTTTGATTTTAACCATCTCCCTTGGCGAGCAGTAGGCAGCCATGACATTTTTAACCTCTAGGCCACCACTGCCCTGCAATTGGCCAGTTCCCATTATTTGTAGATTTTTATTATGACTTTGACTTTGCAGATAAACAGCAACCTAACAAATTACTGAATTCTTTGCATTGCAAAAAAACCCCAACACAAAAAAAATGTAAATTTAATGGGGCTCACAGCAAAATTATTGATACAATTTTTCTTACCATAACAATGCATACAAAATGCGACATCCTTGGTATTTTGAATGTTACACTTGAATTTTGCTTCCAACATTCCCATGCCAAATTAAATAGCTCATTTAAAGTTCTACAGAAAAAATCTTGACAACTAATGGTTCAACATGACTAAATGAATGCCAGGCAGTTACATATATATGGATGCCAGGCCATTCATGGGCAATGCTGACCACCTTTGTTTCTTATTAGAATACATTAAAGACAACAGACGTAGCCTAGATCACAAAAACACCAGACAGACCTTTGATGCAGACAATTACGATAATTATCAGAATGCTCCAACCTGCTGAGTATCAAGACAGACCAATTTGCATCATCATCACTGTCATCATCAACATTCCCATCATCGCAAACCGCCGGTCTCGTTGTAAAATTAAAATCAAGGAAAGCCTGAAAGGTTGTGTGTGGCTTGCACAGCTTTAAGGGAACACCACAGTGTTTCATATCAAATCTCAGCTTGAGTCTCTGCAATTTCTCATGAGACAACAAACGACCACAGTTACATAATGCTTTTGCAATTTGGCTCACATGGATATGTCTGCCAGTAAGCACCACAGATTGCCTTCTTTATTATTGGCTTATGTAACTTATAGCCATTCAAAGCAGTCTTTATTTATTCTATGTGTGTGTGTGTGTGTGTGTGTGTGTGTGTGTGTATATATATATTATTTTTAAGGGCATGTGTTGGTCTGCTCTGTGGACACGCTTGGCAGAATGACAGGATTAAGATGGCATCCATACTGATCGACAGTGTCAGAGAGGTTTAGTCCGCTCTGCACTTAGAAATTGCAAACGGTTGTGATTGTTAGGCTTCACTAGAGGCTTCTGGGATCAGGGAACTTCTAAATGCCATAATTATCCGCTGCAGTCGTTCCACATCTGCAGCATAGGATCATACATTTAACGTTGCAAGGAGGACATCACTTCACCACAATTGGCCAAACACATTTCAAGGGCATGATGTGTGACAGACTGACAAGAAGATGATAAACCAGAGAACCATGTGGGTTTTTTCATATGGCAACTGTATGAACATATTTTATAATATATTGTAAAATGTATCAAGAAAGTATAGTTTACTGATTAGTGAAGGGTCTAAATGAAACTATTTGAACAACACATCATTAAAAGACATGCAAAATAACAGCAATTATAAGGCATAAAAAAACAGGCCTGTTCAGCCAAAGTCAGCCTTCATCAAATTTAAATTTGATGTTGATTGACCATTGTTAAACTCATCAGACCAGTTCTTATTAGCTGTTAAAGTCCATACTTAGCCCATATTTCGGGCTACCTATGCCTGAACAGAGACTTAACAACTAGAGAAATGCCCTTCAAGGTGCCCAAAAAGTTTGTAAATCTAAATTTTGCAATGACCACGTCCCTTTTGAACAGAGTAAACATAAATAACTAGATGGAACACATTGGACAAAATGAGGAGTTGAGGTATCATTTGAGCTAAGGATTGGGAGAAACAAAAAAATTTGCATGCATGTCCCACAGATCAGACAAAGTGGATAAGTATACAAAGCTCATAACTATAGCGCCAACACCAGGCCAATAACATTTTCATTGGTGGTTTGGTTGAACATTGGTGCAGACCAAATACAAAGTTTAGCTGTTATGAAAATGTATACCTTATAAGACATTTGATCACATTTAACAATAACTGGGACTGGAAGATCACTTAAAGCATATAATAATAATAATAATAATAATAATAATAATAATAATAAAAACAAATGAATGAATTGAATGAATGAATTGTGCAGAAAGCCACACACTCAGGTCGGCAGAGAATTTGCAGAAAGTTCTGCAAACTCAGACACTCAGATTATTCAGGAATGTCATATATTATTGATACAGAGCAGCCACTGGGACTCTTTGTGGACATGATGCAAGGATGCAAGCACATAACCAGGGCATTTAGGTCAGTTTCATGCACAGTGAGCTTGGTGGATTTTTTTTTTTTTTTGCATAACTTTATAACCTCATTTAAAAGCACATTTAGCAAATGTGTCTCAAACATTGCTCTATTTTATTATTCACGTTTTCAGGCTTCGAGCCATTTTGTTATGGACGTCCTTCTTATTTGCTCTATTGCTTGTTTGAAATAAGCCTCTTCTTTGTATTCCCTTCAATATCTACATTAAGACAACATCTGTCTGACAAAAGCAGGAAATTAGTTTTCTCCCTCCTACCACTTCATTATCAACCCAATCTCATAGTGCAGCAATATTTTTTGTCTGTGTGCATACGTGTGCGTGTGTGTGTGTGTGTGTGTGTGTGTGTTTGTGTGAGAGAGAGAGAGACCGAGTTTGATTTGGAATAGCATTCAGCCTCTTGCTGTGCTTTTGTGCGCCGCCGAGCGATTGAGGAATGAGGACGGTGTGGAGAGGTGGAGGGATAACAGCAATTTTATCGACCTCCAATTAGAATCTCAAAAAAAAAAAAAAAAAAGCACGCCCACACACTGAGACAAACACATACAAGCAAACATGTAACGGTCACCAAAACCCAAAAAACAAGACATCACCTTTGTATAACCGATGGCCTGAGACATCGCCACTGACGATGGTCAAAGATTGGTCCCAAAAAAGGCTAAGTCTTGAATGAAATCATACCATCACATACAGATATCTACGAGCACAGCATGCTCATGAAGGGAAATAAATCACACGCTTTTGCACTGCATGTAAAGCACATATAATACATGAAAGAAATACAGGTATTGCATCCAGTATTATTTTGTTTCCAGCATGATGACATGTAGAGTCATATAGGCCACAGTTAAATGACTTGATGCACTCCAGGAAGCAATACATCAAGCTGTTGTATTTTGGCCAGCCATCACAAGGCTAGGCATGAGGAGTCAGTAATGGTATGACTGCCATTTATCAAACGCCAGGGCTACTGCGGCTCTAGAGCAACAGGAGAGGTGCTGTACACAAACAAACAAAATGCAGCCTTAATAAATACAACAGGGCTCACTGCCAGACTGTGCTCTCTCTCTCTCTCGCTCTCACACACACACACACACACACACACACACACACACACACACACACACATATGTACAGAGTGCTTTAAGACCTTCAGTAACCTAGTGCAACAATTTGCTAAAACAGTATCACTCATTTTTGGATGACTATAATGAACTCCAGGTGCAACGAATGGTCACGACGCCTTTTCTACGAAACATGTCCCTTGAAATGCAAGAAGATTTTTTACATGTAACTTAATAGTATATTTTTACTTATGATTTCAATAATCTAATAATGAATGACATAATACACATATTTTTCTATCTATTTGAAATTCGTGATTGAATGATCACTTTAACACAAAACCTGGACCACCAGCACCTTTTTTGTTCATTCTGACCTTCATAAACAGTTCAACATTGAGTAACACAATGTGCAATTCTTTTGTTCAGTGCAATGCAATTTTCTCGAAAATGTCATGGTTCCATAATAACAAAGACTTTTCACCACAGTGGCTTTTTTTCTTTCTTTGCAAAGTGTCACTGCTGCAAGTATTTTACATTATAAACAATGTAAAATAAACATATATATTCATACTTCAACATTACAATGTTTAAAGTGTAATTTATGTTCACATTGCACTGAAGGGGGCTCCATCTGAATTTTGTTGTACTTAAGGTACAATGGCCATCAAGATGCTGACTATGTTCAGCAGCTGCATCTGTCATAGATGGAGATCAGGGTTAACTGACGCTAAAATGTTGCAATGTTGTTTCCATGTCCTTAAATGTTTTGTAGTGTTATTTCTGACCATTCAAAATGCTTCAAGGGCATGTGGTGTGTTTGTACAGTTTAACTTATACAAAAGAATAGTAATTTGTAAGACAAGCAACAATAAAAACTGCAATGGAATGATCAAGAATGATGATTAAGAAACTTGCATTAAAATATTAGAAACATTTGTGCTGTGCCTTTCGCCATGTGCCACAAAGGTGAAAGCTTTTAAAAACATGACATTGATTTGTCAACCAGCAAAGCCACGCAAATCCACGGAACCGCAGACATGTGTGACACCCTTGCTAAGACTAACACCCTAATACCAGTAATATGTCGCATGGAGAATAACTGACAACAGCAGTAAATACACTAAGGTGTAATAACTGTTGGAGCAATTAGAGGAGAAAGTTTGTTTGCTTCACAGATGATTTAATTGTTCGGAGCTAATTTTGTTTACACAAAGTGAATTATCAGCTGTTTCAGCGAGTCTAGCGTTACAATCAGCCCCCCAGCCCAACTCACCCGCCTGGGGGGTAAAGTTCTAGCCTGCGTTGTAAATTGTTAAATTGCTCACATTTTACTTTATCTTAAATCATAATTATGGTGTGCAATGATTGCAGAGCGACATAAATTGAAATATTTTTTAAATGTATCTCAATGGATGTGGTCACAGTAGGCAAAAACAGCCAATCTTGGGACTATCTGAATTGATAGCATTGATGCTTCTCCTTGCAAGCCTAATGGAAAGAGAGTTTTACGAGCATTCTCAGGATTCAAGGCTTCAAGGGACCAAAGACAGCATATAGTCGCCTCCTCTTTTGTCAGCAACACCCGCCATTTGTCACAAACAGGATTAGTTTCAAGAAGAGAACTAATTGTTTTCAAAGGGTATTCAACATCCCCATCTACACCCAGGAACTACAGGCTGAACCATGAAGTGTCACAATTAGGAAAAATTAATGTGTTTCTAAAAAAAAAAATAGACCTGTCAATTGTTAACCATGCATTAAAATATAATTTTCACATGATCTATTATTAGCAGATATTAAACTTCATACATTTTAATAAACCTGACAATATCTGAGCAATATCTGTTTTAATTAACCTCAGTGGAATCTCATCTCAAATCAGTTCATATGAAAACAGAATAACAAAGCCAGGTTGTCGGGGAAAACAAAGAAAAGATGTGGAAACACTATTGATAAAAATTGTACACACGTTTGCAGACTGATGAATGACAAAGATCTCAACCCGGCAAATGAACACTTTATCGTTTGGCATGCCTGGAGGAGTTCCATTAAATGTCATGATTAAACTAATCAACGGACTCATTGGTGCCTGTCAGATGCCATATCTGCCTTCTCAATTAGCCAAATCTCCTTGAACTCAATTGTAAAAATCATGATGAAGAGGTGTCATACCGATGCAGCCCCCTTAAATAAGTAAAATAATGGGGGGGTTAAACATGATGCCCTTCCTCTTAGACCCCCTCTGAGGACCCATCCAGTGATTTAAACAGATTATTTGTGAGGAAAAAAAACATGATGCCCACCACAGCAGTGCATTGTGGGTAAAAAATTCATCCATTATCCAGCCGTGGTCAGGGTCATTCCGACACTGAAACGAGATGTTGTGGACAGACCATGTGATCATAGACAAAGGCGGCCCTGAATGATGAAACTGACTTACAGAGACCACACACAGAACCAGTAATGCACGAAAGCAAGCGATGCACACACACCCACAATATAGTATTGCAATCTTAGATAGGTTTTAAAAAAATAACATAAATAACATTCATTTCACAACTCAGCATCTATGTGATTCTTTTTTTAAATTTATTTCTTGTATTTTTTATATGAACACTTCTTTAGAAATTCTGAACGAATGCTGCAAAATACTCCACAGCAAACGTTTTGTGCATTTCTAGTGCATAGGCACGGCAAGAACAAACAAAATGAAAAACTTAACCTTTCTTCTGCACCACTGGAAATAAGAACACTGACTAATCAATAATGCAAATTGACAGGGACAACTAGTCGTATCATCAGACAAGCCAAAAAGGCTTCGCTTGGAATAAACGGTCGTGACGATCGTCAAAACCGGCTGCCTTCATTTTCTGCTGCTATAAAAAGACCCACAGTGCACTCTATCTGGAATGAGACCCTGGAGTCCAGTGATGCAGGCAGCACAAAGTAGAACTCGCTGCAAACCGGAGCACCAATCGCCAAAAATTCTCTCTGTGCTACAAAAGAGCAGTGCTCTTTGAAAATCTGACACGTAAAAAAAAAAAAAAAACAGATGTATGATTGGAAAAAATATTCAATTTTACATTTTTAATTATAAATGCTCTTGCGGTGTGTGTAATGTGTAGTGTCTTTCTTTTTTTTTTTTTTTTTATTCTGTGGATCCTTTTTTAATGTACGACTAAAATTTTATATATATATATTATTCTTATTATAAAGAGTCTGCTCATTCACATAGCCTGAGGAACAATTGCTCATTGTACAGTTTTTTTTTTTTTTTTCTTATGCCAACAGCTCGATTTTAAATGCAGATTTAAAAATGTAGCAAATACACACAATCATTAAGAATAGAATAAAACTGTGTTAATAAGCAATGCATTCCTTTAAACCCAGTGGAATGAGGCATATAGCCCAAGTAGGTTTTACAGTTTCCAAGAAGAATATGAACCTGACATCATATTTATTGATGACATTAACATATTTTGGTCAATATAGTGCAATAAGTGCAAAGCAATCAAAACAATGAAAACAATAAGAGAATTTTGCGAATGCTCATATAAAAATAGGTGTTACATTAAAATATCCGTATTACACAACATAATTATTACTTCAATTATTATTTATGAATGTTGATAACATATTAAAAATACATATTAAGAATGAATGCACATATTCATTGTTAATATATAATAATATCCTAATAGTTGTTGGGGAGTCCCAAAGGTCTTCCATTTCCAAAAAGTGCAGAAAGCATACAAAGACTTTTTTATTTAATTGATATTCTTCTTCTTCTTCTTCTTAAATGATGCAAAGTCTCTTTTTGACATTTGGGGGTGTGCCACAGTTTAAAGAAAGCCACTTCTACAATGCGCGCTACAATAAATGACTTTTTTTTTTTTTTTTCCTCAGCAAACATAAGCTTTACAGAAGATAATGGAACATGGAACATGGAACTGGTCATACATATCGATGGGTAATCAAAAAGGTTTGAAAGTACATGGCAGAGAGTATACCAATAAATACAGTACTTACTTACAGACTTGAGCAGAGAATTGTCCTGCACAGTTGGATGCACTGCTGTACGGTGGATTATTATTATTTTTTTTGTTTGCCTTGTGGGTTTTTTTTTTTCTTTCTCTGTCAGATGGTCATTTCTTATAAACAGTTGCAATTGACACTGTATGCATGAGCATATTCCTGAAAATGTATTTGAGTAGTTACCTGTACACCTACATTTATGTGTATTCAATCCAGGACATAAAAAAATAGATTTGCATCACCAGTTGTGTGTCGCTCCGACTGTTATCCATTCCAAGTTCAAAGAACTTTTTAATGCTTTTTTTTTGTTTGTTTGTTTTTCATTTTCTCAAATTTTTTCCACGTAGTTTCGAAAATAAAGTAACACACTTCGGCACACCCCGATCCGGACAATCTCTCAACGTTGGTGAAAAGTTGTGCCAAGGCACCCTCCAGCTTGACACAATGATGGCGGGGAACGCTTAAACTTATGGACAGTGTTCAAAACTGGCTGAACGTCGTCTGTTTCTCAAGGACTTCGAGGTAGTCTGGCTCAGCCTGCAGTTTAGCCTTAAGTTCCAAGTACTCGTTTCTGTTGGGCTCCACGTAAACAGTACTAGGCGCTGTGCCGTACAACACAGTCTCTCGTATCCTGTCCGGATGGAGAAACTGGCGCCTGACGTCGAAATTCGTGTTGTATGTGTAGGGCACCGGGCCGGCGTATTTGAACTCGTAGGCGCTGCCCGAGGGCACCGGCGGCTTGCCCGGCTCCAGGATGGCCCTGAAGAAGTGTTCAGCGTCTTGCACAGGCGAGGCCTCCTCGCGAGGCTCGATGGTGCTGACGCTGTACGCCGGGCTCCTCAGGTTGCTGTCTCTCTCCTCGTCTGCGCGGTACGTGCCTTTCAGCTCGTGAAAGTCCCGGTAATCCTCTACCGCGTTGCCCTCTCTGGATCTGTAAATGGGGTTTTTGCACATGTGGCCCAGCGGCTGGGGGATGTACTCGTAGACGTGGCCTGCTGGGGCCTTGCCCTTCGGGACCGAGCGGTTGTAGAGACTGTACTGCAGGTTGAAGGAGCTCACGTCCGAGTTGTTGGTGCTTGTGCGGTCGCTCTGGGACTTTTTGCGTTTCTTCATCACCACGACAAACAGCCCGGCTGCTACAAACACGGACATTATGAACACAAGCAGGAGGCTTAGAATGAGAACAGACAGAGGAACGGTGCTGGCAGGCTGGTTGAAATGCTGGGACGTCTCTACTGTCGTGACCTTGTCCGCGAACGGCTCCTCGGACGGGGCGACGGTGGACACAACGGTGTCCGAGTAGTCCGGACACAGCTGCTCGGTTGGAATGGAGCGCATGTCCTGGCCGCCTAACCTCCTGGGGGTTTCGCATACGACATCGTTGACAACGGTGCCAGTGTTGAGCTGCTCTAACCAGATCTTCATCCCCACCACGTCGCAAGCACAATCCCACGGGTTTTCGAAGAGATCGATCTGGACCAGCGATTTTAGCTGATCTAACACGCCACTCACGGGCAGATTCTGAAAGTGGTTGCTGCGCAGGTTGAGCCTGGAAATGGACACGCTGGAGAAAACGCCCCCTGGTAAGGTCTTCAGAAGGTTGTTGTTTAGGAAAAGCAGCTGGAGGTTGGGCACGAATCGGAACGTGCCCGCCACAATCTCTCGAATTTTGTTGTACTCTAAGTACAAGTACTGCAGACTCTGCAGCCCGAAGAACATGTCCGCCGTGAGGCGATCGATTAAATTGCCGTTCAAGTACAGCCTGCGCAGGTTGGTTAAATCCCCGAAAGCTCTGTCATGTATGACTGCTATCCGATTGTTTCCCAGGTGAAGCAAATCCAATCCGGTGGCCTCCACGAAATCCGATCGGCGCACGACGGCGATGTAATTCCCTGTCAGGTACATCTTTTTAGGGTTGTATGGCTTGGGCTTCAGATCTGATATGTTCTCGATTTTCCTCTCTTGGCAGTTAACGTTCAGGCCAAGGTCGGAAATTTGCAGATTGCACGTGCAGGTGGTGGGGCAGTCCAAAGGCACCGGAGATTTGGTCTGGTAGGCAATTATGGGCCCATAGTTGTAAGGGTTGCCAGGGATGCGAGAAGTGGGCTTGGACTTGGTTCTGTTGGATTGCCGCGTGCCCTTCGTTGGCCTGGACGACGACCTCAGGATGGCGGAGGACGTTGCTGAAGCCGTGACGGCGGCAGGCGTGGTCTGGAAGAAACCACTGGTGCTCTGAGGCGGGGGAGGGCGCATCTCGTACTCCGAGATGGCTCGTCTCGGGCACAGCTCCTGCTTGGAGACTTCATCCAGGTCCCTCCCGTGCAGCCGGAACGGGGTCTCGCACACCACCTCGCCCACCAGAGCTGTGTAGGCGATGCTCTCCAGCCAAGCCTTCAGAGAAATCAGCTCGCAAGAACAATTCCATGGGTTCTCCTCCAGCTGTAATTCCACCACTTTGTCCATGTGCTCTAACAACCCAATATAGGGGAACATTTTCAACCGATTGCCCCGCAAGTCCAAATGGGTCAGGGGTACATTCCGGAAAATGTTAGTAGGCAAAGAGGACAACAAATTGTCATTCAGGATCAAGACAGTGAGTTGGTGGAGTCTGCTTAGGGCACTGGGTTCTATATAACTGATGTAATTGTAGTCAATCTGAAGGTATTCCAGACTTTCCAGCCCGGCAAATGTATCATCCCTCAGGGCGTCTATTTTGTTGTTGTTTAGGTGGAGTCTCTTTAGTCCTTGGAGCCCCATGAAGGATCCAGTCTCTATTTCCGATATATCATTGTTGCCTAAATGCAAAATGGTGGCTCCCGTGTAGTTGATGAAGTCGTTCATGGACAGTTTCTTCAAAAGATTCCCCGTTAGTAAAAGGTGGTACGTGGGAAACTGCAGAGGGCTTATTTCCGTCAGTCGGACAATCCCTCTGTTCTCGCAGCTGACGGTCAGTATCCCTTCCTTTTCTTCGCAAGTGCACAGGTTTTTGCAGATCTCCCCATAACTGTCAAACATCTCCACCAGACTCAGGGATGATGTGACAAAAAAGATGATTTTCAGTATCCAGATATACATTTTCATGGACAAGGGTGGGAGAGGTCCACCTCACTGTGGTAGTGTTGCTGTTTGCGGTGTCATCTAGAAAACCGGAAAAAAAGGAGAAAGAAATCAAGGGTTACCTATAAATCAAGCCATTTATATATCTAAAAAAATGCATATTTTCAAGATATCTGGGTGGATTTTTTAATGAAAAAAATATGAAAAGCGTCACAGCAGCTGGAATTCAAGAGGTAAAAAAACGCACATTAACTTTAATTAAAATGTCGTCATGAACATCCTGAGCTGGTAGGTAAAAAGAAAAAAAAAGGTGGAATTTGCGAACGAACCCCGAGGAACGATCGGCCGTGATTAGCTGGGGCTTTTTTACGGATTTGCGCAGCGCGGTGAGAAGTTGAGGAAGAGGAGAGAGAGAGAGAGAGAGAGAGAGTGGGGATGGGGGGCTTACCCCCACCACCCAGAAAGCAATGCGGGGGGGGGGGGACCCTGACAACGAGCTAAGGCGTTACCAGACGATTAATAAAAAAAAGAGGGAAGGGACGGACCGGCTCCCCGTTTTTTTTATTTTTTTTTTTATTCTGCGGGTTGGAAATAAAGAGTTGCGTCTTTCTCGACTCACCCCGCACGTCCGACGGGTTCCGGTTCTGGCGCCGGCTTTTCTCGCCCCTACAGAAAGCGTTCGTTCGAGGCGCCGACCCGGAACGTCCGGGCCTGCGCATCCCTTCCACCAACACACCAAAAAAAAGGGGGGAATAAAAATCTAGTGGAGACGCGAATCTGCGACGCGTTTCGACCCCGAATTTCTATCCCTGGCTTCTTTTTTTTGAACAGCGGTTTGTTGCACATCCGGTTCTGGGCGAAAAGAATCGCTTGATTCATGCACAATCTCTCCCTCTATCTCTCTCTCTCTCTCTCTCTCTCTCTCACACACACACACACACACACACACATATAGATGAAGGCGAAGTGTTCTGCTTCTGTTTTCCGGGGGAATAAAAATGAAGTAGTCGTGACCGTATCGTTCCGCTGGAATGTGGAGCCTTGGCGGACGCGACACGAAGTCTCCTGCCGTCGGACGTTTCCCCACGAACCACGCGAGAAAACACTCCAATGCTCTTCCCAAATCTTGTGGAAATTCCTAATGCCGGATCAGCGTCGAGCTGGGTAGAAGTTGCGCGGATAGTTATAAATAAATACATGTACATATATATATTTTGTAATGAATTGACCTAATGTTCAGTTTAAAGGCTCGTATTAATTCAGCCCCCCCAACTTAAAAAGCCCGCACTGCATCGGAAGATCGTTTCAGCACCACAGACAGCTCCACACAATCCCAACATGCCGAACATATAAATATATTATGATTATGATGAAATATCCTTACCGGATCAGACCCCTCATTTGCGGACACGTTTCCTCTGCCTTCCCCCCGTGATATTTTTTTGTCCCCCCCCCCCCCCGCTGTAGAATCCTCGGGGCTGCCAGGCTGCGCGGAAACCGTCTCCACCCGCGGTCGGCGAGACGCAGCCGGGCGGCCGAACCGTCGGGCGAAACGAGGGGGGGGCAGAGAAGGAAGAAGAGGGGTCGGGGGGGGGTCCGAAAAAAAAAAATAAAAATCCTTAATCCACAGGGCGCGAGCGAGGCAGAGAGCCCACGGTGCGAGGCGCGGAGCGCGGAGCGGCGCGTCCGGTCTCCCGCGTTCCAGACGCGTCTTTATTACGCGCCGAGAGCCGCCGCGCGTCAAGGCATGGTTCAGTACAGGAAATAAATCAAATGAAAGAAAAAAAAAAACGCGCGCTTTGGCTTCTCCTCTCACTAAAGACGTGTCGATTAAAACGTACAGACCTTAAAAAAAAAAAAAAAAAAAAAGAAGAAGAAGAAGAGAGTAACCGAGCCGAAAGCCGCGCCGGAAAGTGCGTTGCCGAGCGGAGAATGTGAGCGGGGTTTCAACTAGTGGAAGTTGGATTCGGATTGGTTCGCTGTTGCTGTACCGACGGCAGATCTGGGAGCAGGAAGCTGGGAGGATATAAAAAAAATAAAAATAAATAAAAAAAACTCTGGAACTGGAGGCCACTTTGCGTTGAAGGCATTGTGTTCAGATATGATTTTCTTTTTTAAAACCATAGGAAAAGAGGTATGTGTGTGTGTTTGAAGGGGGTTTAAGGGAGAGAGAGAGAGAGAGAGAGAGAGAGAGAGAAAGACCCATAGAGGGCAGTGTAATGCGAGAAAAGAAGTGTTCAGAGGCTACTCAGTACATTAACAGTTTTTTGTAAAAGGAATAATCAACACAATGTTCACTTCAGAGGATCAAACAGAACTAGAACGTAATTTCTTTTTCTTTTGACGTACCAAATAGTGACTGCTGGGTCAGCCGGGTCTGCACCATCTCCAGAACTTCAGGTCTCGTGGGGAAACCTGTGAACAGTGTCATGTGTGGCCAAGGCTCACCGACACAGGGAAGAACTGTAGCTGCTCCTGTCCAGCCAGAATGTATTATTATTATGAATGTCCTGCACCTCCAGATTGCACGCTAGGAGCAATTCACATTGGAATCAAGATTCAACTCATTTTCAGTTTGAAATTAAATTAAATTAAAAAAGATTAAATAATCTTTTATCAAACAAAACCCATGTAAACATGGGTAAACAGATTACCAGTGTTTTGTTCAAGCATCCTGATTGGCAGACCGGTTAATCTGACATTCTCAACAAAAACTCCTCGAGCCCTTAACATCAATTCTCATTTATAGTCTGCCTGGTAATGATTATGATGGCATTTTGGGGACATTTCTCAAAACCATGCCCAAACGTTATTGCATTATTGTTGGCATTAGTACAATTATTGTTATGTACCCTACGTAGATCGGTGGCCCTAAATTGGCCTCAGGTATGAGTGTCTAAGTGAATGGTGTGTGTGACCCTGCGGTTGTACCCCTGCTTTATTTGACATACCTCTGCATTGTTTCCATCCCAAGTTTAATATTTGACAGCCAATTGTTCAACAGAGTATAATGCAAAAAATAGACATTTCAAACAGATTTTAAATTAAAGAATAATCCAATTCATGCTCTGGTGAATAAATAGATACATTTCACTATTAAAGAAAAGTGACACCTTGACTCAAGACCTTGACACAAACCTGCAATAATATTTTAAAGTAATTTCAAAAGTGCTCATTTACAGGACAATAACTATTTATATACAGGTAAACAGTACATTACATATATACAGTACAAGATGAGGCACAAAGATTATAACAAAAAAGAGCAGACACCCGTGGACGTATCATTCAATGTTTCATTAAAAAAAAAAAAAAAAACAGATCAAATGTGGGCCGTTAATGTGTACTATGTAACCCTTTTATATCCCATCAGATAAGTTACCTTTTAATCAAATCCGTGGTTTCCAGGTCTGAAAAAGACTGTTTAGCTGGTTTGATGCACTCTCACCCGTCGTGACAGGGTAAAAGCTCTAAATACTGAAAATCTGCATATATGAGGTCAGGCCAAGCCAATTTTCATAGTAACTGAATATGTCTATGAAACCAGCCTACCTCATTCAGGGTTCTTTTTTTTATCAGTTAATTAGATTTTTTTTTTATAAAAAAAAAAAAAAGATGAGCAGATCAAATTTGGCCAAAGGACTAGGAAAGTCTAACCATTGGCTTGTGTGTTCTATGTTGGCAGAAGCTCTAGCCAGGCTCAGCTTCAATTAGACCTTGAGAGCCACTGAGAGGGCTAAGTGTAAATAGAATTAAGTCTAACATATGGGAGCTCACATGTCCAAAGGAATCAAGTCTTTTGTCCACACTGCAGGCTAATTCAGGAGTCAACGGCGACTACTTCCGTTGTGCAGAGAACAGAAATAAGCATCTGCGACGTGACGTACAAATTAGCAGTGGGTTCGCATTAACTTATCACCAAGTCTCTAGCTGCACTGTCGCATTAAGAGATCCGCTAACAGGTTTCCTGTTGTGAAGGACAAATCCCCCAATCTCTGTGCCCCAGATGGCATAATGTGATATAAATGAGCTTTTTTTTTTATTCCCCCACAGATATCATGCTTTAACTGCCAGCCTCGGGAATAACTCACATGGGATGGAATTCGTTTTTTTCATTAGCTGACGTGATTATCAAATTTTCAGATGGAAGTGGCAGAAAGGACAGGGAACGTCTCTGTCTGAGGTGACTTTCCAATTACAGGCCTGCAAGTAACGGACAACCCAGATAGTTAGAGCATTTCACGCTAACGGTAACATCTATTTAAGTGGCCAAATCCCCCGGCGTAAAATGTGCAGTAAATAAAATGTAATTTATTTGGGCCAGACGTGTCTGGGTGAGCTGAACATATTTTACCTTCAGCCATTAAACAGCATGTAATAAATGCATTATATACATACACACACACACACACACACACACACACACACACACATTTACATTCGACAATACATTATGCTACAATAATGCTATGCATGTACTGGCACATAAGTAGATGACTTTGAAGACCACAAATAAGAAGTTAGACCTTGGCTCAAGGGTAAACCAGCACTGATGATGGGGGGGGTTTATTATTTATATAATTTAGTTCCTCTAGCACCTTATCAATGATGGACATGCTATTTGTTTAACTTAAACAATCCCAGGTGACTGTGGTTATTTTTACGTATTTTAGCCAGCTTTCATTAATTAAATGAAATAATGAAACTGAACAAAAGTGCCAGTCATTCATAGTATATGAAAAAAAAAAAATACCATCAATGTACAAATGATATAATACATACACAGGGAATGTGTTACAATTCTTCTTTTCTGACATTTTTTACATGAATATCAGCGACGTATCTGATACAGAACATACATGGGTTGGACAATAAATCATCGAAGTAAAAAAAAAATTGGACACATCTGTTATAGTCAGTCCCTATCAGCCCAAAACAGTACCTGGCGTGATGAAGGTGAAATCAAAAGTGTTGACACCAGACTTTCAACCTTTATCTTGCTTGGCTATGATGTAAAGCCTCTGCAAGGAATCTCGGCGAAGGCAGACAAGATTGTTCACTTGACAGCAAAGGTTGGCTGTCACAGCCCAGATGGGATGCACAAAGGCTTACCTCGGTCTTTTTTTTATATGTTGTGATAGCTCAGGAAATGGATTTAATATTTTTTTAATGCAAGAAACGTCTTTGACTTCATAAGCCTAAATATTGTTAATTAGATCTGGCAGACAGTCCAGTTCAAAAAGTGGCAAGATTAGGTCAAACCAGGTCTTGACACTGATTCGATAAAATGATTTCCGCATAAGCATATTTGCATTAGCGCAGAAATGATTGAAATCATTGCTTAATTGCTTTTCATCCTGTGTGGTTTGTGAAATTCATCCCCTAATTAAAGACAATGGAGATGGACAGTAAAGTGCAGTGAAACATCACAATTTCTTTATGCAAAATCGGTCACAGCACTGTAAATTAAAAAAAGAGTTCATAATGAAATGGTGAGATTGATGCATTCTGGAACATCTTACAGTAAAAGATGTGTGCAATTGAGGACCTAGTGAATCACAGATTTAAACCAAATGTTACAAATTTGGAGGTCAAGGTGGACATTGACCTCAGGTTTGAGCGCCAAATCAGAGCTGGGGTCAAGTCCAAATTCTTCCATGCCTTTATTATAGCCTGGCTTGGTTAACGTAACTAACTTTGCACAGGGGTTGGTGTATCCACAATTTCTCACCTTCAAAGGGTACAAAGTACAGCTGCCTGTCTTTTAACTGGGACAGAGAAATATGAGCATATTTAATCTGTTTTACCCATGTTCCAGTGGTTACCTGTACTAAAATTATTTTATTCATTTTAAGGCCTAATTTATTCTAATTTAGTCAGCAATTTGTGTTTTTTTTTTTTTTCATTTAAGTGGCTTAAAAAATTAAGTTGAGTTGAATCTAACCCGGTTCGGGTTTGAATGTTTGCACACCATGTGCAGAGGTTATATAAACTACATGCTTGATTGAAGGGATCCCTGTGCCCATACTTGGGTAAGCAGACATGAGGAAAGGATCTCTCATCATCTCTCAGACTGCTGCTGTTTGTTTAAAAGAAAAAAAAAAAGGTTATTTTCAAGTTCAGAGAGTTGAAGTGGTTCTTGTTCTTGAGATAATGCATGCAGGAGGAATATGTTAATTATTGAAATGAGGCAACTTGTCATTGACCTGCATGCATTTAGAACCAGGAGCATCCAAAGACACATCCCTAGACTATAAACTGGAGCAATTCTTAACTCTGAATGAGGCAATGCTGTCCAACGCTGTTTAAAAAAAGTTATGGCTTGCAATCCATAAAATTAACTCTGTGGTAAATAATATATTAGTTGCTATGGTGGTTTTGCAACCATTTTATGTTCTGTCACCATAAGCCAGAGAACCCAGAAGAAACCTGCACCAACACGGGGAGATCATACAAAAATTCAAAAACAAACGAATCCAGTGCCAGGATTCGAACCTTTTGACTTATAGATGTGAAGCCATTCAATACAGAGTACATTTGGATGACGAAACATGCCTGCCAGATGCTTCATGGCAAAAAGTCGTATGAGTGCAGTGAAGATCAGACGCACAATCATCACTGACTCAGTTGTTGACGTGTGAACATGAAAGAAAGAGGGTGCCTGAGGTGTGAGTAAGCCCCTAATTTTGAACTGTGAAATCGACTTCCAGGGCGCCTGCTATTTTCCCCAAGCCCTCAGCCATGAGCCACTCACATGTTAGCATGTTAAAGTGGCGAGCGTTTTTCAAGCGGTGCTTCATGCTGACCCAATACACCAATTCAAAAAACGCCGTCGAGTAGGAAAAATGGTTGTCTTTCAATTGGACGTTAAAGTTTCGCTCGTGTGGTACCTGCACTTGAGAGGTGAAAATCATGCATTGCATAAATAGGTCTGGAGGTGGATAAGCCTACAATAGGCCCCATTTGAAAATGTTGGCACACTCCACTTTATTAGCAATTTGATAAACCAGCCAGCAAGCCGGCCGCTTCTTCCCCCCGCCACAACACAAACAACTGACATGAAGGTATTGCAGGACGCCGTGCACAGATAAACAACCATACAATCACTATTTTCAACTTCGTCTCTCGTGAAAATAACTGGACAGTATGCAGCTGGTTAATCTCTTTTAATACTTTTACTCGAGCGCAGTTCTGATTTTCAGAAATACATAAACCGCTAGATCTACTTAACAGTTGCAATTTAAGACAAACATGACAGATCCAGGCTAGCGTAATTTGTGCTTTATCAAAACTCAACACATTATTTCATAAAAACATTTAAATGTGTTATTTTTCGAACGTTTATGTTCAGTTTTAAGGAATAAAGCTGAAGCAAAGCGATAAGTAAATTTGTCTCTGGCTCTAGAGAAAAAGAAAAGTTTAACTTTACCAAATTCCATTGTCAAGGATGCAAAATTAGAATGTTTCATTTTCCCAACTTTTTCTTTCTCAGGACTGAAGCTGTGTTCTAGTTAAAGGATGCCAGGCTACCATCATTGTGTCCTTTCGGCAGTAAACTCAGCATGGCCTGGTTACCCCGCGTTTAACTCTGGATAAACACTTAATCAACTCACCAGAATCATTTATTGCCTTAATTGCACATTGTGATGGGGGAACGTTATCATTATATGCAGTCCCACACACGCACCGTTCCTTTTCAACCAGGAACAATACCTCAAAATAATTAAAAAGGCACCATGTCCTCGAAGTCAGCACTTTGAGGGGGCTTTTCTCCCATAAAGGTAAACAATCAGGCAGCCAATAAATGGCACAGCAGGGGACACACTTCAGGCATTAACAATTACCTCTCAGAATACCTGGGGCGTACAGCTGCATTTGCATGGAGGGCCTCGCGCAACCATCTTCAGAAGAGGTGGTGAAAACTCGCGGTGTTGCTCGGAGGAGGAGAGGCAGCAGAATGTTCACTTGCAGATACGATGAATTATAAATACGGCCCTGACGCGAGCTGTTGTGCTGCAGCTTCACAGGGGTGCGTTTGAGAGAACAGAATATATTTAACTGCTGTACACAAGCGAGGTACAGTGGTGAGTCGCTTAGCCATTGTTCTTCCCATTGATTCCATGCTGACAAACGCCATTCCCTGGGGATTCCATTGACCTAGCATTAAGATCCTGCAGGGTATTACATTTATTTAGTTTTTTACTCAAAGAAACTGTGAAGTCACAGATGCTTTTCTGGTACCTTTATGCCTGATCTCACACCTAGCCTCTATTTCTTTCATTTGTTTAAAGTGTCAAAAGATTTAGCATCATGAATACATGGTAAAGTATCAGTGGTAAAATATATTAGCTACATTCATTTCAGTAAAATAGGGCACCGTGCTGGAGACCGCACACGAACAATCATGTAGATCATGTTTAAATAGGGAAGGAAAGTCTAGTAAGGCCCACATGTACATATTCATCTTGACTGTACATTACATGGGGGTTACTGATACATGAGATGAGACATTACTGCTGCACCGTTTCATATACGCAGGAAGTCAGGGGTGCCTCATTCATCTCTATAGTAGCATCAATGGTAATTGCAATATTCTTGTTCCATTGATTTCATTATTTCAAGAACACAGGTCCTTAAATACATATGTATTATACATATTCTAACTCTGTTCCCACAAAATCATGGCATAAAAGCTATTATCTTGCCTTGATGCACTTCATATACTTCCACTGCTGTCAGTATAAGGCCCTTTTGGTTTAGTTGTTTTGCATTTGTTTATGATATTTATTATTTATTCAGCTCTATTATGTGAGGATTTACACAAAGCAATTTTATTTAAATGAATATCATTGTAATTAAGAAGGGTTTATGCACTTGATGAAATATGTATGCATCTGCAAGTGCATGCCGTTCTGGAGGAGCTGCAGAACAACACTCCCAGGGCAAATGGGAGGAATGCTAGGACCCTTTCTGTTACATGTCAGCTGGGATGGCTCTCGGTTTTGGACATACTATAAACAAATTATGCAATCTCCAGGCCTTACAGAGGACACAATCAGCTCCGAACCAGCTGTTAATTCTGGACATATGCTCAGACAGAGCCATTGTTTTATGCCAAAAGCAGTAAGGTTTGATTAGTCCCAGTGTTGAGCAGCGAGCATTCTAGTGTAAACTGACCCCTGGAACAATGCTATGGGAGCATTCCCCTTTTAGCTCCACTCATATTCCCTTGACGCTTTCGGATAGATCAGGCATGCCTTTTGATGACCATTGTCAGGATGGCACTGGAAAGGAAACCTGTTAATATCTCATCAATAGAATGTTCTGGTTAAAGGAACGGAACTGTGGATAAACACTTAATGCAACATCTCAAATGAAAGATAGTAGTTACATGTAGATGAGAAACTAAAGACCCATGCTGAAATGTCCACTGACAGTGTCCAGCATCCTCTGCTGTGAGGCCCTTTCTCTTGCATAGATACGTCCCACAGTCCGAAGTTGCAAAGAACCTTCAGCTTCCCTGCTGATTAATTGAAAAGGGCTCCTCGGGCATTCAGACACTGACAGATATTTCAAAGAGGACGGGAGACAAGATACTGAGCAAAATAGAGATGCAAAAAGAAATATGAGTCTCCCCTCAGAGAAAGTAGGGACAAATGTGTTTGACTGCCTGCTTCCAGGAAGAACCTTTTTTAAGCATTTGAGAGCAGGAGAGAGAGTGCCTCTTTTTTTATCACAGATGATGCTTTTCATACGATGAAGTGTTACGAATGCTCCAAACAGCTGTGAGGCTTAGGCAGAATGGTTACGGCTACATCCCTGTAATTCCCAGGTTCCCAGCAAGGCGACATGTGCAAGGTCACCAAAAAGTGTTTGCAGTCCAATTCTGTCATTTTACACATTGTGCTAGTGTCAGTCCCAGCCGCCGAACAATTACACCAGCCAAATATGAATTTCATTCACAGCCATGCGCTTGCTTTTTAAAAAAGCTATTTCCAGACTCAACAACTTAGTGCCCGGCATGCCTAAAGGTTAATGAAAAATGACAAGTACATGCAAACCTATTATCATTCCAGTGGGAGACATTCCCAAGGAGCCAATTCCCTTAAAACGGATTTTGCTGCTCTGAAGAACACGACTTACCACTTTCAGCGAAGAGCCTCTTGTATTCTGGAACAGACGGACATTGATGCACTGCCTCCCTCCGTGTGAGCTTGAGACTTTACCGTGCACCGTTACATCTGCAAGCATCCTCCGGCATAATCTCCCCTTTTCACCAAGATGGACCTTTTGTCTCAATTATCATCTTTAGTTCCTTCCTCTTGCATCCTCATTATTTGTCCCTGAGAAAGAAGATCATTTTTTTTGCTGAACAATGGAAATATGAACCCGTGCCGCATATATTTATTGTCAATTATTCATGTAGAGATAGCCAAAGGTGGCTGTAACTGTATGTTATAAACACAGCAACGGTTCACAGAGGTAGTACAACTGCTGTACCGGCCACCTCAGAGGTTCAGCCTTAGACCTACTCCTGTTTTTTTACATGCCTTTAGGCTGTGGAAGGAGAGAACAGTGAGAATCAATAAAATCAGAAACATCTAGACTCCCACTGGCTTCCCTCCTTCTAGACCTCCTTCATGTTAGGGTCAGTGTCTTGCAATCTGCCCCGGTCAGGGCTTTGTTTAATTGGCTCACATCATGTGGACTGTTAGTCTTAAATGAGCGAGTGCCAGGAAACCGTCGAATCGTGTAATCCCATTACGCTGCAGTGGCTCGCAGTGTCCACACATGGTGCTCAGCGCACCCACATTCACCTCCACTAATAATGTACCCAAACAACCGTCACTTCTCAATCTTGACAGGAGAGGGATTAGGCCTGCTCACTCGGCAGCCGGTGACATCCTCCAGGCGTGGATGGGATTGCTTTCAGAAATTCACTGGTCCCTTAACTTATTCATTTTCCAAAAGTCAGTTTTATACAGGGCACACATCTGCTGTTACAAAGCACAAGACACTCAAATTGCATGACCAAGTGCATTCATAAAATGATAATATTATGTGTGAGTATGTATAAATACATAAAGAAAAGGCAGGAAGCATTATGATGCCTAACTTTGATGGCTTTCATTTTCTGTGCCACTATAAAAAAAAAAAAAAAAAAAGTTAATTAGTTTTACAATATTCCTGACTCCTGACAGTTAATTTACTGGTACATGCTGTACTGGTAATTTCATTACCCTGCGTCCTGTTGTAAAACAGCAAGCATAAAACTGAGGAAAAGGTTCTGAAAACAGGGCCCTGATCACACACAGCTCCCACTGATTAGTATCTTGATAAAAACGGAAGAGACGAAAGAAGGACAATATTGCTGTAATGACATGAATCAGATTTACCTTTTGTTTTGTATCTGCCCCCAGAAGGTTGTCGGTTCGAATCCCGATCCGTCAAGGTGCGTCTGAGGTGCCACCGAGCAAAGCACCGTCCCCACGCCTGTCATGGCTGCCCACTTCTCACCGAGTGTGATGGGTTAAAAGCAGAGGACAAATTTCATTGTGTCACCACTTTCGCTTTCACTTTATGCTACAAGCCTCAGGGTTAGTTTAAGTTCATTTCTTTTGTGTGTCCTTTTTGGCCTCCATGTCTTCTTTATTTCTTATTTCCTTCCCACAACACCAACATCGTGACGGTTCCCCTTTTTCGAAGAAAGTTTTGCAAGGCTAGTATGGCTGAAGCTTGGTTAGTCTTATGAACTGGGTCACATTGGATTGCTACTCTCTCTCTTGCTACACAGAGAGAGAGAGAGAAAAACGACCAAGCAGGGGGCACATAGCTGTTTATAGAAAAGGAAAGCCCAGACTGTGCATGCAGCTCTCCAAGGTCCTTAAAACTATTAAAAGGCCATTGCAGTGTTGCATATTGCATGTAATTTACATTAGCTTTTTGGGTTTGAAGTATAATGAGTACAATTAAATGAATGTGATTACTTCTTTTGCGCTCAGGGTAATTGTAGGTAAATAAATATAGAAAGATAGGCAGACAGCAACACTTATGATTACACTTAGAAACACTGGTTATACTCATGTATTTGATTTTTGGGACACAGAGAAAATGTGTTGAAGACATATGACTCCATTTCACATTGAAGCCTCTTTATGCATAATGAACAGTTAAAAAAATGTTTTGAACACCCTTTGAGCAGCAGGCAGTGTTACAGGCATTTTACATGACCTAGAAACAAACAATTTTTAGGGTCTCGGCCCTATAATTTGTTTTACAAGAAATAACGCAAAAGCTTAATAAAGGCTGCAGCATCATACTTTACATGTTAACCTCGTAAAGAAATTGATGGTGTTTACTGTCGTATTGAGGCCCTGATAATATATAGATTTGTCGCCGTATTTCTTCCTACGCGGCTGACAGTGTGTTTGGTGGTCCTCCCTGAAAGGCCTCCCATCGCTTCAGTGTGGCACAGCAGTGGATGAGCACTACTTCTGAGCCTGCTGACTCTTCATGTGCACAGCAGGGAGTGATTGATGCATGTCAGTGATGTTTGGAACCATGAGGAGATTAAGTGCGAGCATGCGGAGATTAAGTCCTTTTGCTAAATTGAGGAGGCCCAGAAGATTGTGTTGCTGGATGGATTTATGATGTTCTGTGCACCACACTCCTTGTCATGACCCTTCCCTCAGCCTGTTTAATGTATGATCACAGCAGCTTGAATTTTGAGGTAGGCTGCGCCTTGACATGATTGAGAAATTCTTCATAATGCAGCTATACGATTTGCACTTAATTCGGATTAAACACCACAAACTAAACTGTAATATAACTAATGTCAAAGTTTTAGATGCGGTACACTTTTGAAGTTTACCCCAAAGTACGGTGCATCGGAAAAGTATTCACAGTGCATCACTTCTTCCACATTTAGTTATGTTACAGCGTTATTCCAAAATGGGTTAAACTTTCCTCAGAATACACACAACACCCCATAATGATAACATGAATAAAGTTTACTTGAGGTTTTGGCAAATTTCTGAAAAAAATCTCAAGTTTTCACACCCTTTGCTAAATGCTTTGTTGATGTTGATGACCTTTGGCAGAAGTTACTGTCATGAACTGGTCCTGAAAAGGGTTACATGTTCGTCCTGTGTAATGTTTCCTGATCGTGTTCACCTGTGTCTGATCCTATAAAGCTGCCCTGTTCGTAAGCTTGAATTCTGAGCTTCATGGAAAAAGCTGGGAATTATTATGTATGTGTGTCACGGGTGGGCTGGACATGGCGATGAAGGAGGATGCATTCGCACGATCACAGGACAGGGGTTTAATACAAAATACACGAGACAAGGAAACATAAACACGCACAATGACCCGACGGCGAACAGACACAAACAGGATAGTTTTATAAAATTATATAAGTATACACCTGGTGAACACGATCAGGGAACATTACACAGGACGAACATGAAACTCCGGGTCCGGAGTAACCCCTGTCGATCATGACAATATGTGATTTTATTATTTTTTTTAAATTTGCCAAAACATCACATCAACATTTTTTCACATTGTCATTGTGGGGAGTTGTGTTTAGAATTCTGATGAATCAAAATGAATTCAATTCCTAAACCAGTGTGTGTGTGTGTGTGTGTGTGTGTGTGCGTGTGTGTGTGGGAGTGTGTGTGTGTGGAGGGGGGGGGGGGGGGGGGGGGGGGGGGGGGGGGGGGGGTGTTGAAATTAATTAATAAGACTTCCAGTAATACTATGTCATTGAAGTGTAGGAAAGGAACTCAGATAGGGAGTGACTGGGAGAGGACTTTTTTTATTATTATTATTAAACTAGGGGTTAATAAATTGGAATTTTTCTGAATTTAATTTTCTCTGTTGATTACTTGGTGCTGTGTTTTGACACATTGGCATGTTGCACCATGTGAAAATCATGGAAATGTATGTACAAAAATCACACAAATCCCAAATAACTTCCACACAAAAAAAACTATTTTAATAAAACATGAATGTTTGGGCATGGAACTTGCCTGCGGTGCATCCTGGGGCACTAAGAACCAGTCCTTTCCTTTTGGGGTTGTATAATTTTTTTTTTTTTTAGAAATGTTGCAAAGTGCTGTTCCATCTTATCCAGTTCAGGGATATTCACCCTTTGACAAGGGCCATTGTCTCTAGATAATCAATGTTGTTCAAGTCACAGCAAAATTGTCTGCAATTATATATTGTTGTATACCCTATAGTTTTAGCAATGTACTTTATTTATGGGTGGTGGTAGCCTTGTGGGTAACACCCTCACCTATGAACCAGAAGACCACAGTCACAGGAAACAGGTTCAAACCCCACTTACTACTATGTGTCATGATCCGGTCTGGCAGTGGCCACTCCGGGTCCGGAGTTTGGACCAGAGTTTCATGTTGGTCCTGTGTTATTATGTTTCCTGATTGTGTTCACCTGTGTATGATTGTATAAAGCTGCCCTGCGACTGTTCGTCGTCAGGTCATTGTCTTGTGATGTTTCCTCTGTCCTGTTCACCATGTATTAAACCCCTGTTGTGTGTATGCGTCCTTCTTCCAAGCCATGTCCAGCCATTGTGACACTATGGTGTCCCTGTGAAAGCCACTTAACCCGGAGTATCCAGGGGGACTGTCCCTGTAACTACTGATTGTAAGATGCTCGGGAAAAGGTTGTCTGATAAATGTTATAAATGAAAATGTAAAACGATTTCTTCCTGCCTGTCATTTTAGAGTGGTACTAAGACTACTATTACTGATTGTAAGTTGCTCTGAATAGGTAGTCTGATAAATGCCATAATGTAAATGTAGACTTTTGCCTACAAGTCCCAAATAAGGTTTGATGTTCATTCTGATGTGTGTGCAGATAGAGAAACATGAATATTGATTTTTGTATAACCATGGGAAAAGCTATCACTGTCTAGTAGTACCAGGGTCTTTCTATTTTTCTTTATGATTAAGCTTAAGTCCACTTAATTCACTGACTAACTGACTGATGTAAGCCATCGGTCAATTAGCAAGGCTGGGTACACGGTACCTGTGACAAACGAGCCAGAGGACCATTTGTGGGGTTAAATGAGGACAATCCATTTTTCTGCAGACGTGCCTCTCTGTCAGATAATTTACTGACAATTTGGTGGGGACAGTGATTGGGTTCAAGTGACTGAGTTCAAGGTTATTTAATTGTACTACACTAGTTGCTATAACATTAATACTGGTGTTTCTTGGAATAAAATAGAATAGTTTATTGTTGTGTTTACAGTCGATCCAGTAAAATCTTGAATGTTGCAGCAACGGAGAAAGCGAAGCATGTAAACATAAATGCTAGTTAAGAATATGATAAAACTTGCTTAGGTGATTGACTCTTTCCATCCACGATCCAACTTTTCCCAGCAGTAACAATCATAGCAATCTGAGTTACGTTCCATTGCCACAATATTATGACAGTAGGAAACATTTACACCTCTATACATTCCTTAATCCAGTCGCACATTGAAAAATGTAAACTGTGCTAAAGTAAAAAAAAAAATGCAGTCAGATTAAGCATGAGGTTTTAGTCCTAAAAATGCCTGTAGATCTGCTACCTCTGTACTTGCTCGTGCCACCCCCATGCATAATATCAGCAGAGAATGTTACCGGATGCACCTTCATAACCAGATGGACTAAACTCAGTGTAAACAGCAGGTCCATCAACATGTTCAAACAGCTCTGCATATGTCACCTTGCCCTCAGGCAGATGGCTGGGAAAGTAGGAAAACAGATCTTGCTTGTGGCCTCGTAGATCACACAAGCACATGTTTATTCCTGTGTTTGAGAAGGAAACATCTCCCTGGACTGGTAGGCCTGTGGTGCTTAAGACAATGAGAATGCATGGAAATGCGAAGGATCATTTAATTTGGGTCTTGGCCCAAATATACTGTTATTTAAATAGAAATACTATTAGTAATCCAAGTAAAAATATATAATATCGATTTTGAATAATGTCTTTTTAAGTGCACATTATGCACGGGCAAACCAACTGTCCGAAAAGGGGTCCATGCGGGCATGATGTGGCGGGTGTACAGAGAGGAGGACGAAGAGTGACGAGGAATGAAGGATGCTATCACCTGACATAACGAAACAGGGGTTTAATGGAGAATCACAGGACAGGGGAGACATCCGAGACGTTAACACTGGTGACCATGGAACATAACATTAAAGCGAAATGAAAAACAAACAGCTTTGATTCTGTTTCTTATTTAAAATGTGTAAAGTAGTTCAATCTTAAATCAACATTTAGCACATTTGTCCTTACACATTCACTAACAAATGCATTGTGTGTGTGTGTGTGTGAGAGACAGCTGGTTTGCTCTAGTGAATTTCTTGAATATGCATACTTAATATTTTCTTAGAATTGCCATTTACTGAAATTAAAAATGTAAATCTTGTGTCCTCCTGGTTTGCCCCCCACATCTTTAACAGATGACTTGTGTTGACCCACTTTAAGACATTTAAATTCATGACTGCAGTGTGATTGTGCGGTTCTCACCCCTTTAAATGCAAGTCAATGCTGTTCAACAGTTTGTAGAACAAAAACAAATTCTGATTTGAAGAAAAATTTGAGTGTAGCATCCTGAGGGCTGGAAAAGCCAATGTGTGAACTGACAAACGTTTGACGGGACAAAGCAAGCAAAGCAAACCACACCAAATTCCAAAAGTGTTCCAATAGCTCCTGTTGTAGCCCCGATTCTGTCAGCCTGATTTTGATAAGTTTTTGCTTGTGCAATGTCTTTTTTTCCCTTTAGCCCTTGTCTAAAAAAAGAAGTCCCTTCTCAACAGATATAATTAATCACAGTGGGAGAGAGAGACGTGTAATTATTTTTGTTACTTCAGAATGCTTAGGAGCCCCCCACTTCATTTCGTCCTGCCTCGTTTCAGGAACCTCACATAACCGTTTAAGCCTTTAATGCTCATGCTGACCTGTACTTCCATTACAGGCTGCCTGTGTTGTGAAAAGCTGTGCTGCTGTGAAATGGCTTGATGCATGTAACAGGCTACTTCCTTTTATTCAGTCGCTGACGTATTCGAGCCTATAAAAAAGCCCAACCTCTTTCGCATCATGCGTTGTACTCCAGTAAACATAATAATTCACCTTTTCAATGTGTCTTGCGTGTGAAGTTTATATTAGAAATCGTACCAATTTCCTGGGGAGTTCAGTTGTGGGCTCTAACGCTGTAATGCAGGGTTCAATTTAGGACTTGATTCTTGCTGCACACATCAGTAAGCTTCCTGAGAAGATAATTCTGGATCCACAATTGTAATGTTTCAAAAACATCCATGACATTTAAGAAGATAATGTTTATTTCACAGAAAAAAAAGCTAGTTTGCATTGGTTTTGCTCTCCTGAAGAATTAAATAATTTTTGCGAAGTGTTGTTTGCTGCTTCTTTCCATCATCATAGATACAGAGCACAATTGGACGGACTAGCCTTCATATATCAAACACCAGCAGTTATTCACACAAATCAATAGTTTCCTTGACAACCGATTGTAGATCTTAAATCATTGAAATGGTTTAAACACAGATGAATTTTCCTACTGAGATAATTATCTTTTTCCCCATTTCATTGAGATTGAAATGAATTGATTTTAACATCTGAAACCAGGATAGGTATAGGCCGTTGAAATAACCTTGAATGTAATAACATAAAATATGTTAAATCTATTGATTGCCGCCTTTTCCGATAACTGATTCTCAGAGCCCCGAAGCAATTTGTTTGCAATTTTTAGCTGGAAATTGGCTCCAGTCATTGGTTCCCTTAATCCAAGCTATTTCACTCTATCATTGCATCTTAAGTGGTGTCAGAGTTGGGTTTGATGTCAACCAATCTTGTTTCAAACAAACAAGCCCAATAAGGGATTATAGGCCAGCAGAAAATATCTTTTTGTTACCTTTCTTACAAAAAGTATTTTCATTTTTATTAAACTTGTATTTACTGCAGAATACACTAATAGAAGCTAAGACATTGATAAATGGACTCAATGGATTATCATTGAACTCCCCTGAATGAAGGTATCTTAGAAATCAAGTGTAGAGCAAAAACTGCATTTTAGAATGAACACCAAGAGAACCGTGAAACTGTGAGATGGAGGAAGTTCCAGATGCAGCTTCCGTAAATTCATTTGCACGGTTACTAAACTCACATACCTTAAATTATCCATCAAGATTAATCACCACACACCATTTATCGCAGCAGGAGTTGTTTTCTTAATCATCTACCAGAGATGCAGTCACCTCTGCGATGGAAAAACAATGATAGACGCTTCATTTCAGGAGCTGCACCAGTGCTGCACAATGTAATCAGACAGTCTTCCCCACTGGTCAAATGTGAAAGTGTTTAAATACATGGATATTATATTTTAGATGCATTCATATGGGGTTAGATACTCACGTTACTGTAAAAAAAAAGGATATAAACTGTGGTGTAAATCATAATACTTACAATGGCCTTCTTGATCCCTGTGACCACTGCACTTCAGGGCAAAGATCTCTTATTGTAGGCCTCACTCTCAGGTATTGTTACTAATATACACATTATAATTAATTGTTGTCCTGATGACTGTTTTAAGAGCAAAAAAATTACTTGGTATGTCATGTTATTGGATAAAGGTGGGAGTGAATGTATAAAATTATTAAATTAAGAGATCTTGGCGATAGGTGTACATCAGACACGTAATTTGTACAGAACTGGGTGAGGAGATGAGAGGAAGCAACTGAGAAGACAGCGAACAAGATATCAGAGTAAGATCTCAAGTTCACATTAGTGTGGAGCCACATGGTCTGGTGTGTCATTTCTAATTCAAGCCAGGTCATAGACGTATCTTTAACTAGGAATTGGACTTTCAAACTTGTGACACACACACAGATGTCTGAGGTGACCACCCCATTTGCTGATGACGGTTGCAACATTTGTTTAGCAAAAGATTAATCCACCTTAATGAACATATCCAGTGGAATGCTCCTGACTGGATCAGAATTAGCACGATTAGAAGCATCGGTCGGGATCCTCGTGAGCAAGGGAAACTTTGTATAGTGCACTGTCAGCTCAAACTGCCACCACGCAGCTTCCCAATCGAACGGCTCTTCTGCCCAAATGAGAGATGGCGTGCCTGTCTCTTTGTTGACAGAAGCCAGCATTCAGCAGGGGCAGCTGCCTCCCTCCGCCAATAAACACTGAATGGACGCCGCTGAAGAGAACCCTGAATGCGTGAGTGAGTTTCATCTCGACACAACATAAAAGTCAGAAATATTTCACAAACTTAACAAGATGAATGGAACATCTGCTTTATGGTTGTCATCAATTTGTAGCAGTATTTCTTTCATTTTTCATGAAAAATGCATTGGATGGACATCACAATGATATCCTAGAAATCTTTTCAGGGCTTTCTGTACCTCTCTGCGCCACTCATATTGATCAATGTTGTATTTCAAAAAGCTCTGCATGTGTAATCGAGAATCCTCTACATCCTCCAGTTGAGTATCAAGAGTACATTATTAGAAACGTTCAAGGACATCTGCATCAGTGACGAACACTAAGACTGTGCAATAAAAGGCGTTTCAATTTACCTGGGTGGAAAGGGAATAAGGATTGCAATTAATTTGATCCATCCTCTGGTGAGCAGGAAAATGGCCATTCAATACCTATTGGTGTAATTTTAAAAGCTTCATGATTTGAATATGTGCTCAGTTGTGACATGATGCCCCCAAAAACAATACACAAGGACAAGCCCAAAAGTTGAGCTGGTACTGAAAGCCTTATTCTTATTTTGAATAGATAGACAGATACAGAGAGTGAACCAAATTCTAAATCACTATTCTGAATCACAGTATAAACTTTTTTGTTCTTTATGCTTGGTATTCTCCTCTTTAATGTTTTTTTTTTTTTTTTGCAATTGAAAGAATACTCTTATATATTTATATAAGGGAAGATTAACTTTATCTTTTATCTTTTTGTGTGTGCATATAAAGGCTTTATACCTAGCTCAAACATTATTTAATGACTTGAAGTGAAGATTTTAAATATAAATGTAGTTCAGTTTAATGTCGTAAAAAAGATTCTTTTAGCACCAACATTTGCCCGAATATATCTGAACATATTACACATTACATTCCACCCTATATTCCACTAGATTCTAATTGTGCCCATTATGTCCATACAAAATACAATATTACTAAAAAGTTTAGCTTTCTAATGTTTGGAAATGGTGAGTAGATTTTCACACTGTTGGTTGTGTGCTCTTCAGAGTTAATTGACAGAATTTTTTGATGGACAGGCTGTTTATGAAGTTATAACTGAGAAATATTTCTGTTACTATGTGCTTGGTATTCACCAAAGCCTGAGTAATGCAGCCAGTTCCTCATGACCATTTCTCCATTCAGTAAAACTGACATTAGATTCAGAGAACCTGAACCTTGACAACTTTTTTCTGTTCAAGGTTTGATACAAGAAGAGTGACTGACATATCCAACACTTCACCTGGCATTTCAGCAGATGCCAGCCTGAGTCTAATTATTAATTGAGCTCCCAGACTAATACAGTTCCTAGGTTTAATTCTCGCCTAAAGCAATAAAAGTTCCTAGCAGACACACACCTCCAGGCTATTGTGGCAGCACCGAGAGCTTTAACATTTGATTGCAGGCAATATTGCATGAGCAAAAATGTGGAACATAATGGAGAAAGAAGCACATGTTATTAGTCAACTTTATTTCTAGACTGAAATCTCTTGTGAAGCCCTTCAACCTTGGAAAAAGGACATCCTCAAATCTCCCAAGGTCTCATCACTATTTCTTCTGTGCTACCAACTTACCACACAATGGTGTAAACAGTCAGCAGAGTTCCTAGGCTCTGGGCTAAGAACATTTTGACCATAATGTGTTCAAGATTAGTTTGCAAACCCATACAACTGTCCTTTCTAGAAAGCTGAAGATAACACATTTTACCAAACAGCAATCAAGAAATTATTTTAGACAATTATTTGTCTAAAAATGTGACTAAAACATAATAGATGATTGGAGTTTTTGAGAACTTGTGGGAGAAATAGTCTGTTTGACCTTGTACACAGTATTGATGGAAGCAGTGTGCCCTTCTGGTTCCTGCTAGGGAAATTAAGATTCAGTTGATATAATCTCACAGTAGTCTGAAGAAGGTAAACAATATCATATTGTAGTTCAGAAAACAGCAGCATGATATCAGTTTGGAGACAGTCTGTCTCTTTCATGTCAATAAAAATGAAAGGTTTTGTTACTTGAGGTTTTGTTGTCATGTTTTTGTCATTGATGCCTGCAACATTTGCATATTTGATATGGTATGTAGATCATGGGTATTCTGTTTTGATACGAGTAATAAGGGTAATCAAATCTTTTTGTTGTTGTTTTAACTTGCATTCTGTATATTTGGAAGGTTAAGATTTTTTTATTTTGCCAGATTGGAGGTTGAAATATGCTGAATTGTTGTACCACAGCATAAGTCCGTGCAGGTCTGTACTAATTCACTATTAACACAATTGAAAGAAAGGTCCTAGTGTGGATGAGAGTGCTCTCCAGGGTGTAGAGTTTTGGCTCAGTATTTACATGTAACAATGGCCTCCTGTATACAGCCCCACTCATATTGTTCCCTCTACTGGTTAACACGTAGAAGCCAAATGACAGTGACAAATCTATTGTGGCCAAATCTAGATTTTGACTGTAAATAAATTACATTTTTATATAAGTTTCCTTTAAGTGCTCTAATTATTTCTTTTTTATTTTTAGCAATTTTTTCTCCTGACATCTCCTTACTGTTGCATGAATGATGCGGCACTTTAGTTTTAGATTTTATTACCACATATTTTACTGTGAGAGACAGAATTTAAAAAGAAATCCATGAAATCACATTTAATTATTTTTAAATATACTACTCACAATAAGTCATTTTCCTATTTGCGCCGAATTGTACCGAAATAAGTAAAAGTCCCCTTTGATATTACTAATCATGTATGAAAAGAAACGCCCTTTTCATTAGTTTAATATTTATTACCCCAAAATTTTAGTAACAGGGATAGCCCCAAATAACAAAAATGACAATGTTAATAGCAGGTGCCACTGAGCAAAGCACCGTCCCCACACACTGCTCCCCTGCTAACTAAGCGTGATGGGTTAAAAGCAGAGGACACATTTCGCTGTGTGCACCATGTGCTGTAGCGTACCACAATGGCAATCATTTCACTTTCACTGTTGGTGTCAGGGCTACAGTCACACCACCAAACTCCCAGAAGGCATTTGACCAACCAGGGCACAAGGGAAAAGGTCAGTGGGATGTATAAAGACTCCATAGAGATACAAAGAAACTGCAAACTCATCATTGTTATAAGCCATTCTTTCCAGCTTGCCAGCCAATTTCCCTGTAACTACTCTTATGGATTCTCCTTGTCTAATCCTGGTTGCCCCTGATGTTCTCTGACCCCTGCTACATTCATGATTATTCTATTACCCTCACCTCTTATATACCGTGCCCTCTGGATACTGACTGTTTCAGTCCAACTGCCTACACCATTTTAAATACAGCCGCATCTTCCCCTACTTAGTTATCCACTCGGTCATCCCCACAGCCAGTGTTTCCACACCACAGACTGTTAATCCTGTTCACACAAGTTCACCTCTGACCCTGCAGCCTGACAGTATGAGTTCACCAACACCTGGCGCAGCAGGCTCACCGGCCATTGTAAACACGCTTAGGCAGCTACTAGCGTCCATCCAAGTACATTTACATTTACAGCATTTATCAAACGCCTTTATCCAGAACGACTTACAATCAGTAGTTACAGGGACAGTACCCCCTGTTCACATGACTGAGACATGGAGGCACATCAGACAGAATTTCTTTTTTTTTTTTTAAACGCTGTGTAAAAAAGACCATGTGGTGTGGGAGAAGAGAATAGAGTGTGTAGAAAAAACTATTTCTCCCTCCACACAAAGCACTGTATTCAACCACTCCAATTGTTACCTGGCAGAAAGAGGCATGGCACAGTAGAGGTTAAAAATGAACAGTTTCTAATTATTAACACCGGTAAATAATTATTGTAGTTACATGTGAATATTGAATGTAAAAAGGTACCAAGGTTACAGAGAAAATAAAAATGAGAAGAAAGAGTAAAGAGGGAGAAGAGAAAGAGAGGGGGAGAGAAAGGCTCAGAAGCCTTCCGGCTTCCGATGGAAAAACCCCTGAGCAAGAAAGCTCAGAGGTCCTTTTTTCCACATGTGAGCAGACTTTTATACCCCTGGCCTACAGGAAGTTGTCACTGGCCTACAGGAAGTTGTCACTGACCAATCAGAACCTGTTGTTTCTGATGTCACGCCCCCGGTGCCTCCCATTTGGGGAAGACAAATAGGGTGGGCGGTCCTGACGGCTGATACTTCACACGTTGCGTCGGTATCCACAACATGAATCAGCAGAGGGCAAATCCAAGGAGAGCAGTCAGTCAGAAAAAATGGTCTGAAAGGCAAAAAACTAATCCAGAAAAAAATGGTGAGCAGCAACAACAGGCGAGCCACGATTGAAGAGCAGTAGAAGAGTAAGATGGTGACCCGGATGTTTATGCTGGATGTCGGCTTCTTCCTCTTCCATGTCCCGGTGGGTGGCCCAGTGGGCATCGGGGCATGCCTCTCTGTTGGCGTGGTGGTGGAGCGGGAACCATGACATTAGTTTTATATAATTTAATTACTAAATAAGTGTTGGCACTCTTAAAAGGAATATTACCCTCACCTCTTCAATCTTGCTTTACTTATACAAGGTTTATTACTCTAATGAGATTGTATGATGTTCGAATCCTTAATTTTGCTCACCTTCTTCTTCATGCCCTTAGGTGTCACTGTCTTTCACAGGACGAAGTGTCAGCATAGCTTGGTCTTTGCAGGATAGAAGCTTCTAGGCTTGCCAATGGCAAAATGCTCTAATTGAAACCGAAATGTGCAATAATTTAAATTAATTACAGGGAACACACTCACTACCAGCCCACACGCTGAATATAAAATATTACCCAGTCATATTATATAGCATCCCATCGATGGGCTATTATGAAATTGGCCTATTTTTTTTTAGATCAGAATACAGAAGATGCTATGAGTTGTATGATAACTTTTTACCAACACACCTGCATGTTTAGGAAATGTAACATTTAAATACAATAGAAATATGTTCATTGCTGTTAATCTTCCCTTGAATGTGTAAAAAAAAAAAATTAAACTTGCCAGATGCTACCTGGACATAAAGAGGCATAAAGATGCAAGAATGAACAGTTTCTAATTGATTAACACAGGTAAATTATTAAAACCCAATTTAAAATAGAAGAGAAAGGGATTGAGAAAGAGAGAGAAAGCTGGGAACCAGGCTTCAGAGAGGGAGTCTGGCCTGGAGAAATGAGAGAAAGGAGAGAGAAACTGGGGAGAACCCCCCCGAGCCCCCGATGGAGGAGGAAAAGAAGAGCCCGCGGCCCACAAGAGAAGACTCTTTTGTACTCGGCACTTGACACCCAAAAAGGTTGCCAGAGACCAATTAGATTGTCTTTTTATATTTCTGCAGTGAACAAATGGATACAGAAAGACAGTGGTCATCCACCCCGACGAGATTTTCCCCTCATGTCACCTCCGGGCACTTTAACACCTCTTTCTTGGTGGAGGCCACAGCTTGATAAAGATACAAGTGTGGGTTCTTCACCAAAGGCATAAGCACGAAATTCTATGAACCTGGAGTTTCCCATTTTACAAATTTTACACATCAACATTTCAAAGAGAATCACATAGCTGTGACTGAGGCTAGCCAAATGACTGAGTTGCATTAAAGTAGATTAAAAAATGGCTATGATTCAGACCTCATTTTTTGTAACATTGAGCAAAATTTAAGATTACAGCGAGCAGTACAGTTTGCATATGCATTCAGATGGAGCTGCAGGAGCTTTCAGAGCTTTTTAGCACATCTTGGTAAATCTTTTCAAGTGCTGCTTGTTCTGCCAACTTTTTCCTCTGAAAGATGAATCAACTGTCATTTTTCCAAAAGAAACTTGGTATTTCTTTTCTAAAACCCTTCATTTCAAAACGATTGTTGTGCAGGCTCAAGAAATAGGGGGGAAATTTATGTTTTGGCAAAACCAATTCTGTGAAATTTCAAACTAAGTAATAACAATAATAGCATATACAAAAATGTGCAGTTCTTCATTTTTAACTTAATTTTGCACATGAGAAAGTGTGCAACTTTTAGGTAGATTCAAGCATTCCCAGCAGAATGTCCCACTGATTTGACTTCATCCTATAGTACTTATTCTGGTGCTCATGCCGGTCACGGTGGCCTCCCCGAGGGCCTTACACACCCAAGGTGAAATCCCGGAGCAACTGAGGGCAGGCCACGCACCCTTGGTTCCCTGCACTTGACGTCCCTTACTATAAAGACATTCCAACACCGGTGCTCCGGGTTCATGTGCTAAACTGCGACCCCCCCCAACCCCCCCCCCCCCCCCCCCACTCTTCGTGCCATGGGTGCCGTAAGTCATGTAACATCTGCCTAGGACCCTTCACCTCCAAAGAGCATTTTAGCCTTTGATATTACAATTAAATTACATATAAATTACCCTCAGCCTACACTTATATTGAGGCTGGATTTCCCAGTCTTCCCCACTATCACAAGGACACTAAACAGACACAGTCTCCAACTGTGACAAGCTTTAAAGCATTCTAGGAGACCTCACCCCCCCACACCCTGGCAATACACATCACGCACACATGCATAGATATTTTCTGTATTTTGTGCTAGGAATATGCGATTAGAGGTAGATCCCACATATGCACGCGTTGTGTGTACGTTCCCTTGTATGATTTATACTAGTTACAACTTCCTATTTGCATTAGTTAAACTCTAATTGCCTATACTTGAGTGAATAAGTGTATCTCTACTCTCCTACCTCCTAAAGGTCCCTTTCTTGGTATCAGAAGGAACTTCTCTTTATTATTGAAACAGTGATACATACTAGGTGATCACAAAATGCAGTGAACTGCAGTTTCTCTCTGGGCCAGCAATAAAAATTCCAATGGGTCGTTTCTCCCGCCAAAAATTCACACTGGTGATTGACCATTCTACCCAAATGTGGGTGTGCCAGGGAACCATCAAAAGCGCTTCTCCCAGGCTCAGAAAAATCTTCTTCCTCCTGAGACACTTCTTTCAACACTTTGTTAAACTCATCTCTTGGGTTTAATCTTAAGCAAGTTTTTACCTTCAAGTAACTTCAAGGAAAACCTCCAGCTCACGCCTAAAGGTTGAGGATCTTGACCCTACCGCATCAGGGCTCTTTTGCATGAAACAAGGACCAATGCAAGTAACATTTTATAACTATTTAGATGCGTGTTTAAGCTTGAACCCCTTCTAAAGTGAACTTTGATTCTCTGACGATTCTCATTAGGCTGTGGTAGTAGCCTAGTGGGTAACATACTCGCCTATGAACCAGAAGACCCGGGTTCAAATCCCACTTACTACCATTGTGTCCCTGAGCAAGACACTTAACCCTGAGTTGCTCCAGGGAGACTGTCCCTGTAACTACTGATTGTAAGTCTCTCTGGATAAGGGCGTCTGATAAATGCTGTAAATGTAAAAAGTAAATTGATGTGAAATACTGCCATTCTCTTTTCCGTACTTTCCTTTACCCTGTATGTATATGTTTGTTTAATTGTTGTATGTTAGCTATAACCTCGTTTATTAAATTCTTTATATTCACAATCGTTTGCTTCTGTGTGCTGCTCACAATCTGGAGTCACTGAACGTTGATCCTTTAAGCTACATGCTAAATTACTGCTAGCACAGCAGAGTGGGGAAGCTATCCTTGGCCAGGGAATAACCTCTCCTAGAATTGATAAATAATTATATTATCTGCTCGTGGATGGACAGATCAAGTAATTGTAACATTAGTTCTGCTACAGTTTATCCTAAAATCTAATTTAAATGTTTATTATTAATTATAACCAGTTATAATTAATTATATATTTCCCTTTTGAGCGAATTCATTACAGTTGTGAATTAAGTCTTGCAATTGTTTTGTTGTTTCTCAGCATGAAACGAACCACAGGGTCACCACAGCCACCACCACCGTAGCAACTACAGCTTCAGGGATCTTCAAATGGACCAGTAACACCATAATGGACATGTAATGTAGACCATGACACTGGACTACATCCTGGACTTCTCCAACCCTACAACTGCAGGACATTTTTTTTTTCTCTCATTATTTTCTCTTATTGGACAAATCATCACAAACCCTGCACTGACACCATTTGCAGGCTCACTCTACCCTAGAAGGCAGTCCCTCTCTGTCCCCATCAGTCTTCCCCAGGTTTCTTCCTTTCTTTTTTTCTCTCTCCTGGAGTTTTTTTTGTGTGGAGTTTTTCCTTGTGTGCCAAAGGGTCAAGTGTGGAGGGTGTCAACTGTAGGGCTTGTCAAAGCCCATTGAGACATACTGTATGTGATTTTAGGCTATATAAGAAATAAATGTTGTTGTTGTTTCAGGTGGACCTCTCGGCAGCCAATCCCACTTGAGAGTTGTCCTTCCTTTCCTCATTTCCAATTCCCCTCTGATCCAAAACTGATTCCTGAGGATTGGTGTGAGTGTTATATTGAATTAGAAATAAAAGAAGTGGCATGTATCTGTGCTTGGGTCCTCACATTATTTCTGTTTTGTGACCATGTTGGTTCTCTGGTTGTCCTTCTTTGAAACTTGGTAAGATGGTAAATTATAAACACTGTTAGCTGACAACCCAACACAATACTGGTTCTTTTAGAGATGCTATAGCCCTGTTATCACAATCTGTATTACTTCGGACCTGACCTTAAGGGTTGTGGTTGTGACAGAGGGTTCCTGTTCTGCATATACAGCTCATGGGGTTAATGCTACCCAGCCATCATGTTACGTTAGCAAGAGCTATACACTAACTCAAGCCATGGTGTGAGGTTTTTATTGTACTTAGCCTGTTTGTGTGGGGGGAGCTGTGTGTGCTGATGTCCTCTCTGCTGCAGAACTCCCAGGTCAAAGGAATATTGTGAATAGTTTATTGTGAATATTGAAAAAGGGTTTCAAGAGCAGTTGGGCTCTACCATTGGGTGGGGACACAGGACAGTTTCCAGCTCTCCGAAGGGAGTTAAGGGCTGTTTGTTTTGTGTGGTTGCTGGTAGAGAAGTCAGTCAGGTTGAGTTGTATAAGATTTGGAAAGATTCTACTGTAAATGTTAGTTTGTCTTATTTTGCGGGTTTTCTTTGTAATTTTAGTTTTATTTGAATTCACTTTTTGATGCCACTTTGGGATCCAGACCCAATAAAAACATCACAGTGCTCCCTGCAATGCTCCCTTCGGCAGTTGTCATTCTTTTTCACGTCACATTCAGGATTTACGTGACAGTGGTAAAACAGCCAACAGTCCAATCTCCAGCAGACTTTACACTCTAGCAACCGATTACCCATGCTTCACCCACCTACAACATTTACTGGTAAGATGACCCCAGGGTTTAGCACCGTGGCATCTATTGATTTATTTATTTATATATATTTTTCCCTGACAGATGTGTGAAAGGGTCATAAGGGTGGTGGGGGTTGTGGCAACATCTGACCTGCCACATGGTGTGGGCTGCAGTCCAACATGTACTGTGGAGCTGCTCTGCTTGTGCAGATAGCACATCCAGTTCATGTATGAAAACTATGTTTTGCTATAATCTCATTTGATCATTTTTGAAAGGGAACTTTCATTGCATGGAGCATTGCATTAGGTTTGTGGGAGGAGAGGCGGGACGACACAGATGTTGTTGCTCTCCATGGATTTCGCATTGAATGGAGGGCAAACAGACATACACATGCAATTTTAAAATGTTTTTTTTCACAGGGAACATCTGAAAATGTAGGACCATTGTCCTATGTAGGACTGCAAGAGAAACTTAAAGTATAGCCAACAAAGCAAACTGCAACTAACCAACAGTGACCTATATGGTTAACCATCTTATAACAGAAAGTATTCAAACTCCCTTAAATATTTCACTGTTTGTTATATAGTACGTTAGCACAGTAGCCTGTAAGAACCTGTAAATTGCAGGGTGGTATCTCCATTGACTTTTCCATCTTACAAATGTGCTTGATTAGATTGAGCTTTGAAGAATTTGAAGGCCAAGTCAATGCCTAAATTTCTTGCTGTGTTCATTAAGCCATTTTGAACCCTGTGTGCATTATGGCTGGGCAGAAAACTCATGCCAAAGATGTTATCCCTTTAGTGATGGCTTTCAGTGACAGGATACAGTGTGCGGACAGTCCATCTCCAACAGACAGATGTCAGGACTGGCGACTCAGGGATTTTTTTTATTTCATTTGCTGACAGATGTCACTTCCATAACTCCCACTTTACCACTATTATTTAACTTATCTGAAAGATTTGGTATACATTATTAAAATGTTACTAATCATGAACTTTTCAATAAGTAAAATCAATTACACATTTCTCTCGAGTAATTTTAATGGATTCCTTTTTTTTTTTAATTACGTAACAGCATTACATGTAACTCGTTAGTCCTCAACAGTGGTCCCAGCAAAACTAATCTTGATGAATTAAGTTGTTTGACACCTTTTTTCAGCAATCTTCTATTGGATTGAACAACATGTCTTCTGTACTTTGGCCAGCTCCTGGATACTGCAGACCAGAAACATCCAAGGAGACCAGCAGTTTTGGAATACTGTATAATCTTTGTCGACCCGGACCACTTCACACTCTAGATGCAGTTTATTACATTACCTTTAAGTTTGGGCCTCCTAAATATTACAAACTAAAATATTTCCTGTGAATTATTTTTTATTTGTATGATTTGCTGGCAAATGAGTAATGTCACAAATAATAATAACTTAGTGTGTTTTATCTATTTTCTTCGCTGACCGGAAGTGGTAGCCACAAAGCCAGACCAGGCAAAGGTGCCCTTGCATGGGCAATAGTCTAAAATTGTGATGCCCCTCCTGCATCTGGCACTGGGCCTAGACACAGCTATTGTCCCTCTTGTACAGCACCAGCAACATCAAATAACAAATAAATTCCTTATGGGGGGAAGAAGCGGAGAAATTAATCAAAGGCTGGCCTATTCTAGATGTCCACTCCACTGATGACATTTTGCATTTAGAAATGAGCGGAAGTTTCCTTCTTTGGGCTTGGCTACAGTGCCTTCGAGGGATGAAGTAAAATGACCAAAATAAAATGGGCAGAAACTCTGGGCATCGCCACATTAGAAAAGTGCACTTTACATGTTTCTTTGTTTACTGAAGTGCTAGGGCTTCATGAATATTTAATGCCACATTCGTCACGAGAAAAGTCTTTATTAGATGCCTTTTAATTTCATTTTAAGAATGCAGCAGGCTGGAAAACTGAGCGTAAGTCAGTTTCATAAGATTAAGTCCATTATCATGGCCACACTTTTTTTTTATGCTTCACAAACCAGTCATCTGGTGATAGATCTATTACATGATGCACAATACAAAAATATTTCACAAAAAAATGGTGCAGTATAAATAAAAGGTGCTATGCAAATAAAAAGATGAAAAATATTTGATCCTAGTTCAATATACAATATTAACCATTTTGCATGGTACATGTGAGTAACTTCTTCTCTGGGGAGTTATTAGTTCTCTACGTGTTTGCGATTATCACCATGCCCACCTCAGTGTGTACTCTCTGCACAAATTAGAAGCCCAAAAAGAGTCAGGTGTTCGCACAGCATGTGCAGTTTTTATGAGAGTGACTCTTCTGTCCAGCCAAAGCCAGTCAAGGATTTCTGTGCCTCCACCTCCTTCTCTATTTGGGAACTAGAGCTCCCAGAATAAGGAGAATTAAGGAACTTAATGTCACATTAATTGTCTTAATAAATCAAGAGAATTCTCTGGACCCAGAATAAGATTCAGTTGATTTAAGGTGCATAATTAAAAGTGTCTTTCAATATAATCTATTGACTACATGGTGGAGTATTTAGATCTGCAGGTGTAGTGTATTAGGGGGGTGAAGTAAGTAAGTTAACATGTATCGTTTAATTACATTGGAAACTTTTGGTTATTCAGAGATATGCATAACAACAAAAAAAACTCACGAAATTGTTGTCTGTCAGTAAAATGTAAAATGCCATCTTCTTCTTCGACTGAAGATTCAAAACTTCAAGGGAAACATTAAAAAGGAAAGATGATTTTTTTTATGCTCATCTTTACAATTGTGTTCTGATTTAGTTTTTTATATATATAAAGCTCCATTATATAATTTTGAGCTTTGTAACCACACTGGTTCTGCAATTTGCAGAAAACACTTTCAGTTTTTCTTCACAATTGGACCGCTGATTAGGAAAAGCATAGAAATAACTACTGCTGTAAGGGCCTATGAATCCTGGAACCACTTTTTTGGCTCCATTCCCAGTGTCAGCCCTCCAGAAGGTTGTTGTGACCTGTGCCAGTTGTTCCTGCTTCTGCCTTGTTATTTTTTTACCTCTTTGTATATTCGAAAAGCTTATGTAACTGGACAGAGCATTTAGTATCCATTCTACCTAACCTCAGTGGGATCTTGGCAATTTGGGATTCGTACCAGTAACCATTTGATTCCAGGTCCATATCTTACCCGCCAGGCTACCACTGCCCCACTGCGTTGTCACGTTTCCTGATGTTGATTAGATATACATATAAATATAACCCCATTGTATCTAGTTGGCATCATGTAATTTTATGTGTGTATCCTCTCCTGTCTGATGTGTTTTTAAGCAAAAAATCCTGTTTCCATGAAGTTGTGTGATTGCATCCATTTCTCTTGCCCTGACATGCTGCCACCATGACAGCATCAAATCATATGTATTAATGTGATTACACATGAATTAATGAATTGACCATGCACGCACATGGTCCCAAGCCCTTTGTGATTGTAATGAAAAAATGACTAAATACTCATGCAATAAGCCCCATCTCAGTACTGTGAAAAATAAAAGGCTGTCTGGTGTCTTTGACTTGGTGTTTTTGTCTGTTGGTAGATGATGTCAGTGTAGAAAATACCCTTTACCGAAAGCTCTTTGAGAATTTTTTTGGCCTGAAAAGAACGTGGACAAAGTAAATAGTCTTTTTAGGGCTGTAATCTTCTCTATCATGAAATGCATTAGTGTCTACCCTTTTATACTGGTGGCACATACTTAATATCTTTTAATGCCCTCAAGTGCTTAGTGTGTGTTCAATTTTTCATTTGGGAAATAGCCAGAGGTGAACACTTCAGTTAAAATCAAGACTAATAAATAGTTTCAACCATTGAGGGGGTTGAAACCATGTAATGCTACCTACATTACATGGCTACATGCAACTGAATAGGCTTAAGCTTGCAAGTTGCTCGATAGTGTGACATTTATATAATTCATTCTTTACACCTCAGTCTGTAATAAAGCAGATAATTAGGAATCTACAAAACACTGAAAAAAATGACATGTTTACATGAACATTGATCCTTAACATGTTCCACGGCTCCCACACAGGCATTGCACATGTACACATTTGTGCTAACTTCTGGTTCACTGTTAGTTGATATGGCTTCAAAAAAGGCAACTTAGATGAATACAGCTACTGTATATATGTAACTGCTACAGATCATGCCTGCAAACTCTTTCCACCAGCTGTCGTCAGCTGTCATGTGAACCCCTGAAGTCTGAGCCTGCTGAATGAAACCTATTCTGCACACGTGTACAGGTACAAGCCCCTTCTGCTAGTGTTCCGAAATTCCCCCTGACCAGAAAACCAAGAAAAAAAACGATGGCAGCACTGCATGTTCCACTGCGACGTGATCCTTGTTTTATCTTTTCTGTAGAGAGCAGAATGTCTCTTTTAATGAAGTGACTTATTAATAGAATTAATCCGTCTACCTTCCAATTCCTGGCATTTTTCAGGATGTGCTTGGACAGGCGTAATGCGTTTTTGAGTTGAAATTGGTGACACGTAATCAGGGAGCAGTAGGTGTTACCAAAGTCTGACTTTAAAATGAGCATTGCAGAGTAGTCTGGAATCCTTCCCAGTCGGGTGGCAGACTCAATGCACAAGCACACAAAAAGATCTCAGCAGTCTTGCAGTGTCTGACTCTTTTGGAACTTTAGCTCCACCACATGGGACAAAAAAATAAATGCTCTGACGGTACTTTAAATTCAAAGAAATGGTGGCACCAACAATGATTATTCAGAACAAAGATTTCTATTACTGTTATACAAAAACATGAGATTCTAGTTTTCTTGTTGACATAGTTTGAAATTGATGAATGCAATTGTGGCATCAACAATCGTGGAAAAGATTGTGACCAAGCAGCTGTTCAGTGTTCTGGCTGAAAGCCGATGTGGGGTCATTTTAAATGTGCTGTGACCGCTTGGATAGGATTTTTACGGTGACCTGGCCCCTTGACTCGAAGTAAAGCCTGGAAACACTGCATGATCATAAAAGACATAAGTGTTGCTTAAAAGGCTAAAGCGAAAAAGGAATAAGTCAGTTCGATAAAGCAAAGTACAGCAATTAGAAAAAACTAATTTGCATATGCCACCATTAGAGACGGAGATTGTACCTTTCAGAAAAAAAAAGACATTTTCTCACAGTCACATAGCATATGCGATTAACCACAAAGAGATGGATTGTAGCAGCTCAGAGGTCAACAAACCGCTTTAATGATGGTGTTAACCAATCTTGCTACATCCTGCCGCTACCACCATGAGAAATTTGTTCGTTAACAGAGGTTCTTAAAACTACTGACTGCAATAGTAAATAATGACTTGTCGCCATCCTTTGTTGGTTTAATGCGACCGGGATAGCTGCATCTTCAGAAACATTACCGATCCGCCACCGTTACAAGTGAGCTGCTGAGTGAAGCATTCTGTTACCTCCTTTTGCTGCACTTTTATCTATTGCATTTTAAGAACAATCTAAATGTAAATGAGCTCGGCTCATGAAGTCAAACTTCAGGCGTCCTTAAAGTCCATTCCATTATTTTAATTTTAAAATCTTGCGCGGTGATCATTAGGTCAATCCGTGTAATGTATGTATCGCTAATATCTTGACTTAATTCATCCGCTTGCGAGTTTGGCTTTGTAATTTAATTAATTTAAGAATGAAAGATTACAGGATGCTGGGAAAACATAGGCTTTTGAAGGTAATTTCATGCCGTAGCTGAAAGACACTTAGACAAAGTAGGAGTTTCACCTCACTGAAGAAAGCAGAACCATCGGGCACTTTTTAATGATACGGGGACGCAGTTGCGTGTCCATCGGCGGAGGGCTGAGAGCCGGACGTTCAGGCGCTGCATCAGTGGAACCCAGCGGTGCCTGGCCAGATCAAGTCAAACGCCCGTCGCCTCAAGTTCCGTCCCCCCGCCAAGACCGATGCGGCCGCTGATTGTCCGAAAAAGTTCCTCTGTCATCGTTAGCGAGGACGGAGGCACTTGTCTGCCGCTGCATTAAGAGTTCCTGATGAGCTCCGTTGCCTTGGTAGTCGGGGGAGTCGGATGAAAGGCAGCAGCAGGCACTCGTGGCCTCGAACGAGGACGGAGGTGGGGAGCACCGGAAAACGAAATGGAGTCTAGCGGCTTGGTTAACCCCAGTGATCTCCAGAGAGATACAGACATATTTGCAATCAAAGCAACAGCAGAAATTGGGTTTTTGGGGTGGCTGTTGGGGTGTGGCGAGAGCTTGGATTGGGACTGAGGACGAATAGGATTCGGCTAACTCAGTAGGGAGGTCGACTCTTGAGCAAAAAACATTCAAACTGCCATCGCACACAACAAAATGGCATCTGTTTGTTCATATTTTAATACTACAGAGTCACATTCAGCAGGAGATGATTACTGTCCACTCAGTGGACAGCGTGATGCCAGGAACTTCGCTGAGCCACGTCTTTTTTATCACAGCCAGGCGCTGGAGAGACGCAGTTTTGACCACAGGCACGCAGCAGATGACTCAAACGGTATCGAGTGCACGGAACCCATTTTGACAAAACAAAGATGGGCCACTGAATGCGGCACACTTGGTTTGGCGAGACGCTGAATGCACCTGCAGTGTGAAATACTTCCAATAACCTTGGCTAATACTGAGCTTTTCGGCACCACATAAAGGATGGCTTCTTTTCACTCATCTCCATGTGAATGTGTGCTCTGAATGTCTCAGGTTCAGTTATCTTGTTTTGCGATTGCCACAAACTGAAATAATAATAAAAAAATAAACTGCCTCTCAATTACTGATGAGCTTCAAAACCCGTGCTTGGTTAGAAATTACCACATATAATGCCAGGGACAGAGAGGTCATTTTTGGATGTATTTAACGGGACATGCTAATTGCTTCCGAGGTCCCGATCCTGAACGACTCATTCTTCGCACTGGACCAACACCTGCATAAAGTTGCCAGTCGTTTACATACATCAGTCTTTTCCCTCTGATTCTATATTCACCATAGGTATGAGTGTGTGAACGAATAGTGTGTGTGCGCACACAGTTAAAAAGTTCAAGTGAACAAGTGTAATAAAAGCATATTGCTGCTTGTTCTACATGTACTGGCGACGAACAGTGATCAGTTCGAATAACAAATGATGCTTGTTACAAAAAAAGAAAAAAAGAAACTGCAAGGATATCTGTTGCCCTGTTTCCAAGCTGGTTGGTCTCATTCCAGGGACGCCCACACTGGATACCCCTCTTGTCAGTAAGATTAATGTGGTGCTATTGTCAAGCACTCCCATCACTACATTTTTTTTGTTTTTTTTATCTCATAAATGACATAGCTTGCAGTTTGCATTATTTGTGCAAGGCCATGCAAGGCCATGAATGTCCCCATTTCTTTGCATTGATCCTATATGTATGTGTGCATGTTTTCTGATTTTGATAAATAAATCTTGTGTTGTAGCACACAAATATTGTGATTGTGAAGCACTGCAGCACAGCCCACGGAAATGTGTCATCTACTTGTAACCATCATCCTTAGTGAGCAGTGGGCAGCCATGACAGGCGCCTGGGGAGCAGTGTGTGGGGACAGTGCTTTGGTCAGACGGACCGGGATTCGAATTGGCAACCTTTTGATTACAGGGCCACTTCCTTAACCGCTAGGCCACCACTGCTCCTAGATCATAGATAGATTGTAGATCTATCTATTGTAGATCGTAACAGATTAATCTAATGGTGTTAATAGATCCTAATAATGCAAAATAGTACAATCAAATTATGTATTTATATACATTTTAGGTACTCTATCAAGTTTATAAGGTGGAATTATATATAAGGCAGGGGCAAATAAGACACTCACACCTACTGCCAATGTAGAGTTGCCAGTTCACAATGTTCGGATGTTTTGAATGGTGGGAGGAAACGTACATAAACCCACAGCAACACAAGGAGACCATGCAAACCTGAACCTCCATCCATGGAGGGAGGAGGCCACAGCGCCAACCACTGTGTCATTGTGCCACCCTACTCAGTTATAGCAGATAATGTTCAGCAGGTTGGTATAGTTCTGTAACCTTGTTATTTACCACAAAATCAGAATTGTACATACTGATATATTTTCCGTTCCTAGACTAAAGGACTTTTTGAATGTAAAATTCCGCTAAAGTTCTTTTTTTACTCTTCGGGTGGCTTAGTTAGGGGTGGTGGTAGCCTATTGGGTATAAACCAGAAGACTACAAACTAACATGTTTAAACCTCACTAACTACCATCCTATCCCTTACTGCTTATGAGTTGCTCTGAATAAGAATGTCTGCTAAGTGTAAATGTCTAGGACAAGCCTTAATCCATAAATAGGACACTGACTGTACACGTTGACTATACTCAATGAGCTACATTGATTTTAGAATGGTTACGTTGTTGTCACAGGAGGAATTCGATGACGCACTTGCAGACATACTATGGGCGTGGGCATAAGCCGTCGTACCAGTAGAGGACACTGGGCGAGCGGGGCAGGAGGACCGGAGGTGCCTGGCCGGCGAAGAATGAGGACGCAATGGACGCGCTGCAACGCAGCGGGGAGTCAGTTCGGGATCTTTGGAAAGGACCGGGCCAGAGGAGAACCGGAAGACGGCAGGTTTCGGGATGGTCCGGGATCTTGGGCTGGACGGGAGTTGGTCTTGGGCGGCAGGAAGGTAGGGGAGCATGGAATCCCGTCTTAACCGATGGGCCAGGTAGGTTCAAGGTCAGGGGCAGGCAGAGGTTGTAGCCAGGAAGTTCCGGTCGGGGTTCTTTTCGTGGTTTCCAGGGGATCAGGCAATTCTCGAAGTCGTGGGCAGGCGAAGGTCGTATTTCAGGAAATCACAATTATCTTAGGTCGTGGGTGAGAGAGCTAGCGTCTCTGGCGAGTAAACTCATACAAAGAGCGGGCGTGTCTCCTTGGGGTTACCTCACTTTTATACTTGCCATCGCCCGCTTCCATTTCCTCTTCCGGGTCATCGTCTCCCAGGCTGGTGAGGCGCCCTCTAGCGGGCTGGAGGCACGTTGGCCATGACAGTTGTATTAGACACATGCTATATGAGGAAGATGAATAGGACTTCTAAATTAGGTTTAGGGTGAATTATAAATCTTTACATTTCAGAGTCTTGCATAGGATATAAGGACTTCTTCATGTTTCAACAGGAGCATTCATCAGCTTCCAGATGCCTTAGCTTACTCACCTAGTTCAGATTAATAGTGCGAGCATGTAAAGTGTAAGGCACTTAAAAATAAAAAAAAAAGGCTTTATTCAGCACCTGTGCTGGCAAGAGTGAAATGCCAAAGCGATGTGTGTCTCCTCCCATTCTTCTGTGCCTGGACTCCTGATGGAGTCATTAAAGTAATTATTTGGGGTGGATTCCATGGTTGTCTCTCCCAGCGTAAATCCAGGCAGGCTGCTTCTGTTCCAAATGGGGTCTGCTCTGCACCAGCTCACGCAGCCATTTTAAAGACTCCTCCGCGCCATGATGGCGAATGCAAACAAGCACACGAGAACATACCCGAGATGACACTTGATTAGATTTGCGGTTGACAGGGCATAAGTCTTTCTCCAGACTAGCGCAGTTTGCAGTTCTCTCCTAAGGACAAGGGGAATTGAATCGTTTCAGAAGTACATATCACTTGCATAGTTATTGACAAGGGGCTGCAGAGGAATAAATGCCACTGGGGCTTTCTTGGATCTAGCACATGCACATGGAAGGGGAACCACAAAACGCACAGAAACTATTTTACAACAACTTATTCCATATTCCTCTTCACAGAAAATCAGGCCATTTCTTATGTAAAAACTGTTTTCTTATGTAAAAGTGTTCTCTTTCAACACTTAGTGAAAGCAGTGCATTTGAAAAAAAAAAAATCACTCAGTTCACTTTTATTTATTATCACATGATAATAAATAAAAATTAAAATGCGGTTCAATGGAAAAGTTCTTTAATGCATTTTCTTTTTGTTTCCAAGGAAAATGAGTTGTATTGATTCGTCAAGCATTATGGTGCAAAGCATTGCTTTTCAAAGCGGCACCACACTGAAATCTCCAAACTGCATAATTCATCAATCCACAAAAAAAAAAAAAAAAAAAAAAATTATATATATATATATAATTATAAATCATAGCCTTCACAATACCTGGGTGAACTTCTAACATGAATGTAATTATTGACTTTTCAGAGACTATGTTGTTGATGCACAATATTAGTACAAAAACACCACTATGAGAAAATCTCTCTACCCTGGGCTCATCTGACTCCAAATATAATGCTCCTCATTTTTTACACTTACGGGAAAATTTCACAGTACTTTAGCTGAGTGCTGAGAACTCCGCAGTAATTAGTTGTACAGATGATTACATTCCATGTGACCAATCGATAATTAATGTATTTTTCCCAAATAATTAAATGCAAATAATAGTGAAATTTAGAGGCACCACATAATTAACCCAGGAACGTAAATGAACTGTAGCTTTTATACAAACAGCACAAAGAAGTGAGCATCCCATTCCTGATGCGAGCTTGTTAGACAAATCACAGACAGACAAGTCATATTACCGGCCAGTTTAGAATTTAGAATGCAAGAATCAACATAACACGTGACACTAATAAGGAAAAAAAATGCGATTGTAGGTGACAAGTGGTGAAAACTAGTGTCAGGTTGCTTGCTGTATGCTAGGTCGTATGATTACATGGTATGATTAGCATGCTTTTAACATCCCTATTATATATGCAAATAAATAAAAATAAATTAACGCTGTGAAATAAATCAGTGCCATGAAAGTGAATTGGAAATGTCTACGGCCTAAGAATCTTTTCCACACTTGTAGTTTTAAATATGACACCAAGATTTAGTCTTAAGACATAATTGTGATTCAATGTGATTTATCTGTAACAAATTGATCAAATATTTAGCAAATAATGAATTCTGATTAATCTTGTGTGATTTTAATTATGTTTAATTCAATCAGCTGGCATAATTCATACATGCACACCATTTCAAATACATATTAATATATCAAGCTAATGACAAACTAATGACAAATTAGGAAGTTGTTTACTTAATTCAAATAGACAGCATTCATTTATACTAGAACAAGTTCAAATTTTTCCTGCAATTCTTCTGATACATTCAGTTGGATATATTAGCAGAAGCTGTGCCCTGTGTCACTCTGCACTTGATGCACATTCTCTCATCACACAGGAATTCATTAGGTCATTATTTGTGGAGTGCAACTAAATATTATAAATATCTGAGCAAGTTTTACAAGGCATCCGTAATTGAAAAAGGAAAATTGATTTAAGAGTCAAGTGTTACGAGAACATGCATTACAGCAGCATGAACGGCTCCTGAAAGGCCACTGAACCCTGAAATGGAATTTCTCCACAGAAGACTTAAGAGGCCTGTCTGACAATGGGTGAGAACAACGATAACAACATTTAGATTTTCTGGCACATTTTTATCCCTTTAATGCATTTCCACTACATCTCTGTTTAAATGAAGTGTGATTGAATACACATCAACTTAAACGTTTACCTTTGTGCGGCGCGATGTGCATGCAGTAAATCGGCCTTTCGGATTGGGGATTCAGGGTCTTGGGGTGCGCTCTCAGGAAGTTCATGTCATGGCTCTGTCGCTGCATGCTGCGAGGATTTGCAGGCATGAAGACTGTAATTACTTACATTTCCTGTGCACGTGGGTGACTTGAATGTTACAGCATGCAGCATGCATAACTCCTGATCTCCTTGACGCTGTATTGAGATGGCATGCCTTTGACAAACATAAATCGTCCGGGATTTCAGAAATGGGTCAGCGAAGCCCCAAGGAGTGAGCATAGAAGAAGCATATTCAATCCCACTTAAGAAAAAAAGTAATTATAAAGTAATAGACATGATGGAGAGAATAATCTAAGAAAGGGTGAAGGGATAAGGATAGGCTTTATTAAGATGAATGAAAAGGTTAATGAAAGGGAAAACACAATCATTGCTTTGGTATTCATATTAGAAAAATGCTCTCCAAGGATCCCTCTGAAATGTAAACCTCGGTGCTTAAATATTTATCCCGTCCCGCATCCCCATGAGACAAACGCGAGCATGCCCAACCCTGAGGCTTATCCCAGCGTGTTGATGCCGAACCTTGAGAGCAAACTTCCTTCACTGCAGAGCTGCTCCTGCTGTATCATCCATCACATGGGGCTGAAGGCAAATGTTCCTGGTTACACACACAGGGGAAGATAATATGTACCTTGTGGGGAGCTGACACAAGCATTTTTTGTCTTCTTCTTAAGACATGCAAATCAGCGAGCAGCAAAGAACGTGATTTTATGGCAATAAATATTTTAGACATTAGGGACGTCTGTGTAAACACGTTATTAACGATACTCACATTGATGGCATTGCTTGCACTTTGACCTGATCCACCACTCTGTCGTGTGCAAGCTGCATTTGCAATTTTGTTCAATTTGAACAAACTTCTAATAGATGCTTTCGTTGTCACCATACAAGTACAGTGAGAGAATATGCTAAGTCTTTAAGTGATTATTTTTGTCATTTCGGTTACGAGTCCACTTCCTTAGCTAGGCAACTGCAATCCTTTAATGGGAAACAAATATTTTTAAAAGAATGTTTTTTTTGAATGCATGTTCGTCAAACATCCATTCTTCATAACTGAGTAAGCAATTATTGCTTTCACAGCAGTGTATTTTCAGATCGTCTTTAAATTGAACATAATTTTATTTCACATCATGTTTTTTTTTTGTTTCCATTATTGGCTGTTTTCTTTTCTTTATTTTGTCTAACATGAAAATGTTTTTGGCTTTGGGCTAATTACCTACAATTAGAGAGACACAGACATGCTAATGCATCACTTTAAATATTTGTGTGTCATTTTCGATGGGAGACAGTGAAAATAGCTTTTGAAATGGTTAGTGTTTCACAATCTGTTCGTAGAATGAGGCCTGAATTATAATCTTCCAGCTATCGATTGAGCCAAACATGTTTATAAAAAAATGTAGTTCTAAACTTTGTGTAGGTTTTCACATGGATAGCACTGATCTTTGCAGAGCCTCAATAGCCTTAAATATACAAAGTCATTTTAATAAGGATTGCTCATTTATGGCATCATGTTGTACATCTCAGAATTCCTCCCAACAAATTCCCGTGTAATTGAAATTAATTTTCTTTTTCCTTTGTTCTTGCTGAAATTGCTCCATGTGCAATAGATTTGTCTGATACGAAGCTTCGATTTGGCTGCTGACCTCTCCCAGTATGTGGAATGATAACTGACTACTCTCTCCCCCTATGCTGTTATGTGCTTTACTGTCAATCCAGTTTCCATGGAAACTGTAAGTCGTGTCTCACAGTAGAAAGCTAATGGTGAAACTTCAGGGCCTAAGTGCTTCACCAAAGTGACATTGAGTCACCCAAAGTTCACTAACCCAGACCATATGGGCTCTCCTCCTCAGTGCAGCATCCTTACAGTGATGAGCTAATTAATTCATGGTGGGTTTTAATTATTGAGAAATTCTGTACTGAACAGAGGTATACTCAAATTTATAAACTTCCTACATGCATTTTGTTGTTTTAGGTTAAATTTCAATACTTTCATTCCAAATTGCATCATCTCTGTTCTGCACGCATTTGCTTTTATTTCAAAGTCACTTACAAAGTAAAGGAAAAACACCATATGCAACAGTGACATGGGTCAATGGCCTGACCTTAATTATAGCACAGCATCAAAGTAAAGAAAGTTTTTAAAATGACATTTACTGTCACAGCTATGGTCCAAAATTAACTTTTTGCTTCACTTTGAAATGATGTAATTAGCCGGATAAAATATTGTTCTGTCAGGCAAAGACACTAAAAATGCTGCAATTTTCTATGCTGTTGTGAGGAGGATACATTATTTATATTAATTTCATATTACATCCCATGCACACATGTGGACGCAAAAACATATAAATATCACATTCACTCAACTCCATGCATACTTATAAATACTTTATTTTCTCTTTATTTTGTAGTTCAAATTATTAGACAGTAAATATGTTAACATTTATGGATGCATTTCTTATGTTACAGACTTATGTGAAGCTATATATGATGCACTTGACACAAGAGGCGAGAACTGTGTCATAAATATGCCATAAACCATGCCATACTTGGTTTTGGTTTAATATTTTGTTTCATACATGCGATTGGTCTGATTTTTTTTTCTTGCTGCTTTGTTCCAAGTCAATAAGAACAAAGGAGAGTTTGGCAAATTCTTTTTATTTCCAATTGGCGAGTGGCGAGAGTGGTGGGCTTTTATGTTAGGTTAAGCTAAGTGCCATTCCTGGGGCCAGAACACCACTATCCTATCTGATGCAGTAAGATCTAGCCAAGGGATTCAGATAATCGTGGTCGATAAAATAATTGCAAAACTGCAAAATAAACTAATTACAGAATTTATTTTATCTACCAATTGGTGTTTCCTGGCTACTACGTTTGGTCACAGATAACACCAAGAGGCTAAAATGAGTTGTCAAGGTGGGTATTCTATATATATATGAAATACACCTGAAATCTGTATCAAGGTTCCTACATTAATGATCCCTGACTGCCGGAACACCGCTATTGTCGAAATAATGTGCTTTATGACTAAATTATTCTTAAAAAAAGATTATCTCCCCTAATGACACACTTTTCTGTTCAGGGGCAAGTTCTAAATGAATATTCTTGGAATCTGAGATGGAGCCAGAGATGTCGTTTCGACCACCATCTTTGCATTTCAATGAGGCCTGCAAGAATAGAGCATGGCTGCCTGGATTTTAAGGAGATTTCAAATTTCACTAAATTACAACAATCAGTGGCAATAATGTAACCTTCCCCTGGCAAGATCGTCTATCGATAGAGCAGCGAACTGCTGCAATATGGGTCCATAAAAAAAGAGCATGCAATATGAAAAAAGAAAAGAATAAAGACAGCAAAATGTGCCTTTCCAATTCTGTCTATTTCAGATTAGATAATTTTTTTTAGATTTGAAAGCAATGTCTGGATGAGATTATCGTTATCATGTGCTAATATACCAAGACACTAATTACTGTGTCACAGAGTCCTTAACGAAGGGTGTAATCTATACGCTATGCAGCTCCAAGTAGTTCTCAAAGAACTAGTTCCTCACCTGTGGGACAAAGGACAAACTGACACCTCCCTTAATAGTGTATTTAATGAACATAGATGATGCATAAGAAAAGATTGTCCTTGGCATTGCAAGTGGTACAGGCAATAAGGACAATCTCTCCCGGTGAAGTCCCGAATCTGGATCAGCCTGCGCTGCGTCCACCACTGATCCCCCATTGCTAAATTATGCGTTTAATACACTGTGGACTATTGGTTCTATTTCTTGTATCACCTCGGCGGTAATAAAGTAGACATTTGCTTCCATTTTCTGCAAGATTAAACGGGCAAGTGTGAGACTCACCCCGTACGGACGTGCCGGACAACCCCAGACCCTGTCACGTACGCCAGGGCGCCAGCGGCCTATTTAAAACACACAGATCGATTGAGGATGCTTTTCACATCAAAGATAAAGCCCTTCACTGGAAAAAAAAGAGAACCCTTACACACCCAAGGAGTCAAGCTTGCCTCCACCAGCGTCAAAGTGAAAGAGTTCATTTGCACGTACTCACTTTGAAAGGGTGTGCCATTGACAGCGACACGAGGAACACTTTGTCTCTGCCTTGCATATTAAGTCAAGGGAGCACAACCTTGTAATAAAAGTAAAAGGTTATTGCCGTATCCCAGGCATACTGAAACAGATGCGCTCCATTATAAAGCAGGGGTCAGATATTTACATTTTTTCAGTGCGTAACAGTTTAAGTGTGTAACTTTGACTGGGCAGAATGGATGACTACAAATGCGTTACTCTTGACCTCTGCAGTGAATCTAACTTCACGGATACAGAAGCAATTGACCAGGCCATAAAAATCGTAAAATCAAGCCTTTCTAGCTACAAAGGTTCAGTTCTTTAATCTTACAAATCTTAAAGACACTGGAATCATGCAATGACAAGTGAAAGGTGAAATGAAAATCCATTTATGTCTGATATTGGTGTTTGTGTTACCATGAAATGTGTGAAGTTGTGAATATCTGAATGTGATATGCTCTGGGGGGTAAAAAAAGAACATTCATGGCAGACATTTCATTTTAACGTTTAATATATATATTTCAACCTGATGAGTGGTTTATTAGATTATTAGCTCTTTCCCTTCCTAAACTAAAATGTTATTATCATTTTATTTATATGTGGGTATAAACTTGCTGTTAAGTTGTTAAGCATTACTGTATTTTTTAGACGTGATCAGCAGTTTATTCAAGAATTTAAATAGCAAATTTTATTCTGTACTTAATTTTATTATAAAGTGTACATCAGTTAAGAAATATCTGAAAAGATTGATTGCAAGATGTTGCTTTGGTGCAAAACACTGAAAGAACAGTGTTCAGGTCTCTGTGTAGCTACTTCTTGCTTATAGTGCAGGAATTAGATGCTTTATAGGACACCTTTTAAAGACCATAAATCCATATGCATTTATCCACTTTCCTATTCAATCCGTTATGTGGCATTGCAAAAAAAATAATCTTCCGTTATCGCTCTCGCCAGTGCAATAAATCGCTAATCTTCCTTTGCAACAATGAAGAAATTTTTAGGGCATGGATAAACATGACAACACAAACGATAGATTTGCATGGTAGATCTGCACCAGGATGTACATTGATGGAATTTAAATCAGACACATGCAAAACATAAAAAGGATGCATTCTTTTTTCTTGATTGTCTTTGGCCATACCTTTTGCTAAGCAGATGACAGTCCTGGTATTCAGAGCTAAGCTTGGGCCAAGAGATAGAGCTGCAGTGTCGGGCTGGCCCACTGCCAGATAATAACATAAAAGGCTCTTTCCAAAGATTAATAGAAACATTATGCAGACCAAGAGACCAGGAATGAGAGCCTTCAATATTTCGCCAGCTCACAGAATCGTGTAATCTACCCTCATTGTCTGCATGCGAGATGATCCAAAGTAAGATGAGAATGAAGTTCTGTGTAGCACGTGAAAATAGTAAATCATAAACACCATGGTCAGGTACAGCTTGAATTGAATCCCTCTGAAGACAGAATTGAGAGCATTATGCTCTAAATAAATTGCCTAGGGATGCCAGTCTGCAGTAATAAAAATCACAGAAAAAGAACAATATAGCAGTTTCTGGTAAATAACTTCCACTCACCTCTCTGGGGGAAGTGCTTCCTCTGGGTTAATTGTTTTGTGAACGTTCAGAAGTTAGGCCACCTTGATTTAATTTGCCTGAAATTAAATACACCAGCATTAATTACACATCGGTACCATTAACAGAAAAAGGGTCACTGAAACATCTAAACACGTAATTGGGCCCATCAATTTCAAGCAGGAGCCTTAATAATGTTTTGTAGGACCAGGTAGTTTTGGCTCACGCCGATGTTTACCGACTGCTGTTAAAAACGTGCTGTAACAGTCTTGGATACGTGTGTAACACCATGACACACCTTGACATGATATAGGGCCCTATGATTTCGGCAATGCAGAAAATGCAGACTGAATCGCGGAATGCAACAAATAACATGGAATTCCCTATAAAATGTGGAATGAGTGTATAATTGCCGTTTCTGGCCGCTGCAGCCCACTACATGTGTTTCCGGTTGCACACCAACACAATGTAAACGCGTGGTCAGCGATGGCAAAGAGTCTGTAAGTGTCAAATCCGTACCACTTGCCCACATGCCACATGCGCGCACATACAGAACGTATGCAAAAATGACGGAATTCGACTCTTAGTGGCAAGTTTAGAGCGGAGCAATACCCAAACTATTTTTTATGAATCAGAAGAAAAACTCTTTTGTAAGAATATATGTGATGACCACTTACAGTCAAAAACTCGTATCAGAAAACAGAACAGAAGCAAACTAGCGCCAGCAAACCAATCAGCTGATTCAAAACGTGGTTTTATTATCGTGGTTCAAGTTCATCATGCAAGTGGCCACAACTTTTTTTGTATTTTAAGTCTCCTCAATGTTTATTTATTTGATACATTTTTTTATCTTGAGGTCAAACATAAAGCACTTTTATTTTACAGGAAGAATGAGTAATATTGTTATTTGCATGAAATGCACATGTTATTTACATGTAAATGCTTTACATAAGCAAACAGTAAATGCTCAAGCACTTTGTTGAAGAGTGATTAAATGTGGTTTGTCATATTGCAGGTCATTTTTCCCCACCCACTGCATAATCACATTTTTAGGTGAATAAATATGTTTATAATTTAAAAAATGTAATTCAAAAGAATTAAAATAAAACCTTACTGATAATGTTTTTTCACTGTTCCTTGCAAAAGCATTCCAGTTTACACTGTGAGGGCATTTCTCTTCAAGCCCTATTTTGTAACTTTTTATATGCACTGTAGATGAGAGCTTTTAAAAAAGCCAATTCCATTACACTGACATTCTGTGTTGTGTCTCTGCAAAGGCCACATTTTACACACATTTTTTACACGCATTTGTATAACTGCTTAAGGACAAAACAAAAAGTTTGCATTGTCTCCAGACTAGCATCCTCAGTATCCTCCTGTCTTTCACATCAGGGCTTTTTCATTCTTTAGGATTATGTCCTTCTGTCAGTGGTTGCATCACTTGTGACTCTTCTTCCTGTTCCTGACAGTTGTTGTCCTTGGCCCTGCTTTTAGAAGCAGCCGTGTAGCTGAAGGACTGAGCGTCTGACTCGGAGTCAACCCTGAGGTGCCAGGCTCATCTGGAGCCCGGGACATGATGAAATCATGAATTGCAGAGTAACTAAGTCATTTGGAGGAGAATAGGCCGATTCCCAGGTGAGTTGGTGGAGAGTGCTCTGGATAGTCAGTGACTTGTCATGGCGCATCGTCAAACTCCTGAAAAATGTGCGAAGCACCACATTTATTCAGCGCTAAAACATCATCATGGCCTCCCAGGTTGTGACTTTGTGTGTGCAGAGTTTGCATGTTCTCCCCACCGAATTCTCCATTTTATTCGCACCATCCAATGGCCATGCACCAGTGTCCCTGGATGGACTCTGGCTGCCAGCACCCTAAGTAACAGTACAAAGGGGTTAAAGATAGTAAGCGTGAGTGCGTAAAACAATATCTTTGACCACAAATTTAAGTTTGAAATTTGGAAAATCCAAATCGGACAGGTACACTTCAGGCCCACACAGATACCTCACAATGTTTCTGTAGAATAAAAAGAAGTTTGGGACTATTTTACCCAGTTTCAATCATACAAGCACATATCTCTTGTGCCCATCTGTTTGACACCGAAATGTTTAACACCACAGTCTGGCGCGTGGACAGTTGTTACGTATTGAAGCTGTATCTCCTAATGATCTGTCCAAGGCTTTCGCAAAATTTGTGTGGTTAAAACTTGTGACCCATGTAAGACTGCCTGCCTGTGGACTCCTCATTAACAGGCTTGGGCTCTGCTTTGTAAAAAACGTCTCCCAGTAAGGCACTGCCATCTGCTTCTCATCCAGTGTTCATGCATGTTTGATTTTATACATTACTGCCCTGAAAGGATGATGAGCCTAGTTGAACACTCGCAGCCACTGCCACCGTAACAGTGCGGCGGTCACTGGCCTCTAAGCTTGTGCAGTCATCTGCAGGATCATGTTCAGTGTCGCATGGAAAATCCCATGCGACCTCATCAGATGGCAGGCATACACACCTCTGACAGTGTTAACTTTTCACAGCCTTGTTTGTAAGGGGAAGGCTGTAACACTTTTTTTTATGATTTGTTAGTTTATATTTGAGCAATTCCAGTGCCTTCTCAGGACGAAACAGTAAGCATATTATTATACATCAAAATATAAAATGGTGCTACAAGGGGGTGAAACACTGAAGAAAATAATGAAACGGACAAACGAAGGGCAGTCTAAATACGGGTGCAGGTGAAAACAGCCTTGGTGATGACGGACGATGAGGCTAGATTCAGCTTTGAAGCAATTTTATCTAAAAATGAATAATACAGCTTTAATACAGGTTTAAGTTAATACTAAAAATAAAAAGCTTATGGGAAAAGTAACTAATTTGCATTTACAACATTTATCAGATGACTTTATCCAGAGCAACTTACAATCAGTCAGGGTTAAGTGTCTTGCTCAGGAACACAGTGGTAGTAAGTGGGGTTTGAACCTGTGACTTTGTGTTATACAATTTCTGTATAATAACCCAACACCATTTATGAGTAGTAGACATTTAAAATTAAATTGTGCAATATAATTAATAATGTACATGAATTCAAATTTGTATTAAAATATTGTACCTATTAGTAACTTAAGAAATGTCCCCATGTTTAAAAGTGCTTGTTTCCCACTTCATTTCACAAGAGGATTTGGTCTAATGGGATTAAAAATAGTAAAAAGAGTGACCATTATGAACAAATTCAATATCCAGCCAAGACCCTAAAATCTCCAATAAACTAAACAATAAAAGGCCCAATGAATCTGCTGCAGGCCCACAAAAGACAATCCATGAAAGTCCCCAATCAAAAGAAACCATTAAAAAATCATTAAACCCAACAGAAATGCCCTGATGCAGCAGCATGGAAAGTGTGTGGTTGTGTTAGTGAACCACAAGTTGTGTGCTTTAACTTAGTCTTAACTGTGCAAAAAGCTTAATAATACTGTTTTCCCCTTCGAATGTCAATTCACCAAAGTTGTCCAACCTGAGGCACATATCAGGAGTTTTAAGTTCTTCAGATTTACTAGAGCAAGGGAAACCACAACAATACGGTTAAAGCTCCACACTGAAAAAATAATCCTTTCAATTTACTTGATTTAAATGTGTACATTGGTCCCACGTGATTAGAATATGGCCAACTGACATAAATGTTTCTCTTTTTCACAATTAATTTTTACTCTTTAAATGTAACACTTTGTTTTTTAAAAAAGTCACCATAATATTCAGCTCCTCAAAACCAAATTATTGTGTAATGCCAATGCAATATTATCAGTAGAGCAGATTTTCAACTTAATATATTTCTACTTGTAAAGGTTACATGTTGTTTGGTTATTAGATAGAGAATTTAATCCAAAAACAATTTAGCCCTGAATTACAGTTGATAATTTTAACGAGAGCATTAAAACAGGCTTTTGACAATGAGACTAAATTATTGCTGTTTGTGCTCTGGGGCTCCCCCTACTGTAATGGAGCGCATCAGCTGAAACACACACCAGTTGAAAAATTCAAGCTTCAAGCGCCCCTTCTATGAAGAATATAATATAATATAAAACTGATTTCAGTCCAACTTTCTTGTTTGAAAATGATGTATGTTTTGGCAGGGAACTGTAATGTTCCCTGCATTTTTTTGAATTGCCCCTCAAATTGTGCTGAATTGCTTCAAGTAATCTCCCTTCAGGACATTGCACTCAGACTCTGATATATTCTGCTGCGGTAATCTGCAGTGCTAATGCTGGCATTAACCTCAAATACCATACCAGAAACGGTACTTTTCTGAGGTGCTACACTTTTTTAGCACATCCTTCTACAATTAGCTACTATAACTCTGTGGAGTTGGGTGCATTTAACATATTAGTGCTGTTTTATTCAGAAACGTTTGTCCATTTTCAAAATAATCAATTTTCTATTATAGAAGATAGTAAAAAAATCTTTGCTCAAACTTAAGATTTGTGACATTAGAAGTGAAGAAGCAGTGGGGAGACAGATTCCTAATTCAATCTTTTCCTTTGATAACTTGCTAAATTGAGAATATCTTCAATGCTAAACCATCTTTGTTGGCATCCGAAAAGGAGTTTGACAACCCCAGCTTTACAATAATGAAATCAACTTCTTAATTTAAAAAGAGAAAGGCATATAAAGCCGGGCAAAGTACAGTTTTAAGAAGTTAATCACTGATTTAAGATAATCCTCTTCCCAAATCTGTTTTGCATGGCAGAATTCATTAAGGAGTTTAAGTGTGTATGGCTTGACCAAAAAATTTGACAATTATAAGCTTCAAAATATTTAATAATGTGTTGTAATTTAGCTAAAGAGCATTAAACATTTTAAAATATTTTTAATCCTATTATTTGAATGTGTGTGCATTATTATAACCAGCCATGCAAACTTGTGGAAATAATGATTCCCCTTTGATTATTATGTGGCTCTATGTAATTGCATTAAACTTTAGAAAGGACCTTACCAGTAAACTGCACTGAGACGAACATCATAAATGAACAGCAAAGTCACTGGGCTGTCTTCCCTTGTCTGAATCCCCATCTCATGAGTCATGGCTCTCATTAGGTCCTGGGTCCACCAGAGGATGGGTGCTGAGATGAGTTCCTCCCCTGCCAGTCTCAGACTTGGCAGGCTTTCCTTTCCGCCCAAAGATCCTGGAGGCAGATGAGTGGTGACAAACCATGGGCCCTAGGGTAACCTCTAAAAGGTGGCTTCTCTCCTCTGTGGCTGAGGATAGACTGATTCATGAAGGAGACATCAATTTCAACCCATCGTCCCATGGCGATACTGGTAAGTAACAAAATACAGGGAACTCTAGCGTCTTCTTTAAAAGTGCCAGTCCTTCATGGTGGCAGCGCTGCCTTAGTTCATAAGAGGAATGTTACTGGCAAATCAGCAGGCTTTCAGATCCATTCCATTCCAGGTATTATGTCATTGTCAAGGTTGGTTTGTCAGCCTGTCCAGCGAGACACAGTCTTCACATGTGCATTGAGAAAGAATGACCCCCGTTTGCCTGTTGCGAGTCTTCCCACTAGAGAGGGGTAAAAGAACATGAAAAAAAACAAAAATCACACAGCTTCAATGAATCTATGTAGACAGATTGACAGGGCTGCTGCTGAACAGGATAGGACGGATCACCTCAATTTTTTTGTACGTTCAATCTAATATTTTAGCATATTTAGTCAAACATGCTGTAACCTGGTTTATTTATATTACACCATTGCTAAAATATTAGGTGTGACAGATTACTTTTTTTTCAACTTTAGCCAGTGTTCACTTTTTTTAGTGCAAATTTAAATATTTTCTAGGATGTAGTTCTCAAACTGACCTTCTGGGTCAGTCCTCCACTTAAAAAAAGATCTGGTTGACAACTTCACAATGTCTCACACAAGCTTCCCTTCAGCTGAGAGCTGATTGTCACTACTGTTCAACAGTAGACTTCTTTGCAACTTCAGGCAAATTCACTGTTCCATCCTTATTTGGTAAACTGAAAGGGAAGTGATTGTCATTGTGATACACTGCAGCACAGCACACGGTAACACAACAAAATGTGTCCTCTGCTTTTAACCCTTGGTGACAAGTGGGCAGCCATGACAGGCGCCCGGGGAGCAGAGTGTGGGTGCGATGCTTTGCTCAATATCTTCACACCTCTTGTCCCAGTATGGAATACTTAAAAAGTGATTGCATCAATTTAGCATTTGAAATAGTCACTGGTGAGGGACGGAAGAACGAGGCATGAGTACATGTAACAAAAACGGCATTTTATTCACATACATCAAAGGCAACTCAAAAGGGGTTGAGGTCCCAAAACACAACAAAATTTGCACTCTGCATTTAACCCATCAGGGAAAAAGAATTGCTCAATGGGCATCACACAGCACACATTTGGCAAAGCACAACAGGAGAGTGCGGGCACTACCCAACATATAATGGGTCCTAATAACCCTGCTTCTAAGCGAAGCACCTGCGAATGATTAGGACCGGCTGTCCATTTGTGCCATGGCATTCAAGGCATCACAGGCTTACATTCTACACTATTCACAACATTTTTTTTTATCAGAAATGTTGTAATTATTGAGACACTGCATTGGTGTAGTGACTAAATCAATAAATGAATGATGCAAAAGAGTCCTCTTATTCTTCAAGTTTTATAGTCCGTTTTTTTTTCCTGTTCATCCCAAATGTAAAACTGCCACAGGTGTGTGGGCAGAACTGAATAGAACATGCACTTACATCTGTGTCACAGCAAAAAATGTGCATAATAAATAAAGAAAAAAGTGAGTGATGTCATATCTGCAAGTCAATTCAGTGGGAAAAGGCACAACATGATGAAGTCATTTTACTGTAAAACAGGAAACCAGCGCATTGCAGACATCTAAAAACATATATATATAAAAAAATCATGACTTTAAAAAACAGACTTGCTGAATATGAAATATGAAAACAGACTTATTTACACACAGAACATCGATGGTATTCATTGAATTCAGGAAAAACAAGTCTTCTAAGATACAGGGGATAAATTAAAATCTCAAGTATACAAGTATAGGCACAGAAGTATGTGATCTGAAACTTTTACCAGTCTGTTGTGCCAGACCACCTACAAGCTTACTGGGGTGAAATGGCAGTTCTGTCTAGTGGAAAACTAAAAAGGGCTAATAAAGTCATGTAGAATGTTTTAGAGGCTGAATGTGAATGAAGTTTTATAGTAAATCATGAATGTTAAACAGCAGTAGTACATGAGTGCTGGTTTTGAACACGTCTGTTTATTTGTCTGGCTTTGTTCATTTGACTTATGTAGTAACTAGTAGTTACTTATCATATTTAGGTTGCAGAAAGACAATAGGGTTGAATCTCAGCTACATCCTCTTTTTTATAACTGGGACATGCCCTGCCTTTTAGTTTTGATGTTAAATGTACAGGTTGTGACTCTTCTTCTCTCTAATCAAATGTGACTGAACAGAAGTCAGCCAGTGGACTTCCTCTGCTGGTCTTACACTGTGACAAATTTGCCCACACACCACCCTGCAGAATTGATTGATATTAAGGGAAAAGTCAGTCTCTGGAAGATGTCACATATAGTTCGAATGACACTCCTCAAAATATGTTCTGCACAGAGCCATAAAACCTTCCGTGCTGTTCCCTACCCTTGAAATCATGACTCAAATCTCCCATGAGTATTAAAACTCTTAGCGCCGACATAAATCATTCCCTTTCCACCCAAATAGTTCTCCTGATTCAATTTACCTCTATCTGAAAATAATGCTTCTGCATGAGTTTGCTTCAAGATAAAGTGATAGTAATCAAAAGGTGAATCAGAAGAATATTCAGAAAAATTCAGACAATGAACGTTATATATTACATTGCCGCTAAAGTAACAGAATGGAAACACAAGCATTTACATTATTTGGTTGAAGGAAACCCACTCAGATTGGGTCTACTAAACACAGACTCTATAGTCAACAAAGTGTCTGTTTATATCTGTGTGTGTGTGTGTGTGTGTGTGTGTGTGGTGACGCGGCTCCTACAAATAGCCAATATGGCCGTCGATCACTGCTCAGTCATTGCTTGCTGTTTCCTGCAAAAGGCTCAGCCTATCCTCGTCCTACCAGTCAAAGTAAGACCGATCCTTTTTGTTTTTCATCTGACTGTCATCTGACACCTTGTCCTGCCCTTTTCTTGTCCTGTCTTTTTCACACGAACATCCGTGGATGTTGTGGCTCACGCCGGTTTCACGTTCATTGACCCAAGTGGTGGAAATTCGCCAACCTCCTTGTGCCTCTCTGCACTGGGGTTATCGTTTCTACCTACACACGCTTATTTCCCTGTTCCGCCTTATTGTCGTGACAATGCGTGGGTTAAAAGCACTTGCATTCATCAATAGAAAAGAACATTAGAAATGAGAGAAGCTCATTTTGGTCAGACATTTTAGAAAGAAACACAATTTAGTGATTCCTAACCAGTCAACCTCTGGTTTAAAGGTGTCATTGTGATATCAAGTATAATTGAAGGTGCATATAAAAAGTCTACAACCAAATCTCGACACAGACAACTTAAAAATTCAGAAACTTCTAACAGCATATCTAAGGAATAGACTATATATATTGTAAAGCAATATATATATGAGTAAAGCAGAACTTTTCAAGGATGTTTGTTTGCATTCACGTATCATGCTTCAGGTATGCAAAAAGTTATTTGCATAACCGTTTCCCTGCTATTTTTGCAGAACAATGGCCTTTTTCCCTTCTAGGACTTGTGGTTTTGGGCTGTAACATGACAAACTGTTTAGGGGATAGGATTTTTTTTCCAAGGCACTCTAATATAATGTTCATAATTATTATGTTGATTGCATTATTTTGCATTTGATTGTATTCATTTGTATTAACACAATAACTGTAGCACAACCCACTTTGGAAAATACAAATGTTACTGACCAACTAAATCAGGTTCATTCATTTAATTAAGAAAGCTGTCATTGGACTCAAATTGAAATATTTTGGAAAGAAAAAAAAAAAAAAAAAAAGACCATTTACTCCACAAAAATGACTCTGCTGAGCTGAGCCGTGCTAGGAGAGTTAAATCTGTATTACCAATACCCTATGGGAGTCCCTCTAGGTACTGGCACAGTTACCCGATTAATCCCTCAACTGTTGAATGAGGGTGACCTTCATAGGATCTTAAAACAATTAGGGCCTGGTTCACAGTGTTGAAAAAATGGAGTGTGTGAGAGAGAGAAACTGCTAATTAGGATATTTAACCCTTGTTACCATTATTGCGTTGCTCGATTAGTGCTCCAAATGTGGCTCAGCTAGAGTGATGGCAGACCACTAAATATGCAAATGAAATTTCCAATACTTTTAAACATCAGTAGAATTTTAATAGAATGTGTAAATAGAAAAAAAAAAATAATCTGCAGCTTTGCTTTTGAAATAGACATAACAACCCATTGACATTGTCCCAGTTCATTGGGTGAGACAGTTTCCATCACTCAATGAAAAGACCGTAATTCAGTAGTTGTCCGTTCCTGTGAGCAAGGGGTGGTGGTAGCCTAGTGGTGGCCATGGGTGGTGGTAGCCTAGTGGGTAACACACTCACCTATGAACAAGGTTCAAATCCCAGTTACTACCATTGTGTCCCTGAGCAAGACACTTAACCCTATGTTGCTCCGGGGGGGACTGTCCCTATCACTACTGATTGTAAGTCGCTCTGGATAAGGGCGTCTGATAAATGCTGTAAATGTAAATGTGAATGTAAATGTAGGCAAGGAGAATTCAAGGTCAATTATTGTCATTTTTGAAAAATTTGTCTAAACTGATTTCATCAAATTGGTAATAGTTTGTTGTGCAACCAGACAGCACCAAGCCATGTGGGCTGAAAATATTGGTGCCATGTCATGTCGAGTACACTACAAAGCCACTGTAAAGCTTAAAGCATTAATTCAAGAGGTGGATGTTCTACGAAGAGCCTACCTTCAAGCACCATGAATCAACAGATAATAATGTTATCCTCTAAGGGTACACTACTCTAATCAGGCAGCCAGACAATCATTTCCATGTTAATTGATGTGGATGTTAATTGACATGGTTTGACTGGATTCTTTTGCCGGTTGCATCACAAAACCAGGACATTGTTGCTAAGCCAGCGAAGTGCACATTTCAATGTGCCACTTCAATATATAAGGTGTAGCTCGCACTCTATTGCCATTGAGCAACTGTTTTGCAATAATTCAAAAACACAAATAATAAAATCCTACAGGCCTACAGATATAAAAGAACCCTTCTTATAAGAAAGCCCCAATTTTCAAGCTGTAGCTGATTCTGCAGTAATAAAAACATACTTATGTAAATTACATTTCATTTGTAATAAATGCACATTGTAAACTTAATGCACAAAACGCAACTTCCTGTTTGCAGATGTTATATCAGTAATAAAACTCTTTATTAACATTATAGTTTAACAGAATGACAACCTTGTAATGGCAATGGTAAGAAGTAGTGTTGTAGAGTTTATGTAATAATAATAAAAAGTTTAGGGATCATCACTGGATGAATGGACAAAGCTTTAATTTTGAGTAAAAAGGGAGCAGTGCATGGTGACAGGAAACTGAAGGAAAACAAAAATTGTGAGATTGAGAATCATGTGAAACACTGCAGAACAGCACACACAAATGTTCTCAATTTTTAGAAATTGTATTATAAAAAAAATCACCCCCAGTTCCCCTAGCCTGTCTATGGTCCTGCCGTGGCTAGAAATGGCAAAAGGTGTAAAGAGGGGTTTGGCCACTCTGCTTCTCCGTTCAGAGAGCGACAGCTCAGATGGTCGGATCTGGAATGTCTCCCCTTACGTTGTCATGTTTGCACCAAACAGGAAGTGTTGATGACCTAATTTCCATGAATGACCCCTTAACGTCTATAGGCCGCTCACCTCCTCGTCCCGCCTCTCTCCTGCTCATTGGTATTTAAAGCTGCACACACCGAAATGGCACATCCTGGGGAAATCTCATTGTGGGTGTGACTTAGAAATCTCATTGTGGGTGTGACTTAGAAAGAGGCCTCGGATATCGTATAAAGGGACCACAAAGACCCATATAAAGCGAAAGTTCATAATAGGGGACCTTTAATATGCAGGTCTGTCATTAACAACACAAGATTGGTGCATAAAAAACATTATCATTTGTAGAACGAGACATTATAGCTAATTAGGATTTTTTAATTACTGTTAAAAATCTGCAGTTATTGCATTTTGAATGTTTCAAATAGCAAACAGCTCACCTTAGCATAAACAGAAAAAGTAGACATTTCGCTCATGGCAGTGAATTTGTAATCTCCTCACATGAAGAGGCAATTTACACATGGCCACATATTTTGTGCTGCGTGTGGTAATGCATGATAAACAGTCAGCAGCTGACGATGATCTTGCTGATAGAGTCATTGTTTATCAGAGGAAGCATCTGGGCTGGTTTAATAGGAGGCAATCAGTTTGGGAAAAGCAGAACATCACTGGAAGCTGCAACTTGAGAATATTAAATGGGTCAGAGAAGTGAGTGCTCACAGACAAACGCTGTTTAGGAAAAACATTCATTAGAAAAGAGGCACAAAATAATTTAACAACTATTGTAGGCTAATTTGCTTGCAGTGTGTATTTAGCTATGCTTCCATTGTCCTGATTCAAGTTTCATAATTTTAAGAGTCTGCAAGATTGCTTGAAGCTGACTAAGAGCACCTATTAAAAATAGTGAGTTGCACAGCGCTTTGTGCTAAACATGGGGCTCGTTCTCCAGTGTTCTGCGTAGTCCTTGCTACGGCTTCTCATTTACATTTACATTTACAGCATTTATCAGACGCCCTTATCCAGAGCGACTTACAATAAGTAGTTACAGGGACAGTCCCCCCCTGTAGCAACTCAGGGTTAAGTGTCTTGCTCAGGGACACAATGGTAGTAAGTGGGATTTGAACCTGGGTCTTCTGGTTTACAGTCGAGTGTGTTACCCACTAGGCTACTACCACCCTTCTCTCATTAGCGGTCGCCGCAGCAGATTAACTGGTCTAGCTTGTCCGCACAAGAGACCTGAAAAAAATTTAATGCCCTATGCCCTTCCTGAGGCAACCCCGTTACATGCATCCTTATTGTCGATATTTAACAATTTTTGAAAATGTGTTGCTTTTGTACAATTACATTTACATTTACATTTACATTTACGGCATTTGGCAGACGCCCTTATCCAGAGCGACTTACAACGTGCTTTCAAGTTACCATCGATGAAGAGATCAATTCCGGTTCACTAGGACCCCAACTATGAATACATCTATTTAATTCACTCTGTTGTAGATTCTGTACACAAAATTCGACAACAAGAAAATTACAATTTAATCTAAATATTCTTTAAAGAGGAAGGTCTTGAGCTGTCGTTTGAAGGTGCTCAGTGACTGAGCTGTTCTGACCTCGAGGGGAAGTTCATTCCACCACCGAGGGGCCAAGACGGAGAAGAGTCTAGATGAATGTTTTCCTTTTACCTTCAGAGATGGAGGGACCAGGTGAGCAGTACTGGAGGCTCGGAGTATACGAGGTGCAGTGCGAGGTATAATAAGGGCTGTGAGGTAGGATGGTGCTACTCCATGTTTGGCTTTTGAACCTGATGCGTGCAGCTACTGGGAGCCAGTGGAGGGAACGTAGCAGAGGGGTGGTGTGGGACATTTTGGGAAGGTTGAAGATTAACCACAAAAGACATTGTTGTTTTTGTCATTTTGAAAAAGTTCCCAAACAGTAATCTGAGCATGACCAAAATGTAATTATAAATTAATGCCAAAGACGTCCTTACTGATGAAGTTGGCAATCCACCATTTTGAGCTGTCAATCCACACACTTGACGCTAAGGAAGCAGACCCATAATTGGAAGGTTACAGGTTCAAATCCCAAACTGCCAAGGTGCCGCTGAGAAAAGCACCGTCACCACACGCTGCTCCCCGGGCGCATGCCATGGCTGCCCACTGCTCAATAAGGCTGATGGTTAAAAGCAGGGGACATATTTTGTTATGTCACCATGTGCTGTTCTGCAGCGTTTCACAATGACAATCACTTCACTTTCACTTAAGTTGGGGTAGCCATTGTTAGAAATTGTCACGTCCATGCGGGAATGACGCGGCGGGTGAACGTAGAGGAGGACGAGGAGTGACGAGGAACGAAGAATGAAGGACGCTTTCGCCTGACTTCACGGAACAGGGGTTTAATTGGTGAATCACAGGACAGGGGAGACATCCGAGACGAAGACACTGGTGAACATAGAACATAACTTCAAAGACCTGACAGCGGACAGAAACGAACAGGGCAGCTTTATACAATTAACACAGGTGAGAACGATTAGGGAACATTACACAGGACAACAATGAAACTCTGGTCCGGATCCTGAACCGGACCTGAGTAACCCCCCTTTCGGACCGGATCGTGACAGAATCCCCCCTCCTATGGCACGACGCCTGGCGGGCCAGACGAAGCAGTCCATGAAGGAGGAAGGATAGTCCAAACACAGTCTTAAATGGTCCGAGTGGACAGGAGGAATCGAATGGAATCGATTCGAAAACCGGAAAAGATGAGATGAACAGAGCAGAATGATAAATGACTGAATGAACGAATGGTCCGGTATTCCAGATGGACGAGCGGCGGATGTCCAGCGCAGACGGCTTCGGGCCAGTGTGGTACCGGCACCTCGTCCGCCGTCCGCATGCGTCCGCCGCTCCCTGTCAGTCTCCGGCTCGCCCCGCTGAATGGCCGCTCCTCACCTTCAACGCCGCCAGACACGGGACTGAGAGGCAGGGGTCGGGACCCTGCTGAACATGAAGCCATGGAAGGCCAGGGACAAGGAAGCTGGCGGCGTCCTCCCGGCGAGTCGCGGCTCCTCCGATCTCAGCGGGGCTGCGTCAGGTGGCGTCCAAATGTGGGTCAGGTCTTTCTGTCACGTCCATGCGGGAATGACGCGGCGGGTGAACGTAGAGGAGGACGAGGAGTGACGAGGAACGAAGAATGAAGGACGCTTTCGCCTGACTTCACGGAACAGGGGTTTAATTGGTGAATCACAGGACAGGGGAGACATCCGAGACGAAGACACTGGTGAACATAGAACATAACTTCAAAGACCTGACAGCGGACAGAAACGAACAGGGCAGCTTTATACAATTAACACAGGTGAGAACGATTAGGGAACATTACACAGGACAACAATGAAACTCTGGTCCGGATCCTGAACCGGACCTGAGTAACCCCCCTTTCGGACCGGATCGTGACAGAAATGAGCCCAAACGCATATGAATTATGTCCTTGGGAATCTCAGTATCTTACATTCAAAATACTAGTAAATCAGTAAATCAGGCTTCTTAAGAAGTTGAAAAAAATTAAAGCTTTTGTAAGATGGGAAATCCCAGGTCCATGTCACTTTGCTTTTGTCTTGCGTGCAGGTCCCCCGCCTGTGTCTTTGTCGGGCTGCGGCACCCCCCAAGCAGTAGGCATCATGGGCAGAGGGCGGAAACATCAAAGAACAAATCCTGATTGGTCTGTTGGAACTGTTTGGGAGTCAAATGTATAAAAGAACTTTCTCTTGAGGGATTCTCTCTTCCTCCTCCACCGGGAACTGGGGGTCCCCCACCACCCCCAGCTTTCTGTGCTTTTCTCTCCTTGTTTCTCAAGGGCCAAGCTGCCACTCTGCAGCTTGGCTCTTGGCTTCTCTCTCTCGTTCTCTATCCCTTTCACTTTTCTTTAATTTTTGGGTTTTTCTGCAACTTTGGAACCTTTTTTTCATACAATATTTATATGTAACTACAATAGTAATCTGGTGTTAAATAAACTGTTTATTTCTTGCGATCTCTATTGTGCCACGCCTCTTTCATTCCAGGTAACATCAGATGAGTGAGTTTTAATACAGTGCTTGCTTGTGCAGCATTTATTTCTTTACACCTTTTTACATCTTGCAGACTTTAACTTCGCCTCTTTTAATATGAAAGCTGGCCATGTTGCTTCATTTCTTGAGTCCTTATGTCGTTCTCAGGGTTTTTCATTAATTTCCCCAAAGAGCACTGTCGACCATGATAACACGTTATCCATTCATCAGTGCGTCATGCTCTCTCCCCTGTCGTAATGGAAGAGAAAAAAGGTCAAACAAGAGAATATTTCGTGCGCAACCCAAAGTGTGCTATTCAGCAACCTAATTATCTAGCACCCTCATGAAAAATAGACAAACAGCACAATCGCACGATGCCCTGAAAAATGGCACTAAAGCACCACACTAAATCACTGCAGAACCTAGAGAAGACCCACACACACGTTGCAGACACCACATAAAAGTTTGCCGTAATTTGCATGCACGTTGTGATCGCTCTTACTAGTCGACTGGTATGTAGCTCAATCTTTTTGTTCATTGACAATATATTCTTCAGCCTACTTCTGAACAGCGGCTTGATTTGTGATTTGTCACTCATCATGTTATTGTTTTATCTCTGTTTTGTACTCTATTATTGTATTAAACAATAATGTAATAATGTGCGCCTTTCATGGCTACCCACTGCTCACCGGGTGCCGCTGATTAGGCGTCCATGGTCAGGGCCCTGTTAAAAAGGAATATTCACATTAATGCAGCAGCGTCTGTCTGCTGCCAAAATAAAGACGGAATAACTTTATGTCTGTTTTCCACTGACAAGTTAGTCGCACGCCTGCAGGTCAGTTTTTGTCTGACCTACTCGCCTTGTTAAGTTGTGATTACTAAACCCCTTCTTTGAGTTAAATCCTGCACTTTCTTCACCCCACAGCCCTCGGCAGTGACAGTTTCACAATTACAATCATTTCTTGTTGACTTAAACATTCATGAATGGTGATACAAAATTTAAAACTAAGATAATAATATATGATAATTTATTTATTTATTTATTTATTTATTTATTTATTTGTCTATCTATCTATCTATCTATATTTTCTTTCTTTAAGTGGATCTGGTCGTTTGAAAAAAAAGAAAAAAACATTGTCACAATGGCGACACCATGAAGGAAGCCTCTGTGGGGATGTATTTGCCAAACTGGGTCTTTGTGAATAATTGCTGATCCCGTGCAGCAGCCGTGTGATGTGCAGTGCAGCACTTGGCATTGACAAATGATCCAGCAAGCCTCTGCTGCTGAAATGAAAAGTGACAGGAATCCAAATGAGACAGGCAACAGGCTGACACCCGGCTTCCTGGAACGGGAAGCACAGCGGCTGCCTGGGAGCACTCAGGTGCAAGTTTGCTACCATTCGCCTCAACCCAGCCTATGAAAACTTTTTTTTAATGAAAAACATTTTCTTCATTTTCACCATATGCTTAAAAAATAATGCATTATATTTTATGAAAGACAATGGAACAATTTGTTTGAAATTGTCATATTCAGCATTTTAATCCAGTCTAGAAACTGACCCAAAGTGCACATCTCATTTGCCAATAAATCCTAGAATCAATCACAGGTAATGGAAAAACCAATAGCAAACCTTCCCAACAGCCAGAAGATGTTAGTAGCATCCTGAGATGAGTATCCCATCTTCCACAGAGATTATCCACAAGAGTGATACCGAACAGGTCTGGATTTCTGGCAGATTTGAAAAAAAAATCCTCTCATTAAATTTTGCAGTGTAATCTCAGCAAAGTAGAAAGTGTTCGTCAGCTGAAAGACAAATGTCAGTGAGGCAGGCATGGTCATGTAACTGAAGCTGTCTAGCCCAGTTACTGCAAATGAAGAAGGGGGTCATTACATTTTTAAAAAGTTTTTGTACTACTCGCATTGCAAACTATTATTAACAGACCTACTACTGTAAGACTGGACAAATACCACAGGCCTTTTTGTTCTAGCTTTAAAGGCTTTTTATAAACCAAAATTTTACATTTGTGTATTGACAGTGCTCATTAAAGTCAATTGTGAGACTCTTCAAATGCATGAAAAAAAAAAAAACTGAACATAGCTCACCAACCATTTTAGGTCACAACCAGTTTTGTCGATTAAAAATAAAAAATAAATTACATCACAAAACCAAATAAGGAATTTTATTCATCAAATTGACCAAAAAATGTAAAGAGATATGTATATGTCTAGCATGTTAAACCATTGATATATATATATAAAAACAAATCTTTTTCAGAAAAAATCAACATAACACTGAATTACTAACTATAGCCAGTGGCACTTATTCTGCATCTGGACCAGTCACCCCAACATTATTTAAGTGCAAAAATGAACCCCACTCTTTGATCTCTCTGTTGTTTTAATTGGGTCCATGTTTGAATGATGCAATGTGCAGATGCCAGATATCAATTTTTCCCCACTCAGAAATTGCATGTTGCATCACCCACAGGACTGTTCATGGATGAGTGCATAAACAGCACATGCAATTATTATTGCTGCTCTGAAAAAGGGACATTTCTTGGGCCTTACTGTTTTGGTGGTAGGGGGACTTCTAAAAGTTTCTGCCCTACATTTGAGTTCTTTCTTTTTTTACTATGAAGGTCAATAGGAGATTACTTTTTTTCCTGTTTTATGTCGGGTTTTTTGACCTACACAAATAGGGGGCTTTACGTCAAGCCCTTACCTTATTTTTCTTTTGAACCTTAGTTAATTAAAACTTCACCATCACTAACTAGCTGACCCCTGTCCTATTACATTTATGGCACGTGCCATTTCATTACCCTCTTAATTCAGGAATAGCCTAATATAATTGGAGTTGTATTAACCCTAACATGACCCTGCCATTAAGGCTTTAACCAGCCCCATATTCCACTCTAATAAAGGAAAACAAACCTAATGACATTTTTACAAGCATTTAGAACATTGTCACTTCCTAAATACCTATTTTTCCCCCATAATCAGTGAGTCATAAGAGAGCGCTAACATGGTAATATATTTGGAAGGACCAGTAATTATGAAACTAGGACATATAGCAATGGGAGATAATTAATGTTACTAGGTCCCAGTGAGATTGCTATGAAATGGAGGATTTGACAATGGATTCAATTATACCAACCCCAATGGGCGTGAATATCCAGAGCATATTATGTCTATATTAAGTGGCAGCAAATGACAAGTGTGACGTCCAATAGGACTGAACATCACAAGGGGCATGGCTCCACTGATCCAATAAATGTGTGGACTATGTTCTTTACCTCATGTGTACCCAGTCAAAAAAATTCCAGACACCTTCTGAATTCAACCAGGAGTTTAAAGAATCTCATTCTTTTTCTTTAGCCACAAATATTATTTGGGATTTAGATATATATTTGGATTTATGGAAAGACATTGTGAGACGTTGTAGATACCAGTGCAAAGAAAAGCACTGCATGCTCAGGAGCATAAGTTGGTCTGTTAATTAGGACAGAGGGTTTTGACTAAATTTCACTCCAGATTCCAATCAATGAAACAAAACCGAAGAAATGACTTTGACTGGACATTCACCTATTCATTGAGTACAACTTGCATCATTTGTGGGACTGCTGGTCTACCTTTCATCAGCATAAGTCAGCTTTGAATGGAATATATAGGAAATCTTTCCAAAATAGCAATCATGTAAATTTACCGAAAGCTTTTATGCTTCATTTAATGCTGGAAAACTGGAAACTAAAACTGTCTTTGTATGTAAAACAGTTTCATACTTGTACACATGCAAGGGAGCTTTTAGAAATAAAATTAGAACCTGTTCAGTCACATATATATATATATATATATATCTTTTTTACAACCTTTTTTTAAGCTGCTGACAGCTAGGATTTTGGGTGGCCTAGATGGTATTTCTGTTTTTTTTTGTTGCGGCTTCTTTGGCTAACAACCCTAAAAATGAAAAAAGGAATTATTCGCTTTCCTTTCAAGACCTGATGTAACCACAGCTCCACAGAAAATCCTTCCTGCCCACTGCCATTAGACTCTACAACTCCTCCTCTGTCACACGCCCACACAATAATCTTTGCAATAGGCTGGTGCTTCTACTGTACAGTTATTTATTACAGGTTAGAAATATCATTGAGTGAAAGCAAATAAAGCAAAGAGTCTATTATGTGCAACATGTTTCTATGTGACTTGTGTCTCTCTGTCCTTGGGTCTTGTCTTGTTATTGTCCTTATTTAATGTTGCTGCAAAATGACTCCGTGGAAATGTTTAGATTGTTCTCTTAAAAATATATGTGAAAAGACTACTGTTCACTTACAGAGGGCATTCACTCTGAAAGCGTACTGTATCAAGTCCACACGTGTCATATTTCACATGTGGAGAAATGTTTTGGTTTGTTAGTTTGCAAATGTTATAGTGATAATTTTTTTTAATGCATTCAATCCATCAATTACCCATATATACTGTACAATGTTATAATTGGGAGCATCAGTGGGGCTTAAACACGTTTGTGTACAAAGCAACCAATCAACAACAAAAAAAAATTATGGACTACATGAACAAGATTTGTACATTAATGTGCTGAAGCAGAGCCCAACTGTGATTTCTTTTCTTACTATTCTGAACAGCCTTCAAAAGAATCCACTATAGTTAAGAATGAATATTTCAGCGATAGGCCATCATGAATTTCATGAAGAGAAGACTGTGAGAATTGTGAATAATGTGATGCGAAGAATGTGAAATGTCCGTGGCGATTCACGGTACATCACAGTACGGGTCTCTTAAGTTCTGTTTTCATGTGGACACTTGTATATCTTTAAAACCCAACATATTTCCCAGTTCGATTCAGTGACAGGCTTCAGCGGAACACTCGACGAAAATGAAAAAATTGCATCATTCTCTTTCCCGCCGCTCTCTTAAAAACTCCACTGTGGTTCTCCCCCGGTGCATGAAATATTCTATTTCACCGTTGTTATGCACAGATTTGGAAAAGGCAAGAAAATAATAAAAAACATGTAACAGGTGACCTTATCGAGTTAGGAGCGTTTGTTGGTTGGGGAACTAGCACAAGAGGCTCACGGAGAAATGGGTCAGGGAGAGAAATGGCAGTGCGCAGCTCGTCTGTGTGACCCAAGTTCGGTCGTAGCAGCCCTGGTCAACACCTGCACAGTGGTCCGCTCTGCTATAAATACACATGCCACTGAGAGTTGTGCCTGGCAGATGTTTGCCAGGGCATACATGCCCCAGGGCCACACGCCCCAAATGGTCACAGTAGTCGCATTGTGCGTATTTTCAAAAGAATTGGAAATAAACGGCATCTGTGTCCTACTAAGGTAACGTAGAAGATTGTGATGAAACTGATGCACTGTGGTGGATGCAGGGTTGCTGGCCTCACACACCGAATGCTCATCTCTGGTGTAATCTTCGGGGCTTCAGAAGGATACAGTAGGGACTCTTTCACTGTAGTCGCTATTATTATATTCAGAGCTGGCTTCCCTTGTTCTCTTCACTGCAGAGCCACTCCGGTGCAATGAACCTTAAAACAACATGCATCAGGACGTAACTGTGCTTCACCTAGACCATTCATCTAATTAATGAGGCTATTATTTATTCCATTCTCATCAGAAGCCCTGCTTCTAAAAGGTAAGATTTATCTCCCTAAAAGCAGCCTTAATCTTGGCATGAAAACGTGCGTAAGGGAATATATTTCATCGCCCTGACAATGCATTAAAAGCCATAATTTTAAAGAATGCATGTATATGACCACACATTAACATTAGCCCATCCACTTAATGACACTGTGCTGGATTCCTGCAATGGACAGCACCAGCTAATGCTCACTTCTGGAGTGTAAGGTTAAATGTAGACGCTTCACATTCTGTTCCACTAGTGAAACCAATGCATCCTCCGAACCTGTGAATTGAAAAATTGCTGATGAATCATTCATTAATCAGTTTTGTGTAACATGGACCAAGTTGGATTTATTTGAAAATGCTGTACCCATCATGCACTGCAACACAGTCCACAAATGTGCAAGCCGCAATGTATCACAAGTTATTAGGTTTAAAGATTCATTGAATGATTGCAATATATTTGCCTCACACAGTAATGACGGCTTTTTATGTATTTTTTTCTTCACAGTAGAGCTCAGGGAATGTTTGAGATGAGGTCAGGAAGACCCCCCGCGATTCACAGGACCTGTTCAGTTCTATTGACAAAAGTGTTGAGATGGGAGATCGAAAGCAAACGTTTAGTCTCTGTGTGTATCTGAGCATGCATAATATAGTCTGTGTGTTGATGCATGTGTGTGCACTGTCGTGCATGTTTCAGAGTTCAGTGTATTTGTGTGCATTAGCATGTGTCTAATAGTGTGTATGCATGTGTTTGTGTGAGTGTGCATGCCAATATGTGTGTGTGTTCAAAGTTATATTTTGCAAGACATTTGTGAGGATCAAATTTTGGAGTGGGAATGTTTTGCTGAAAGATTCATTTTGTCGGCTCCTGGGTTTCAGAAGTAGAGAAATGTAATGTCACATTTCTTTTACTAGGTCCTCACAAGGCCATAAGAACAGAATGTTGGAGCACGTCCATGTGGGTGTGGGTGAGTTCATGTCTTAGTGTGTGTGCGTGAAGGAGGCTCCTGGCTGACAATGACTCTTGGACACACATTCTGATGGCCCCACACTCCCCCGCTCTGTCTGCTCCTTCCTCTGAATCACTCTCAAGCCCAAGGGCAGCGAACAGAAGCGAGAAGCAGCAGTGCAGGCTGGCCAGGGTCTGATCCTGATCTCATGCCTTGTGTGCCGCTTCCCTTTCACTGTATGCATATGCCTCATCTGCAGTTCCGCAGCCAATGTTCCTCTAAAGCAGGGACACGGGCAAATCCCACAGGACACAAGCACTCCATGTCCTCGATGGAAGCCTAAAAATATACAAAATTGTAAGTGGCACTTTTTTTTTTTCATATCCAGTGCAGGTCTTTTACTGGAACAGGGCTGCAGTCCAGTCCTCTTATCTGTGCTGCATTTCCATTGAAAAATGATTTACCTTGGACTTACCTATCACCCTGGTAGTATTGCTGAATGGAATGCAGTGATGAAAGTCCTATCTAAACAACCGCTTAAGTCATGGAGCAGATGAAACCAGAATATATACAATCACCAGGTGTAAAATGCCGTGTGTGTGTTTATCTGTGCATCACTCTGTCATTTTATCATCAATGCTGGCTCTGTCTGAAGCAGTGACATAACGCTCCCAAGTGAATTTCTTTAATCTTCTAATGCCCCCATGCTGCGAAAGTAGAAATTACATCCTTTTTTTAAGGCCGCCTTTATGAGTGAACAGAGGGGACTTAGTCATTGCGTCAAAATTATTCTCCTAATGGTGACTGAAGGAAGTGCACATGGTTCAAGCTATTTGAGTCCTTGCCAGTACGCTTGGAGTGCATGCAGCGTCTCTATGAATGAGTGGCGCCTTCGTTTTCTCATAAGTTTGGAACACATTAAAAAACTGCTCATGCAGTAGCGCAAGGGCTGGGTCATCATTCATAATGGCACCTGTTAAATGATTTACTACATTTCCCTGATCATGAAGCACTCAGACATTGCAGCACCCTATTATGGAGTAATTATTTTTGTAAATAGACTGTGACCGGTTGAGTTCAAATGAGGTACAGGAGTACGGGAAACATTTAAGAAACATCCAGAATGTGAGACTTTATACTCACACATTTTTTTATAGAACACTAGCACCTTGCAGGGAAAAGTAATATGCATTCCCATCAATTGGGCCCTTTTTTGTTATTGTAGCACAATTTGAATACTGCTTTTTCACTCATGGGAGACTACACCATTCTATGTTGCAAGACTAAAGCCACTATCGAACATGGGCCTTGTTCAACGCAAGGTCAAAAGCATTCAGAGGATTTACACAGATACGTTCAGTTTTTAAAGATGTGTGCTCATGTGCATGTTGAAATCGTTCAAAATGAGGACGTGGAGTTATTTATTTTATTCAAAAAATGAATAGTGTTTTGGCTCACATTCTGTGCAGTCTGAAATCTGAACCGACTCTGATACGCAGTGTTAATAGAATCGCCCTATTAATTAGTTAATATCACAAGATTTTTATTAAATTCTTCAGCATATTAGCACTAACGTGCCGCACATGATATTTCTTGACCTTAGCTGTGACATCAGGACTTGCCGGTAATGAACTGTCAGGTAATTAGTGCTCAGACACAAAGGCTGCATCTTCTCATCGCACTGACTTCCTGTAATTTGAATCAAGGCTTCCTGGAGTTTCATTTTTCATGGGCTTCCAGACACCAGCATCAATGTGATTCTTACCAAGTCTTATATGAAAGCTCAATTACAGACAGAGACCAAAATAGCAGGCATGTTAAACTGCGGCCAGCGGTTGAGAAACAGGAAATGAATGGGAACAGGAGTACACAAGAAACCTGGCGGCATGTGCTTCTCTGATGCTTCTCGAGCATGGACTGAACGGACGTCTGGGCATTTCCTGAAAGGGAAATTTAACTTGTTTGCTTGTAAAAAAATCTATAAATTATAAATTAAATGCCTTTTAAAATGGAAATAATTGCAAATTTAAATAGCACTGAAAAAACAACGAATGAGCACAATATCAGGCAGGTATCAACGTGCAACTTGCTCTCAGTTGGACAATCGATTAATTGGCACATATATGGCAGGCACAGCCAGGGCTGGAATAAGATGATTGTCTAAAAACTTTATGCTTATGTAAAATACTTCTGTCCCCATAAAAATCTGTGACACACATCTGTGTCAGAGAGACATGAGCTTGTGCCTGTGATTTACTGCTCCCGTCATCCAGACCAGCAGCGCCAGCAGAATACATTCAAGGTGTGTGACAAACCATCTGACTGACCGCAATAAACACAGAGCGACTTCGCTCGCAGCGTTTCAACGGGGACAGTTCATTTATCCGCAGGGCCATGCAATTACGCTCTGATCTCAAAGCAAAAGGTGGCCTGATTGATTTTAAAGTAAGACTTTAATCTGTGGTAACTGCCCAACAACAAGCTATCTTTATTTTCTTGGTGCTGCACAAGGCCCCGTCCAAACGAGAAGGCTTTTCTCTAAAAAGGTTCATAAAAAGCCAAACAGGAGGAAATGCTAACACCCCTTCCAACACCTCTCCCATAAGTGGTGCTATAGTTGCGTTTATGAGGTTCTGCTGCTGCTGCAGTACAAGCACCCATACGTTTGTTGTATGTACTACTCATTTGGGGGTAAATGTGAGGTTAGAGGTTATGCTTATCTGTTCCGTTTCAGAAAATAACCGTTCTGGCGCACCTGAAGCACCGTCTGGCCAGATCGGATAGAAATGTTCCCATTCCCAAGCGTTCTCGTGTGGGCCGGGCCAAAAGACCAGCACATGGGACATGTTTGCTAAATTCCCATTGACTTGTTCTCCAGCTGGAAGGCTTGCGTCAAAGCGCCAGTGATTTGGATGCTAGGCTTTATAGTGGCCATGAAACCTGTACTGGTGGTGATGTTTAATCGGGAGTAAGGACATACTGTGCCTCATCCTTTCACTATCCTCCCATTTTTTGGGGGGTTACAGAAATAATTACAAACAAACAAGAATGATACAGATGTCTAGCAAGCAGTCCTGTTTTTCACAAACTTTAGCACCGTTGAGGTTACCGGCTGCAAGTCTGATATACCATTTAATTGTGTGCTTTTGTCAGCAAGAGTGACTTCTTAAAATGAACAGTATATACTGGGACTAGTAAATATTCTATTGATAGGTTCGTTTGTTTCTGTGGAACTAATATCTTCTCTGATGTGCTTCCAGAATCATGACACACATCTTCCTGTATTACTATCTTCCCCCATTAGTGTCTTCGGGGTGGGAAGGGAGGAATTAACATTAAGGAGAGCATTGTAATGAATTACCTTCTGTGCACTGTATGAAATTATAGGTGAAGCATATGGGTTTTTTATGTATCTTTGCTAAGGGCAATATATCAGCATGACAAATGCTAAGAAGCAAGTTCGGGTCTGTCTCGGGAAATGGATAATATTTCAGTGTATAATTTCACCAACATAAATGACCTATGGGCCTGCAGGTGCCATTAGAAACATAGTGTGTTTTAGTGCTGCTCTTAATTTAACGATGGCAGTGAAGAAAAGTGGAGATGTGACTGCCAGCGACCATGCTGCTTATTTCAGCATTTTATGCAATAAATCAAACCAAAAAAGTTTGCATTGATCTGTTGCTCAAGTGCTGGAGGAACAGAGTCTCATATTTGCACAAATTGCTTCATTCATCAAACTTGGTGTATATGAAACCTGAGATGGAGATGTGAGAACAGGACTTGAGGCTTGTTGTGTGTCCTTTAAATGGCCTTCAAAAGTCATTTTAGGCCAAACTGCAAGTCTGTGGGTACAATTTTAAAGCAAAAAATATCATTTTTATTGTTTCAAGCACTAACAAGATGATAAGGGAAACATGGGGAGAATTACATGCCATCAGACTGTGCGTATGTGAAGCAGGGCGTGATGTTGAGTGTGCTGGTGTATGGAGTATGGATTGCAGTAGTATGGATTGCAGATTCACCATCAGCTCTGCTCATAAAATTATTTTATGAAGTTTGCCTCCAGTTGGAAGAGACAGAAGGATAGCCATCTGGGCAATGGATGTGCTACATAAAACCTCAAACCACTGTACTTAAAAGAGAAGGGGAAAAAAACATGATCATTAACTTTCTTCAGATTTGAACAATTCAATGGTTTATTTAGGGAGTAAAGGAGGAGAATGACGGCTATATGGTGACATACAGACCCAAATAAACCCAAAACAATTATAACCATAAAGTAAGCACAAGAGAAGCCAAAGAAGGAATTTGAGAAGAGGAAACAACACACAAGTGGAACTGGTAAAGCAGAATCAAGAACCATTCAGAATCAAAAGAATGGTAACCAAGTCTCATTTTCTGATATCCCCCCCTAGTGGCACTAGTAGTGGCATGACATGGGGTGTAATTTCATATTTATTTGTTTGTTTGTTTGTTTAAGTCAGTGAAATAATTTGAAAATAATAATAATGCTTATTAAAGCATTAAAACATGTCACTGTTATTGTGAACAATAATGTTGAAAACACTAAAATAAAAAAGTGAGTCGGAACAAGTGTTGGATGCCAAATAACGGATGCAAATAAAATCAGTAGCTTACTGAAGAATTTATATTTTATATAAAGTGAGAAAGGAGGAATGAAAAGTGAAATAATGACGTGGCATCTGGTATGAGAGCTGAATATTATTCTACTAAATGTAATGAAACTGCAGTGAACCAAACATAATCTGCTCTAAACACTTAAGTGAGACTGCAGTAAACAGCACAAGTCTCAACTTTTGAGCACACACCTGACCTACCATGTGTTTGACCCCGAGATGCTCAAGTGGGACTCGCCCAGGGACCAGCACCACCATTCTTCTACTCAATTTGGAAGGAGCGCATACATTCTGCCACAGATCGATTCCGCAAACATAAGGGTTGAAGCTGAAGTGGCCTTGCTCTCTGACTTTACTGTGAAATAGCGCTCGACACAGGGTTGCAATCTTGCAATACTTTCCAAGAGAAAAGGCTCTGCTGCTTTATGCAATGGAAAACCTTCAATGTGTCTTTGCAAACATAATTGTACCTCGACCAACCACAGACAGATATGTGACACACAGGACTTTGTCTGCTTTATTCCCAGTGGTACTGCTTTTAGAACACAGCAACACACAGCTAATAACATGTGTAAGCGAGTAAACGGCACCAAGACTCGATTTTTGCATCCATGTAGTCCCTTTGAGGAATCGGATTGGGTACTTGCTTCAGCTCTCAGAGTTTAGGGTGTCAAATACGAGGGACTAATTGAGACAAACAGGAATAAGTGTGTGTGTGTGTGTGTGTGTTCACACATGCACTTCCTACACACACTCAAATCGTCTGTCTTACGTGCTATTGCGCCATGCGAAAGGTGAAACCTGATTCGGAGTGTGATTTAAACTGGGACTATTACATCTCCACGAGTTTCACTCCCTGTGTGGGCTGTCAACCGTTGTCACCTTTTATCTTTTTAGTCGTAGTTGCGGATCAAAGGATAGTTCTAGAAAAGCGGGATAAAAACAATGATCTCAAAGTCTATTATACAATTTTTAGGTAAGCTTGCCACCAAAGGACAGCAGAATCACTGCTAAAGACGTGATGATAAAATAACGTAGAAAATCTCGTGAACACAGCCGTATACAATATCATGTATATTTCAGGGGGGGATCTATGTATGGCAGATAGTCCTGCTGAAAGTGGACAAAGCCACCAGAAAATACCGTTGCAACACATGAGCAAATGACTTACAAAGCATTTTATTTTTTGGATGTTTCACAGTCAAAATAAAAAGGTATTTTTAGCTGTTTTTGTGTTTGTGCCAATTGTGACTGGTGGGCAGCTGTGAAGGTTTGCTTAGGGCACCAAATGTGTTCTGCACTTCATGCATATGACATTGCAAATTTTTTGAAATCCAAAATCTTCCTCAGGCAAATCTCTGTAATAGTTTCCAAAAGTAGCAAAAGCCCGCTTATGTTGTGTAATATCTGAAGATGTCTGTGGCAGGTATCCCTCTTATCATGTGGAGACAGACAGATCAATCTTTAGAGTACAAACAGCAGGTACAGTAGATAAGAGTGGTAGAGCTGGCACCGTGATTAATGTTATTTAGACTGAATGTCCCAGAGCAGCCAGTGAAGGTAAACAGGAGAAGAGTCTGGAGTAAAATGTCTCTCCATGATGGTTCATTCATTGTCACGGCATGGATGCCAGTCTCTTACTGCTGCGATGTTATCTGAAGAGGGTGCAGAAACCTTCTCAATATATAAATGTCTGACTGAGGAGAAAATCCCTCTTAAGAGGGTCAGTTTGTTTGGAAATTTTCTGCGATTGCTTTTATACTTAACTGGTCAAACCCAGGTGAGAGGAGTGTGTAACTAAAAATTGCTTACCTTCAAGACCATAAAATGCTCACGCACTCACTCACAAAAAAAAAAAAATCACATGGCATAAAGTGCTCCAGACCATGTCCAAATGTGACCTCAACCAATAAAAACTGTGGCCATTGTCGGTGATGCAGAAATGCTTCTTCACCACTTCCAGGAACTGAAAAGGTCAAACCTCTCCACCTTTGCACCACCTTTGTGCCCCAGACTTCATTACCTACTACAACAGCAAGATTGAATGTCTGGTGACTTGTTGCTTCACTTCCTGGTCTGGAAACTCCACAGCAACCTAAAGACAGAAACTAAACAGCAGACCAAATATTATATACAATGAAATTTAGACGTTTATCTAAATGATATGACATGGAGCCTTCTGTAATGTAAAATTTGTAAATGTCTCTTTCCTTTTGCAAAATTTAAATTTATCATTTAGATCTTTAGGGGAAAATTCTGATCAACTAATATGAAGTATGGAAAACATACTTCACCATTTGCAAAACAAACCAAGACAAATAATGAGCACAGATAATTTACAATTGACATGTACTCTAAAAGTATTCAGAATACATTTCAAATACAGTCTTGCTCTCCCCCTATCCCCTTTCTTTAAACTACCAAGCCACAAAATAATTTGGATATTGGGCACCTTCATTCTATTCACTTGAGATAGAGAAGAAAACAATCCAGTTGCTAATGTATGGATTTATTTTATTATTTAATTATTATTATTATTATTATTATTATTATTATTATTATTATTATTATTATTATTATTATTATTATTATTATTATTTATTTTATTCCATACTCTGTTTGTATTGAATGAAACTGATTATAGAGGAAAGCTTGAAATACTGTTTTAGATTAATCTACTTAGAGTGTTTAGAGTATTTTGCTCTATTACCAAATGCTATTTGCATGGCAAAACAGATGCAGTTCATAGCTGGGAATGTGGGATTCATATTCCTTATCTTCAAAATGCTCCCTGTCTTGTGTTTCCAAATAACAGGCCTGTTATGTAGTGACACTCATCAGCAGGCTGAGTGACAGTAATTGGCCACTTGGGGCTGCTAATGGGCCTCTTGTGAGTGGTCGACATAACCCAATGTGTGTCCTGCTGCTTGGCTCCAGCTGTAAGGAACTCTGGAATTGGACATCAGAACGCTGATCATAAATAAATGAGCTTGTCCTTGAGGTATGTCGGCAAAAAAAATAATATGACAATCATTAGTAAAGGAAAAAAAAAGTTAAGTTTGGACCCTATGTTTGCTGAAGCATGTAATTAGACTGATATAATACTATATAACTTAATAGCACTGTACTACAAACATTTATGGTGAAATAAATTTAGTCGTAACTGTTTTATCATAAACTTATCTTTATTCATAATTGGGTCCAAGCAACTCTCAAAATGTGTCATTCCACAAAAGTGTAGTGAGGTCTGTACATGTGAATTTCAGGAAGCAACAGTGCCCTCTTGTGTTTAACAGCACAACGTCATGGACGTGATATTTAAACTCAGGTATAGTAAGATATGTAAATATATTCTTTGACAGGTTTCTGTTTGCTAACATGGAACAGATGCTTTATTTAAAATTGCATTTGCATTCAGACAACCCTGTAAAAAATGGAAATAGGGAACACTATCCGTCACCTGATAGTGTTCCTTATGTTCCGTCTGAATACTGAAGAGCTTTTCTGGTGTATGCAGGTCAACAAAAATGAAGCGTTTCTGTCTAGTGATTAAGATGAGACGTTAAATTCTTGATATCGGAAGGAAGATGATGCACATCATAAATGGAAGAAAGTTGTTTCTTCTGTTGTACATTTGTATTGTATTAGTTTTATTAGTAGGAGCATTTAACCAGATATGTGTGTGTGTGTGTGTGTGTGTGTGTGTGTATATATATATATATATATATAATCAGAACAATGGATAAAGATGGAAGGAGAAATTCCTTTAAATACCATTGCCAGAATGTTCCTGTTGCCATGCAAAGATCTCTTACACTAGGACTTAATCCCAGATGTTATATTAGAAATATTACTATTATTATTGCTAATAGTCATCATCCTATTTGCTGTAAGAATGAATGGTCTGCCAGGTCACATATGCTGCCTTGAAAGAACAAAGCATGTGTGCTGTAGGCCTCACTTCATTCTTCTTTGTCGGGACGCAACTTTAAGACATGAAAAACGGGATTAACATAAGATGCAGATAATGCGTTATCTAAGTCATTAGCGCGTTTAATTTATTATCAAGGACTAGGAATGCCTAATATTCATACATAATGCAACGCGTGTGCGTCCTTCACTTTAAACCATTACCTCTAATCTCTCCCTCAAGTGTTTACACTTTCCTTGAAGACTTTTCATTTTCATTAGCACATTTGTAGCAAACTTGACGCCTTTTTTAAGAAGAGCTCTGCCTTGCTGCAAACAGTGAACAGCCTTTAGTTTATATTAGCATGAACAAAGACAGCTGCTCCTGTGCCAAATTTGGACCCGAACAAGGACGTGACCATTAGCCGGTCATCAAACAGATTTTCCAGTAATGTTTTGCTTATGTTATTTAGCAACCGGGTGACAAATAAAAAGGCCGAGCAAATCACCTTTGTTATGAATTCGGCTCATTACCCTAATGAGGCGATTTCATTATCTTTGAAGGACTTCGTCTTTGTCACGACATGTGGCGCGGTTGGTGAACTCTGAGGAGCGGGAGCAGGTGCCGAACTTCCAGGACGAGTAAATGACTCTGGGAGGACCAGGAAACGGTTCCAGAGAGAGAAAAGGGTGCAGGTGGCAACATTTTGTAGAGGGGATCAAGGTATTAAGAATTTTGATTTTTTTTTTTTTTTTTCATCATTTTTTTGGCTCTTTGTGTTTTTTAAATGATGTGTGATGCCAGTTTCCCCATAATCCATCTATGTCCACAGAGGCACCATCTGAGGAGGCTTTCAGAGTAAACCAACATCACTTCTGGCACAAGTCGTCGAGGTACATTTGTGGAGGTGGATTAGCTACAAAAGAGCCTGAGACCTGTGCTCCGAGGGACTAAAATTAGCATTCCGAGCTCTAAGCTGGCATCATGGGAGAGCCCCTCTCAGTCACAGGGCAATGGATGAAGGTAATTGCTAATGGTCCCGTGCACCTGCTGCTTTGGAACCCGTTCCCTCGACAGAGAGGAAGAACGGAAACGAGCGAAAGAGTGGAAGTGAGAGGGAGAGAGACAGACAGAGAGAGAGAAGGCGACAGATTACTATGACACTGATTTTTCTGCTGCATCTCAAAGCAGTATTAACAAGCAAGAGGGTAGATTCCTATCCATTCAACTTAGAGTAAGATATCATGTATATAATGTTGATTGGGGTGGTAGTAGCCTAGTGGGTAACACACTCGCCTATGAACCAGAAGACCCAGGTTCAAACCCCTCTTACTACCATTGTGTCCCTGAGCAAGACACTTAACCCTAAGTTGCTGTGTGTGTGTATGTTTTGGTGTGGTTTAGATGTTTTCCACACAGTTCTTCCCACCTGTCTGTAGGCAAAGATTCATAAAGCGCAGAGTCCCTCCCCCAAAAGCTTTGTGGACTGGAACTGCTTTCTTATTATTTGCTTGCATTATTTGCTTGACCCGTGGAGGCCAGTGTTAATATTCAGTGCAAATTTGACTGCAGGGAAACGGTGAAAGTGGCGATGTTTTATAACTGTGGGCTGCATGACTTGAAATTTGTGTTTTTTTTTTTCTGCATTCAGTCATCCACTCAACACAGAGATATGATCACAGTATTCATCTTAATGTAAAATTCCTCCCTGTTAATTTTCTGTACATTTAAATGTAGATGAGCTAAAGCAAATATAAAGTGATTAAAACAGTCATTTGCACAGCTCAGCAGTGACTGCGCTCAGATCATTAGACTGCAAAGGTTGGGCTTCTTTGTAGGTTAAGGAACACGCTGACACCTTTCTCCAACTCCTAACAAGGCCTGGCAGAGACACTGGTACAGACGGCGCCTGAGAGCACCGGTGGGGAAATCAACACTTCGCTTCTCATCCCTCAGCCCCTCCGGCATGTGGGGTCGGCCTCTCTGTGTGCGAAGCCCCCCCCCGCTGAAAACGTTTCTAGCCCAGCAGGACGCGCCAGCCATTGAACCTTTACCTTTCCTCATAGACACCAACAGTCTCGACAGGAGTGCTGACCCAGTTCTACGTTTTTTTTTTTTATATTTTGAGTATGACATTAAACTATTATACAAATAATCATATTTATAACTATTTACCTAACATTATGTATTTTTAGGTCGCAAGGGCCTCAGTGGAGGATGGTGCATGCTATTGGTGCTGACTGTGACGCATGTCCCTCTGGAACATGAGGGTTCACATGCTACAAACAAAGCATGGCCAATTCTGTCACTACTGATAGATATCTGTGCCAGAGTTCTCTGGAAATTGAGCTTGAATGAGAAGTGGCCAGATGCTCAAGGCAGAGAAAATGGCTTTACTAGGTAACGCTGAATCCTCCATTTACAAAGTTCAGTGTGAAAAGAGTCATTGTCTGTTTCTAGAAAAGAATGCCTCATGTAGTAATACCATCTATATGGCCAGTCCCTGCAAAAGGCCTTCTTTCAGTTGGAAACAGACATGAATTTTATGAAGCAGAACACCCACCACAGATATGCACTAGCAATAGTGTGATATTTTATCAGAAACACACTTTTCCAACCCAAGTTCACATGTTAGAGTTACAGAAGATGGAAAGTACAAGCGATGTGTATGGGGACGTGTTAGAAATAAGTTGTCTGGAAAAGTTCTGAAGGACAAACTATGGATTCAAGTAGCAAATAATAGCAAAATCTTTAAGTTAAAAAAAAGTTCTGTTATTAAAAAAAGCTTCAGCCAGGAAATATCCCACAGCACCAGCAAGCTCTCCTGAGACACATTCTGCATATGTGTTTTGGACCCCAAGGTTGTAATTTCAAAGAAAAAAAAATGGTAATAAAAGAAAAAGACTTGATCACGTAAAATGGCATCAGAAACATAGAACATGTGAAAAAATGTGAGCAAGGACAACACATAGAAGGAGACACATTAATCATCGCAGCAACATGCCCACTGAAGTGCTTCCCATCATGAAACATCTGGTTTCGTTTACCACGCTCTACCAGAAGGGGGCAGTATCAGGCAGTTTGAGGAAAGACGCAGTGAGAGCCACACTGAACTGAGTCTGCACAGGCATTAAACTAACGGCCTACAGGGTTCAGCAGGATGGTTCAGAAAAAGCATTTGTGTTGTCAAGACTGTTAATCATATATCAACATCGATGTGTTTTTATAAATTCCAAATCAGGGCACAAATTTCCCTGTTGGCCATGAAGCTATCACTGCCTCAGCAGTTTCCAATGTGTTGTTTTAGGACACAAAAAACAGATACACACCCACCCAAAAATTTCCCAAGTCATAATTACTATTTACTGAAGCTGGCATAAGCACCATGAGGACCACTTCAGCCTTCGACACCCATATGAAAAGCTGGTAGAGCAGAGAAACACAGGTTCTGGAATTGGACATTGTGTGGTGGGGAGGACATAGACTGAACCCCAAGGAACCTGGAGGGGCAAGTTTGCTATGTTCCATGCGTTTTAATAGTAATTTTTAGTTTCACAACAGTGGATGAGATTTAGATTAAAACATTTCCCATACAAACAGGTCTGGTGATGCTGCTTTAGGGGGCACTTGAATTGTTGCATGAACTATAGAAGATGTTGTGGCATGAATTTGTTAAAAAATAAAAAAAAACGGTAAAAAAATAGTACTTACCAGATCAGAGGTCAAAGGGGCAACAGGCCAGGTTCTTGAATCCGACCTGGGACCATCTTTGGACCTGGCTGGCCTTTCCCATAGACAGGAGAGCCTGCCACTGGAACCGGTTGGTGCCGCAGGCGTAGGGAAGGTTTTGGTGATGGAGCTCAAACACTGGGCTCTGGGATTTCCACCACAGAAGCTGCAAGATTGTGATGAGTGACCTAGCATACAGCCAATGCCAATCCCTGTCCTTTCCTTGTTTGCCCTGCCATGGCGGATTCTCAGTTTAGCACTGTGTAAAGTTCAAAGTCAACTGTTCATTGTCCAGCCATCTGTCACATTCTGAGGCAAAATAAAGCAAATCCTTATAATGAAAAATCAAGGACTGCAGAATATTTCACACTAAAGTTAGGGACAGACAATATTAAGGAAAAGCGAAACACTTAAAGAGTCTGAGATGTTAGATTTCAAAAGGGATGATGAGTGCATGACACAAATATAGAAATGATGCTGATTTAAATGTTTAAATGGCCAAATGTCCCTTTTTCGCAATGTCTTAACAACTTTTAACACCCTGGCAGCATAAATCGATAAAAAAACATGTCTAGTCTGGTTTTTGCTGTATAGTCTGTAGATCTGTAAACAGTTTAGAAATGTTTTTTAACTGCCAAAGTTGATATCAGTGACACCCATGTATGTAACCTGCCTGTCAAATTGAAACGTCCTGAATTGTGCACTCCACGTGAGTTTTCCTACGTTAATTATCCAGCCTCATGTGCCCCAGAGTGCAACGACTGCAGTCCCAGGGTGAGCACATGCATTTGTGGCCAAAAAAGGATGTGTTGTGAAATGGCTTTGTTCTGAGCACGCTGGGTGTCCTGAAAGGGGTGTCACGCAGAGCGCAGGGACTAAAAAGTCTGCTAATCAACATGCTGACTTCAGCCCACCCAGTCCATTTATCTGCCAGAACTCACTGCACCTCAGAGTCATTGAGAAATCCACTGGAAACCCCTCCATTGGTGATGTTTTGTTTCAATTAGAATCATCATTTTAAAGTAGCTTTGTTAGTGACTTGCACAATTGCGAGTGAATATGTGTGGCTGGGCAGGACAACAATGCTACATCACAACAGTATGTAATAAATGCACAAGACATTCCAGACAATATTAAGGATAAGTGAAAAACTTATTTAATGGTGAGTGCATGACACAAATATAGAAATTATGCTGATTAAATGTTTAAATGCCAAAAAACATTCCTGACTCCATGCCTGGCCCAGTCACAGACATAATATATATATATATATATATATATATATATTAAAAGGACCCCAGACCGGCTTTTTTTATTTTAATCTTGATTCATAAAGTTTACTTTCCTTTACCAGTCGATACATTTGCCCACATCTAGTTTATAAAAGTTATCCTATACTAAACCATACGTTATTAAGTGTTCTATGTGCTATTTAAATAAAAATGTTCACCTTTATATCAGTAAACAGTCCAAACACTAGCCCAACATTTTTATATATTATAAACATTATAAATATTTTTTATGTGTAAGAGTAGTAAACAAGTTAAGCACACGTCAACCTTATGTATGAACCAAGCTCTCTTTACAATCCTACTTTCATTCAATTTGTCTGCATTTAGCTTGTAGTTTAGTATATTCCTGATTACTGCTTATCTAAACCTCTTTTTTTTTTTTCAGAACACTCTGACAATTAACATCTCAAAAGAAGACAGCAGATCCTGACCACTTTGAATCCCGAATTAAAGTCTCAACTGTGGTGAGCAGCTACAAACACCACTCCCTTTTTGTGACCATGGACACCACCTTTATCCCGACACCATATGCTCTCCAGGGACGGTGTTCATTACACTGGAGAGCATTGTCCATGGGTGAGTTGTGGAGGACAAGACAAAGCAATTTTCCTATAAAACAGAGAACCAAAGAGCAACACAAAGGCGCCTATTTAATCAGTAAATAAGGACCACATTCATTTTTAATTTGCTCTGGGACAGTCAAACAAAATGCTGGCCATTGTTGGGTGCTACCTCTCTGGGTGGAACAATGGGGTTGGTCTCTGTGGAATGTGACCGTGATCATTTTCTACTGGGCACAGATCAAATGATCCAGGCGAGGGACAAAGTGACGCTCGTAACCGCAGGGTGCACCCGGAGGGACGCAACTAAAGAAACAAGATCTTAAATTTGTACGCTGACAGCACGCACTGCGTTCAAAGACATCGTGTGAATCATATGAATAACTTGGCCCGTTTCCAAAGACGCACCAACCTTCAGGGCTCAGATCACAGAATGTGACCTGGATAAAGGACTCCCATTAATTCTATTTGCCTTAATTTGTGTAAATGTCATTTCAATGTACTTAAGCACTTTTAGTTTGTTTCCTGGCGTACTGAGAATTTCAGCATTTGAAAATTGGAAAAGGAAAATATCAACCCAATAAATTAAAGAGTGTTTGAAAACTCAGCTGTCAATCAGCGAGATGATTAGAATCATTATAAAGAGGAAAAAATGGAAAAACGTTGCTTTGCAATGCTCATCTATATAATGTGCCATATGTCAGCTGCACATTGCAGATAGTTTGTGAGTGTGTTCAGTGTTCCTGTGAACATTGTGTTATTTAGAACTGCAGGGTTGACAGTAATCATGTAGTTTATGGAACATACCAGTAAAATGGAAGGAAGTCCATACAGAAGACAATCTTGGACTGAGGCACTGCTGTGATAAGAATAACAAGAACAATATGCATTTTTTATTTAGCACAAAATCTCATGCAAAATGTCTCAATGAGAGAGACCCTTACAAATGCTGATCTATTCCCACCCCCAGATTAGGATGTTAGGAAATAGAAAAATTGAAGAGAAAGGCAGTTTTTATTTCTTGTTAGATGGCCAACTGCCATGTTTGTCAAATGTGGTATTTTATTGACCAGTCATTAAAATCTTATCATTTTTCTTGTTAACAAATGCATGTTTTGGATCTGATATGCTGACATGACCTCCAGTAACACCTTTATACCTCCTGTATGTATAATTTAGGAGTGCCTTACGATGCATTTTTATTATTTACAGCACATGCTATAGATGGTTTTCTGTAACCTAATGCATAAATGTGAACACTCTCACACACACACACACACACACACAGATGCACATACAGCGCATCCGGAAAGTATTTAGGACATCAGTTTTTCCACATATTGTTATACTACAGTCTCATTCTAAAATTAATCTATAATTTTTTCCTAAGAATTGTACACACAACACCCCATAATGACTTCATGAACACACATCTACATAAGTATTCTCAGCCTTTGCTCAATACTTTGTCGATGCACCTTTGGCAGTAATTACAACCTCAAGTCTTTCTTGAGAATGATGCCACAAGCGTGCCACACCTATCCATGGCCAGTTTGGTCCATTCCTCTTTGCTGCGCCTCTCAAGCTCCATCAGGTTGGATGGGAAGCGTCGGTTCACAGACATTTTAAGATCTCTACAGAGATGTTCAATCGGATTCAGGTCTGACCTCTGGCTGGGCCACTCAAGAACATTCACAGCATTGTCCTGAAGCCACTGTTTTTATATCTTGACTGTGTGTTTAGGGTCGCTGTCCTGCTGAAAGATGAACCTTCGCCCCAGTTCAGATTTTCATTCAGCATGTCTCTGCACTCTGCACTCATCTTTCCCTCTATCCTGAGTGGTCTCCCAGTTCCTGCAGATGAAAAACATCCCCACAGCATGATTCTGCCACCACCATGCTTCACTGTAGGGATGGTAATGGCCTGGTGATGAGTGGTGCCTGGTTTCCTCCAGACGTGAGGCATGGCATTCACACCAAAGACATGAAAATTAGTTTCTCATGTTCTGAGTGTTCTTCAGGTGCCTTTTGGAAAACTGCAGGCAGGCTACCGCGTGCCTTTTTAATAAGGAGTGACTTTTGTCTGGCCACTCTATCATACAGGCTTGATTGGTGGATTGCTGCAGAAATTGTTGTCCTTCTGGAAGGTTCTCCCTTGTCCAAGGTGGACCTCTGGAGCTCTGACAGAGTGACCATAGAGTTCTTGGTCACCTCTCTGACTCAGGCCCTTCTCTCCCGATTGCTCAGTTTAGGTGGCTGGCCAGCTCTAGGAAGAACTTCTTCCACTCATGGATGATGGAGTCCACTGTGCTTATTGGAACCTTCAAAGCAGCAGAAATTCTTCTGTAAACTTCCTCAGATTTGTGCTTTGAGACAATTCCTCTGACTTCATGCTTGGTTTGTGCTCTAATATGAACTGTCAACTGTCCAAATCAGGTCCAATCCACTCTTTTTTTTTTCTACAGGTTGACTCCAATTAAACTGCAGAAACATCTCAAGGACAATCAGGGGATACTCAATTTTAAGATTTATGTCAAAGGCTGTGAATACTTATATAAATATTAATTTTTTTTTTCACGTTGTCATTATGGGGTGTTGTGTGTAGAATTCAGAGGGAACAATAAATGTTATCAATTTTGGAATAAGGCTGTAACATAACAAAACGTATAAAAAGCTGCGATAAAACTGTGAATACTTTTCAGATGCATTGTATTATTGTAAGGTGCCGGAAGGTATGAGTGGCATGTTACAGCAAAACACAAACAAAATCTGATAATACTCTGGAGTCTTGGAATATTAATATTTGTAAGCATCGACAAACTGGATCACAATGCATTGGTGTACTTTGGTAAACACTTAGATGACATTTCTAACCCAGTAGATGTTTGCTTCCAAAGCATCAATGAATTCACTGGGTTCCAAATAGATCGCAGATGTAATGTCTACTGACATTCTTCTAAAAGGGCATTTAAATTGCCTGAATCTAATCAAATTACCACACATTGATTTGTTTCCCAAACTTTTTGAGAAACCAACATAAGCATGTCAACCGACACTATATTGTTCAAACTAACACCTTTACAGTCTCATGAATTTTAATGACATCCCATTTTTAATCTATAGGTTTTATTATGGGATTTTTTTCAGCTGTAACAGCTTCAATTCAATTCAGCTTCAATTCTCCTGTGAAAACTTTCCATAAGGTTTTGGAGAGTGTTCATGGTAATTATTAATCATTCTGATATCAGATGAGAGAGCCTGGCTCTCACAGTCTTTGATCATGCAAATGTTAACATTAGGGTTCTATGGAGGCCAGTCAAGTTCCTTTACACCAAACTTGCTCATTAATGTGTTTATGGATCTTGCTTTGTGCACTGGTGTCCAGTCATGTTGGGACAGAAAGTAACTGTCCTCAAACTGTCGCTACAAAGCTGGGAAGGTGAAATTGAAATTGAATTGATTGTCATTATGATACACTGCAGCACAGCACATGGTGGCACAACAAAATGTGTCCTCTACTTTTAACCATCACCCTTGGTGAGCAGTGGGCTGAGATGACAGGCGCCCGGGGAGCAATGTGTGGGGACAGTGCTTTGTTCAGTGGCACCTCAGTGTCACCTTGGCGGGTCGGGCTTTGAACAACCTTCTGATTACGGGGCTGCTTCCTTAACCACTAGACTACCACTAAGGTGATGGGTTAAAATGGTGTGATGCGTGTGCTGTTCTAAGATGTGTATTACAATGACAATCACTTCACTTACTGTCCAAGCCCAATCCCTGTAAAACAATCACAGTACATAATCACAAGGCAGTCTGGCAAGTTAAGTTCTCCTGGTATCCACCAAACCCAGACTCGTCTGTCAAAAAGAGGCAAGATTAGTCACTGACGTATGCTTTTGATGCTCATGAAGCTTTCTACTGTTCCCAACCAGTTCAACATAGTTATAATACTACTAAGAGTTGACTGTAGTAATGAACGTAGTGAAATGTATAAATGCTGCGTAACATCCTATCACATGACCATGCTGGAACTCACTGAACTACTGAGATCAGCCCATTCTTTCACAAAAGTTTGGAGAAGTGGTCTGTATGCCTAGGTGCTTGATTTATATCCACATGTGGCCATGTATGTAATTGGAACATCTGAGTTCAATTATTCAGAGGAGTGTTCCAATACTTTTGTCATTATGCTGTATGAATGTTACTGGCGCCAGCTTAAAAAAAAAAAAAAAAAAAAAAAAAAACACACAAGACACGCCTGACACTCTCCACACAGCACACACAAACTTGAAACGTGTTGGTTTGCATTCTGACGGTCGGAATTTAATGACATTTCCACACAGTACACAGACCTATACAAACATAGCCACCCACCTACCTTTATAAAACTGACCCGTAATCATACATGTATTCGCAGGGCAGAAGATATATGGGGGGGGTGGAGGAGCAGGATAATAATAAAAAAATGTTACTCCCACTTCAATTAATTCCATTCATCAACCATTCATCCACAAGCCCACAAAAAAAAAAAAAAATCTAATCAAATAAATGAATTCCACACTACACTAGGAAAAGCAAACCAACAAGCTTTGACATGCAGACCTGTTTACTCATCTTTCAGCTTGGGAAATCATCCATGCCTCCAGCATCTTCGTGTAAGTTTGAGGAAGGAGGGGCCATGAGACCATAACAGTAGTCAAGTTGCTATCTGGCACCTTTGCAGAGACGCACACGGAAATGAAACGAGCACAGTGAAGACCTATCCATCACTTAGAGCTGGCACGCCGCGCTTTGCATACAGGCCCAGCTGGCCTCCCTGCAGTTTACAGAAGCCTTAATCTTATTGTGCGCCTGCCATTGTTGGTTTCTTTTTTTTTTTTACTATCAGAGATATGACAGGCTTTCATTAAAGGCTTCATTTCGACACCCTGTCGCCACCGGTCTTCGTGCTTTCACCTCGACGCACAATGTCCTGCTGATGCTCCCCTGCAAAGGATCCAATCGCATTTTTCACTCTCATCCTGTGCTACGCAGATGTTTTGGGCAGGACTCCAAACTAATTTAGAGAGATAGAATGCAGAAAAACGAGGCAGCTTGGAAAGAAAAAAGGAAAGCAACAAAGTGCTGGCAAAGTTCTTGTTAATAATCCAAAAGGGTACAAGACAATGAGGAGAGGTCTTAGTGAGCTGACTGAATTATGCGTCTGGTCGTTTTATAGCGCGAAAATGGTGGGTTGCATGAACATGTGTTGCACAGCGGCATATTTGTGCAATGGATTAATTGTCACAAAAGGTTTTTTTTGTGTTATCGCCGTTGTCAAAATCCACAAGGTGATTTTGGGATGTGTGGACAGAAGGCCAAAGCTAAAGAGGATCACCGCACACAACATGGTACTTTTCACTGCATATGGCCCTGTGCTTAATTTAGCATTTATTGAGTTATTTTCCCCAAAGAAACCACAAAGGCATGCTGCCTTTTTAAGGAAATGAGAGGAATTTGTTTTGTTGTCATTGTTTTTTTCAATTTATATCTGTCAGCTTCCCTCTTAGCTTCTCCCTCATACACACATGCACGCACACACTCAGTACAGGTCAAAGGTTTGGACACACCTTCTCATTCAATATGTTTTCTTTATTTTCATGACCATTTACATTGGTAGATTCTTACTGGTTTGATGCTCAGAAGGCATCAAAACTATGATTGAACACATGTGGAGTTATGTGCTGTGGTCCAGCTCACCCCAAACCATCTTGAACCAGGTCTCCACTTTTTGTTAAGTACATAACTCCACATGTGTTCATTCACAGTATTGATGGCTTCAGTGAGAATCTACCAACGTAAATGGTCATGAAAATAAAGAAAACACATTGAATGAGAAGGTGTGTTCAAACTTTTGGCCTGTACTCTGTGTCTGTGTGTGTGTGTGTGTGTGTGTGTATATATGGGGCAGTGGTGGCCTAGCGGTTAAGGAAGTTGCCCCGTAATCAGAAGGTTGCTGGTTCGAATCCCGATCTGCTAAGGTACCACTGAGGTGCCACTGAGCAAAGCACCGTCCCCACACACTGCTCCCCGGGCGCTTGTCATGGCTGCCCACTGCTCACTCAGGGTGATGGGTTAAATGCAGAGGACAAATTTCACTGTGTGCACTGTGTGCTGTGCTGCTGTGTATCACGTGTGACAATCACTTCACTTTCACACTTTCACATATATATGCAGTATGTGTTGGTTGTGTGGATATGCATACGGCAGGAAGGAGATAGTTTATTAGATAAGGTTCCTCGTTGTGGGTATACATTTCCACTGTTATGCTTGTGACAGAGTTAAACATTAAGAAAATAAGCAAAACAACTAAATGAAAAAATATGGGGGAAATAAGGCGCATGGCCACCTCCGGGTCGAAGGCAAACAAGATTTACACTCAAGCACATAATCATTTTCTTAGAAGCCGCGTCAAGTGTTTGCTTTCTAATCTGCAGGCAAAAAATGTTTCCTGGTGACAAGCAGTGCAGGGGTAATGGCAAGCAGAGATCACGCAGCCGTCACATATCCTCTGGTTATGCATTAAAAAGGAAAAAAGAAATACAATAAAACTGGTTCGTCAGGCATCCTCGTCACCTCTTACTGTTACATGACACGGCACAGCCTGACCTCTGGAGAATGCAATTGCTTGTTATTCTGCTGATAGTGTTCATTTGGGACCGCAGCGAGGCCATAAACAGACAAGAGGCAACATGTACGAAAAAATGTGCTTGTTTTCGCAATGGAAGAATGGCGGGATGAAGGCAGCACTGCAGATCTGACACGAGACGTGGGGTCCACGTCGCCGGCCACGTAACGAGCCTCGAGGAAGAGTGGGCCAGCTCCTGTTCAGCTTTGGCGGCAAGCACAGACCATCTAAGTATACCTAATGAGCCAGTGTGCTGTGGAGAGGGGTTGCGTAACTGTCCAGCACTAATTTGTGAAGGGGGGAGGTTTGGAGAGGCCGGAGAGAAAGAGAGTCCTGTGCCCCCGCTCATTGAACAGATGATGAGGGCTTCACTGAAAAAAAAAAAAAGTTCATGGGAGTAAGATCCTCGCCTTTCATTTCAAAGATGCTCCCTAGATGTTTCCCTCATTAATTAAAGCCTAAATCGGATCTAGCACTGGGTGAAATAAAATATTAAGAGTACTAATGAATTACTAATCAGCCCCAAGCTTCCTTAAGTTGGATTTTTTTTTTAATAGAAATTAAATCGGTGATTCACATCAAGGTCATAATAATAATTATTATTATAATTTTATTTAAATACCAATCCTTGCCGCCCGTCTGTGTCCGGCTCTCTATCCCTCTTTCCTGTGTGTTGACTGCATCAACTCCAGTCAATTAGGCTTATTGATTATGTGACTGCAAAGTGCAAAAGACCTTCTTGTGATCCGCCACTTTGCAGGAACAAAGAGGGTGCGAGTATTGCTTCTTTTCTTTCTTTCGCACCGCTGGCCAGGGACTGGTGGTGGGGACTGGTGCAATATACCGTCCGGTGCTGGAAGCCGCTCTGGGCCCCTAGGTGAGAGGGGACAAGGCCCCAGCGTGGACCGACCATTGTCACCACACATTTCGTTTTAAATCCATTCGAAGTGGTGCCCTTGGTAGGGGTAACCTGCACCCCCCCCGTTCCACAAGAGCCACAAGGGGGTTCATTGTACAGCTCTGGGACGCAGCGCATATCTGACCACCAGCCCGGTGTGTTGGGCTCGTACTATCTGCGAGACGCGGAACGACTGCCGATAATTATAGACGAATCTGGCCCTCGTGAGGAGGTCGCCGTCGCTTCTTCTCGAGGGAGGAGTGCGGAGGGGAAAAGGAGGAGGAGGAGGAGGAGGAGGAGCCCCGCCGGAGCAGAAGCTCTCCGCGCCTCCGGAGCCCGCAGTGACAAGGGCTAACGGGCAGAGGCAGGACCGCGGAGGAGCGCCGGTGAATATTAATAAGCGGACAGGAGCGGCCATATATACATACATACTTATATTTATACATATCTATAAAGAAGAAGAAGAAGAAGAAGAGGAAGAAGACGGAGGAGGGGGAGAATGAGGAGCGGACCCCGAATTGGATATTTTCTTTTTTTTTTTTGGTTCCAAGACTCGGGACTTTTCTTTGGTGATGCCTCGCTAGAACACCCCTGCGCTCCGTCTCTTCAAGACTCTTGAGACGCGGGAGGAGTGGGGTCTTTTTTATTACTATTATTCCCGAAGATGTATTACGTGTCATAAAACAGACGGACAGTCGGATTAACGACACTGCGCGTCCTCTGCGTAAGTATGAAAGGTTCATTGTGCATTAATGCATCATTATTCATCTTCAGATGCCGGACGATTGGAAAAATATAGTTCATTGACAGATTTTCACATTTATATTTATTATTATTCATTCTTTTTATTAGCCCGTGCTCCCGTGGGACAAGTCAGGACTCATTATGGGGTTATACTATATAATTCTATATATTTATTTCCATCTTGTTAACAGGCGTGACATGGGAAAGTAACTTCACCTGATGTCCCCCCTCTGGGTTTAAAATGGAATTCTCATCCGTTTATTACGTGGGTTTACTTTTTTTTTTTTACCTAGAAACTGGCGCGTCGCGGTAATTACTGAAACACGCGGCGTAATTAAAACGCGAGCCGCAAATTGGCTTCCTCCGGCGCAGCATCCAGCGCGCACCTGGCACGGCGCCGCCGGTTACGCGGGAGCGCGCCCGCCGCACGGGTGGTCTCGGGTGTCACGAGCGTCGCCGAGAAGGTGCCTTGAACGGGGCGGCCGGAACGGGACGAGGGTCGATGTTCGGGAACCGCCCATTGTCCGTTTTAAACGCGTTGCGGGTCACTTCATCAGGAAAAAGCTTCGCAGCATCGCTTGGTAATGGAGGGTGTGTGTGTCTGAGAGAGAGAGAGAGAGAGAGAGATGGGGGTGGTGGACATGAATCTTATTACTCCCCTCTGGGGACTCATTAAATCTTTTAACACCTCTTGTAAATTGTCCCCAAGTCATTGGCGGTGCAGGGGATGTAATGAATGGGAATGCACAGGGAGGCACCTGCGGGACACCGCACACCCCGCTGTGCGTGTGTGTTTGGACGCCGAGCATGCTTGGCTTTTTTTTTTTTTTTTTTCCAGCGGAGGCCTGTCGTCCGGCCCGGAGGCGAAATGGTCTTTAGAGCACCTGCGAGACGGTTTAAGCCACAGCGTGACCTTCCTCCGCGAGAGGGATGAGGCGATTAGCACCCCAGGCCTGCAGGACCCGCAGCCTTTTTCTGGAGGAATGTGGGCGTAGTGGCGTCCCCTGAGGGCGGGTGCGTCGCTTTCTGCCCATCATGCAGGCCATTGTCACACACTAATTGGCCTCGACCGTGGCGAGGGCCATCTGCAGAGCTCACGATGCAGACAAGACATAATTGAGCGACGCCCCTTGGACTCCCGTTGGACCAGTCCGGCTTGGTGTACTCCAGCCGCACGCCCACCCGACGGTCCCCTTGACCCACGCTGCAAAAAAAAAAAAAAAAAAACGACCTTCAGCCAACTGGCTGCTGCTGCCTCTTTTGGGACAGCTAGGACCCGCCCCGTCAATACTGGCAAATGATGTGCCAGCTCCTATGAGGACAATGAATCACCAAAAGGCGTGTAGCGGCGACGCCTTCCGCCCTGGGCTCGCCGTGTCGCGCAGAGGACACGGCTTCCTTTGAAGGGACGTTCAGATCGCTACGTAACGATTCAGCTCGCGCGTGAAACGTCTGAGAGGCCGTCACAGAGTATACCAGCAGCGGGCGATGATGTGAATGGCGATAATGGGCTTTGTGCGCCGGTCTTGGCCTTTTGTTGTGACTCTACACGCAGCGTGCTCTGGATTCCTTTCGCCGCGCGGCGGCTTTGGTTTAGGGCCTTGCGTGAGGATCGCAGGTTAAGCTGATTAAGGCGTACGCATTTTTGACCTTTTGCTTCCTCCCTCTGGCCCTTTTTTCGTTTTTTTTCTCCCTTTCAAAATAAAACGAAGAACATGACGGACAAAGTGCTGATTTCCCGTTCCGCAAAAGCGCCAGGCATTCGTTCCTTTCCAACTGCGTTCCATTTGCCTGAACGAACTCTTTAACGAGTCCTGTGCCGTTCATTATTCAAGAGTCTCTTGTTTCAAGCGCATGTGACAGCATCTCATCAGACAACATCGTCGGCTGGCTTTACGCTGGGCAAAGCATGTGGTCCAATTCCAGCTTGGATGCTGCGTTTATTTATTTATTTATTTCATCATTGCATTCCAACGGATGGCGTGGAGTGGGTGGAGGAGGTGGTGGGATAAAAGAACCCTTTGCCATTTTGGCCACCATTTGCAGAGACACGTGCATCTGCCGCTTGCATATGTCTGTCTTCTGCGACCTTTTTGTGTCTCAGCCGCTAGGTCTTCCATCTCATATCAGTGAAATTATCAAAGCATACCTGTCTAGCAGAGGTATGCCGGCAAAAGCCCAGGATCTACAGGAGGGCCCGGCCCCCACGTATCGTCACATTACCGGGAGTTTCAGTCACCTACTGATGTAGAAGGGCCTTCCAAAAGCTACCTGAGTAACATGTGTGCAATGTAAATGTAGAGCATGAAAATATGTGCTTTTTCAAATATAATGTCTACAAATGGGGCAGTGGTGGTCTAGCGGTTAAGGAAGCAGCCCCGTAATCAGAAGGTTGCCGGTTCGAATCCCGATCGGCCAAGGTGCCACTGAGGTGCTACTGAGCAAAGCACCGTCCCCACACACTGCTCCCCGGGCGCCTGTCATGGCTGCCCACTGCTCACTCAGGGTGATGGGTTAAATGCAGAGGACAAATTTCACTGTGTGCTGTGTATCACATGTGACAATCACTTTCTTTCTTTCAAACAGGGTTAGGATGTAATGGGAAATGTGTACGGAATTTATAAATTCAGAATACCAAGAATCTGGATTCAGTTTGTTTTACATTTTACAAGGCAGCATTTAGACATTTTCATTTTTTAAAAAGAACCTTTTTTTTCGGGACCATACTGTCCCAACAAATGTGTCTGAAAAAAAGATACGTTCGCTTGAGATATGAATTACCGCCTGAAAAAGTAAACAAACAAACAAACAAACAATACCATTAGATTAAAACAACTTTTTATAACAATTAGTTTTGGAAGAAGAAGATGATTTTATATTCATGCAAATATTTAGATATATTTATAGGGTGGTAGTAGCCTAGTGGGTAAAACACTCGCCTATGAACCAGAAGACCCGGGTTCGAATCCCACTTACTACCACTGTGTCCCTGAGCAAGACACTTAACCCTGAGTTGCTCCAGGGGGACTGTCCCTGTAAATACTGATTGTAAGTCGCTCTGGATAAGGGCGTCTGATAAATGCTGTAAATGTAAAATGTAAAATATATTTAGATATACCTGATGCGAAATGAAAAATTTGAAATAAAAGAGTTCCCAGTTGCAAGCTGTAGTGTGTTAGCTGTGAGATCCCGTATTGTGAGCTAAAAGGGTTAGTAACAAGTTCTGGTTGTATAGTTGGACAACATTTTTAAAATTTGCAAACTTCTGCTTTCTGCACTGGATATGGCTGTGGATGATCGCCAGTGATAAGTATTGTTTGTGCTCATCCCTTATTTTATGTTGATGCAGAAAAGAATGAATTATTTCAAAAGGAAAATCAGCAAATAAGAGAGAAAAGCGAAGCGATTGTCATTGTGAAACACTGCAGCACAGCACACTGTGCACACAAAAAAAACGTGTTTTCTGGATTTAACCATCACCCTTGGTGAGCAGTGGGCGGCCATGAACGACACCAAGGCAGAAGGACGGTACCTTGCTGAAGGTCACCTTAACCTTTCGGTATTTGAACCTGCAACCCTCCAGCTACAAGTCCGATTCCTACCCCGCTAGGCTAGGCTCCATTATTGGAGCAATACTGCTCCAATAATGTTTCATGCATTTCAAACACGACTATCATATGTAGTTTTTATGTACCTCAACACAATACAAAATGTGCCATTAATTAACTTCATAATGTAAAGTATTTTGCATAGCTGCAAACGTGATTTTACAGCTGATGCTCTGAGGCTCCTCACTATCACTTCTGCTCTGAACACTAACCACACGGTTGGGTTAGCCATTAGTAACATCACTGCTTAGTGGGTGGCTGAGTGGAACGCCGTCTCCCGGGATGCTCGCCGTTCTCCCGTACCCTGCCGTCACAAGCAGTGTCATGTTTTTTTTTTGTTTTTTTTTTATTCTGGATGCACTGTTCTAGGGTGGATGGTAAAAAAGGTAGTCTGTACTTTCCACCATCCAGTAATAGGCAAATTTGGTAGACTTTCTTTGAGAATATATATATATGCGCGCTGGAGAAAATTGCCCAGCTGACAGCTCGAAAATTGCACTTCATTTCTTGCCAATCCATTTAGCCTTATTTCCAGGTTGCAAATATGGTCTGGCAAGGTTCTGCATTCATCCAAGGCTATTAAAGACGCTAATAACTTTCTCATAATAGCAAGCCATTATAACGACACTTGTTTTGACAGATTGGTGTATACCCGGGGTACTTAGTGCAACTCGTGTAACCCAGTTTGACTCAAATGGATTCTGAGGTTTACATGATGGACGTAAAATGTATTAGGAAAGCATAGTGTAACCTACATGAGAAACCCTTAGGCCAATTCATAGTACTGAGCTGATGTATGCAGCTCATTAGTGCACAATTGTAATCAAAGGGATGAGATATCCCTCTGTGCTCCCTGGCTGCGTGGGTGCAGTTGTAGTTCATTGATAGTTCTGTTTGCGGGCGTGTGCAGCAGCGTGCTAGAGGAATTCCATGGACTCAAAGAAGTGTGATGGACCTCAGCGGGAGAGCCAGTTGCTCCGTTGCATCATGCTCAGCAGTCAAACTACAAAAGACGAGTGGAGGAAAAAAAAAAAAAAAAAGAGTGAAATGCTTCCAGCTGATGTAAATGCAGCTTCAGTGTCTCATGTGTACCGCAGTAAATGTGCAAGAATTGTTGTGTGGATTGTAAAGCCCACAGGGATGTGATTGCTGCACATGTATTTGCCCTCTTTTAACTTTCTTTAGATGTTTTTTTTTGGTCGTAGTTACTTGCTAGCCAAGTGAAATGCTTGTTGATGAAGTGGCTTTTCGTAAATTGCAGACTTCACAGGGTTCGATTGGAGCACCTAGAAAGTGAAGTGATTGTCATTGTCAGCAGACAGTGCACACAACAAAATGTGTCCTCTGCTTTTAACCCATCACCCTTGGTGAGCAGTAGGCAGCCATGACAGGCGCCCGGGTAGCAGTGTGTGGGGACGGTGCTTTGCTCAGTGGCACCTCTGTGGCACCTTGGTGGCTCGGGATTCGAACGGGCAACCATTTGATTATGGGGCCGCTTCCTTAACCGCTAGACTGCCCCTGTCCATGAACCAAACTATGGACTGAAAATAGGAGTGTTACTGCTCCCTGGCTGTCAGCTATGTCACTTTTTTATTTTTCCATTCTTTATAGCTACTTTATTTATTTTTTTACATCTTTTTTTTATTTGTTTAATCCCCCTTCAGCTGCCATGAGGAAAAAAAAAAAACTTTCTTTGATAAGTGTCATTTTTCTACACAGAATCTGTCCAGAGCTGTCACTGTTCGGTCCCACATGCTGTCACACGATATACTCGCCCTATCAATGTTTGATTTCAAGTGGGAAATCGGTCTGAGCTTACAGTGCTTTAACATCTTTTCTACTCAAAGCTGTCTCGAGTCTAGAATTAAGAGACAATACACATAAAAGCCATGTCAGATCAAATGTGCATTAGAAGGGGCTTTTATTTTAACCTAACAGACATTATGAAACTTTTAATAGGCACGGCTGTTGTACAAACTGTACACTTGATCCCATTAAATATTGAATATCCTGCCATCTACATGCCATTTTCATACCCTTCTGTTCACGTACCAACCATAACATTATGACTAACTACAGGGGAAGTGTATAACATTGATTATCCAGTTGGCTACTGGCATTGAGTGTGACATATTAGGCGACAAGGGAACATTTTGTTATGTGTTGGAAGGAGGAAAATTGGGCAAGTGGCTTAATGCCAGATTCCACAGTTCGAGGTCTAGTGGAGTCTCAGGTGGTCAGGGCTGTGTTGGTAGCAATAGAGGGACATATTTTATATTGATGTTGTGCATGATCAGTGTATATCAATATAAAGCCAATTGAACCCAAATGAAAATCCGATGTGAAGGCTAATAAAAAAATGAATAAGGGTGATTCATTTTACTGATTGATCTTGCTCATAAACAAGCTAAAAGTAAACCAGAGCAGTTGTAATTACTGCAATTAAATATTTTAGCACATTTACTCTAACAGGCAAAGCATGTCTAGTTTATGTCATGTTGGGTTAAAAAAAAAATCTCACCCTCCCTTCTTTTCTCTTTTCTTTGCACAGACACAAGAAAAAATGCTGGCCTGCATTATTTTCCTCTGCTCATCTTTCTTCTGTGCTAATTTTCAAGACATTGAGCCTGCAAAGCTATTGCTGGGTGAGTCTTGCGACTCTCTGTGTTCGTGCGAAGAGAAGGACGGAGTGCTGCACATGAACTGTGAGGAGAGGAACATCAGTAAGATATCACAAATCAAAGTGCCATCCACCCTACCGTTCCATCTGAACCTGTACAAAAATGATCTGGTGGAGTTGCGTGCCGAAGACATGGAAAGTTTCAAGAATGCTATCTCATTGCATCTGGGTGGCAACAGCATACAGGAGCTTGAACCTGGTGTATTCAGCTCTCTGGGCTCCCTGAGGAAGCTGCATATCAACAGCAATTTCCTGGTCATGTTAAAGGAGGACACTTTCCAAGGCTTAGCAAATTTGGAGTACCTTCAGGCAGACACAAACTTCATTAAAGTTGTTGAGCCAGGGGCGTTCAGCAAGCTCGTCCGACTGAAAGTGTTGATCCTCAATGACAATTCCATCGGGTTCCTTCCCAGCAACATTTTCCGCTTTGTGCCACTGACCCACTTGGACCTCCGCGGAAACCAGCTACAGACTTTGCCCTACGTGGGCTTCCTCGAACACATCGGCCGCATCATGGAGCTCTTACTCGAGGATAACGACTGGGTGTGCGACTGTGAGATACTGCACCTCAAGATATGGATGGAAAACATGCGAGGCCAGTCTTCCATCGGCGAGGTGGTGTGCAGCAGCCCCCACCACCTCCGAGGCAGCGTTTTGGCAAAGATCAAACGAGACGTGCTGTGCCCCTCCCATGCTGACATCAATTTGGAGGAGCCCTCAAAGCCCTTTGACATGGTGGTCACACCATCATCTAAAGTGGCCCAGATCCCAGTGGCCAGAGATGATGAGAAGATTCCGACACCAGCCCAAGTTCCTGGGATACCTTGCGTCCCCCAGTGCTCCTGCCACAATCATCCGGCCGCTGGTTTTTTGATGCACTGTCAGGACAGGGGAATCCAAAGGATATCTGACTTAGGGGTACTTCAGCAAGGCCCCACAAAGCTTTTCTTAACTGGAAATATGATTCAGAGACTGCTGAAGTATGATTTTGTTACATACGACAGCCTGGAGTTACTAAACTTAGCAAACAACCAGATCGATTACATAGACAACGAGACTTTCCTCAGCTTAGGTGGTCTGACAAAACTGTACCTGAATGGCAACAGGATAGAAAAAATCTCTCCAACAATGTTTGTGGGACTCCACAACCTTGAGCACCTGTATTTAGAGTACAACCTTATAAAAGAAATTCTCCCAGGGACATTCAACCCATTACCTAATCTGAAACTTCTTTCGCTGAACAACAATATGTTGAACACTTTGCCTGCTCAGATATTTCGAAATGTGCCCCTTATGACTCTGGACCTTAGGAACAATCTGTTTATGCACCTGTCCGTGAGCAACGTGCTGGACCAACTTGATTCGCTGAAGCAGATTTATTTGGAGGACAACCCTTGGGATTGTACTTGTGACCTGGTCAGTCTCAAGCAGTGGGTTGAGAAATTGGGCAAGGATGGTGTGGTTGGCTCCATTTTCTGCCAAACCCCAAGGACGGTGGCTAAAGCAGAGCTGAGGACCATGAAAATGGAAGAACTTTGCCCCGGCCTGGTTACCTTCCGTTTCCCGCCCACGGATGATGTCATCCCAATCACAGTTGCTCCAGATGCCAGGAAAGGATTTCTCAGTTCCCTGACTGACACGGTGCCACTATCGGTGCTCATCTTGAGCCTGCTTATCTTTCTCCTCACCATAATTTTCTGCTCTGCTGGCATTGTGGTCTTCATGCTGCATCGCCGGCGTAGAAACAAGAAGAAGAAGCAGGCCGAGGAGCAAGCCCGTGAAAACAGCCCCATTCACTTGCACTACAGCGTGATCGGCCAGAAGACTACGCACCATCTAGCTCAAAGGCACGGTTCAGCTATCTACCATGACCCGACCCACAGCCCAGTCATACAGGTCTGCAAGAGTCCCAATTACTGTGCACAGCACTTGGAGCACGAGTTGGACGAGTGCGACCGGGACGAATCGAAACACATCTGCCGCAGTATCCTGGACAAAGGGGCCGACTCGCCCCACATGGGACCCAACCTAAAGTACAGAGCCGTTACCGACTACCCGGCTGACTTTTCAACACTCGGGGATGCAAGTTCCTTGTACAAAAACATCCTGGAGCGAGAAAGGGAGCTTCAGCAGCTCAGCATTACAGAGTATCTCAGGAAGAACATCTCACAGCTGCAGCCGCCTGTGGAAATGCAGGTTCCTGGGCATCATAAGGAGCTGAAACTGATGGAGACACTTATGTACACCAGGCCAAGGCAAGTAATGGTGGAACAGACTAAAAACGAGTATTTTGAGCTCAAAGCAAACCTGCACACAGAACCTGACTATCTGGAGGTGTTAGAGCATCAAACGGCTTTCAACTGAGGTTATATTAATTTTATCTCAGCTTGCAGAGATATATACGTTTAAAAGCGTTCAAGTGCCTTCTGTATTTGTTCACAAGTGAACTGTAAAAGCCGAAAGTCCTTCAGTTGGGATAAGCTGGTGATCTAAGCCACAGAAGACAATGTTTAATTGATCCATGCTCTTGTCCTTTCGGCAGTGCACCGCTGATGAGAAACAGTTAGCACTAATGCAGGTCTGCAGCAGACAGGCAAGTAGATCCATGGTGTTGTTACACTAGACTTTGGCAGACGCTGGCATTTTCCGTTCATTCTGCCCATTTTTTTTTTTTTTTATTTGTTATAAACAGTATGTGCCATGTGCCACTGAAGACAAGTTGCCAACAAGTTCACTCCACATTAATGGACAGTTGTCAAATTGCAACCACGGATATGTTCTAATTATTGCGACATCAACATCATTATTTATGTTTGGGTACCAGGTCTGTGACCATAATTATTTATTATCTCTGTTTTTTCTCCCCATCATTTTCAAAGAAACAGTTTCTGTTCTTAACATCCTAGCTGCCAGAAATAAGCACTTATTTTAAATCAGGCACCAGACATTCATCTTCTTTTGTCTCTTTCATCTCTTATTTTAAACAGAACATTGCACTATTCAAAATGCCATTTTAAAGATGTGCATGACAATCAAACTACTGCTGAACATCATTTTCTTTTCCAAGTTGAAGAATACTTTTCTGTAAGATAACATTGTTTATAATGATATTTTTAATCTGTCAGTCTTATCGGACAATTTTCTCACAGCATGGTTCTTATTCAGGATATATGCTCACATAATTATTTGGTTGGAAAACCAATTGTGTTCAGCCTTGAACTGTTTTACTGTATGTAAGGAGCACCATAGCTTTATTTTGTACCGGTATAGATATAGAGTATTTATTCTGTACATATCTGTATATTTCCCCACATTTATATGTTTGTGTGCCTTTAATGTTGTATATATATATATAAATGATCCCCTGAGAATCTGTAAATAAAGATTTACTATATTGAGTGTTTGGAAAACAAAAAAATTATTTTTTATTTTGAGCAATAATTTTGTTAGACTAGAAAATACGGGCAATGAAGGCTAGAGCGAAAGGTCAAGTTTGAGATCTTGCAGCACTTTTGACAGTGTACAGATGCCATTCTAATCCCAGATGTTTTCTTAGGTGGGGTGCGGCCTGTCATACAGTGGGTACGTCATCTAGTCTTCAGATGGACCATCATGAAAAATGACTTGTTAATCTGTTTTCATAAAAAGTAGGCATTTCATGTTTGCACAGTTGCGTGTTGGAACAAGAGGAACCCAAAACACTTGCAGTTCACAGCAACACAGTTGTAAATGCACCTCTGCCCGTGAGGCTCGACTCGGCGATCTTAATTACACGTCGAGACTGGAGCACAAAGACGTGCCTTTCTCTTCCACTTCACGTTAGCTCAGTTTCAGTCACCCCATAGCTGAGGCTGGCTCGTCTCTCTTACCAGCCTACTGGAATAATAGATGCATTTTTGAAAAATGTGCTGGATTACATTTAAAAGGCTGTGTTTGTCTGAGAATGGAAGGATAGGCGTTTTGGTCTTGTAATGGTTGGAGGAGGTGCTGCAGACGCACCATCTTTGGAGATCACATGGAAATGAAAATTTGACGTGCAAACCAATCTGACTTTTAGTGAAGTGCAAAACAATGTTTCCTTAATCCAAAATACACAAAATCACTCTGGCTTTTTGTGCTTCAGCGAGGGAAAAGGACACAGCAGGACCCTTTTCTTCTCCTCTAAATAGATTCCTCTGCGGTGGCCACATTAAAATAAGCGCAGATGTAACACCCTTTTTTTAAATAGAACATCTAACATGGCTTTTAAATTTAAATTTGATCACTGTTGGATCAAAAGTATTGCAGCGTTCTCAGTGTTTGGCTGTAGGATCTTTTTTTACTTTTTTAGAACAATGTGAGGCATTACCCATTAAAGCAATACACCGTCTTGTGCAATAAGCATGCCCACATATAGACACAAATAAAGTTCAAATATACATGAAACTGGAATAAACTCTTGGGTCATCTGGGCTCTTTTGGACTCATAACATTGTAACGTGACTAATGCTCTGAGCCTAATGTGATCACACACTCCACAAGGCACCCAGAACAAAACGGAAGCAGGGTTTTGTCTTGTATAAGACTGAGTCTTTGCTTATTTGCAACATTATTTATGAGATGTGCTCAAAGTGGTTATGTGAATGAAATGGTGTATTCCTTGACAGCAAATCAAGGTACACTTGAGTCACTTCCTGTCTGATAACAAAAAGCCACTGGACTCTTGACCCCTCATTGAGTCTTTTGCATCATGGCGAAAACGTCCTTAACTTGTGACGTGTTTGTTCTTCCAGAAAGACTCTAGTCTCGGTTACATAAGTGCACTCCTCGGCGCCGGTTACTTGCCATGTTTTCCCACTGCAACTGGTCGAGTGACACGTCTGACATCGCCTCCCCTTGACGAAACGCCCGCCAATGCTGATTCGCTAATCAAATGCATAGAGTCCGGGATTAAAGGATTAACCTCCGACTTTTTGCAGGCAATTCTGTGCCATTAATTGAATTCCATATGCTATGTTTCATAAACAATTTGTTATTACAAACCTTCACCTACTCTAATGTTTACAATGAAGGCTCTTTCCACAAAGGGTTACGGTAAGGAAAAAAAAAATAGCCCAAGCCTCTAATGGAATTTTCTATTCTTCTTTTTAAGAGCAAGCAAATGTGTATGTATATAATATGCTATAATATGCTTATGTATATATAAATAAATGAAGCGCTCACACCACATTGCAGAAAACATGTAGGCTCCCTTGAGGAATCTTCTAAATAGCCAACCCAGCGTGTAAACACCACTTTGTCGGTGTGGTGCATTGGAGCCGTTTGTTTACATCTGGTAAAAGTAACCATATGCTCCTGCTTCCTTTCAACCCAACCTACTCGTCCTGCGTCTGCGTACACCGTTTCTTCCTATGTCACCTAAAAAGGGCTTCATTAAAAAGTACTAGGTGGAAATTGCTTCATAAGTACACTGAATTAAATAAATTGCAGCCTGCAATCGAGCTTTTCATCTTAGATGTTGAATAGGAGTTTTTTTTTTTTTTACTGATTCTTGTATTAAACTGTGAAGACTTTGTTCATTGTGTGATGCAATTCACACCCATTTGTTCGCTAGGGTTGCAGGGATTAACCGTCCGGGGCACCAGACGTAGAATAGTACGACCTGCATGGACAAGTGAAACACAAGCAAAACACACACAAAACAAGACAATGAGAGACAACCAACAACAGGACTACCCCGTTAAAGCACTTAAAGTCGCCTGTGTGAGAATATTTTGGACACCCAAAAGATGCTGAAGGAGAAATCAAGGACCACGGGTCACCCATTTGCAGAGCTTGCAGAAAAAAAGAAAAGGGGGGGCAAAGGGGGTTTACAGATACTACATGGGCCACTGGGAGGGGGCTGGCTGATACAGAGTGCTAAAGCTGCCATAGTTCGCCACTTTTATATTTATAGATTAAAACATCATGACCTGCTGTGCAGTGTTGTTGGCTACTGATTGAACAACACTTCCTATTTTTCTATAAAAATAAATGCTGATAAATGCTTTAAATTAAAAAACTCTCTTGCAGTCTTATTAAAAGGAATTTCAAACATAGCCTGTTTGCATATGTCTTAAAACAATAACTCCCATAAAGAGTTTGTTTTCAGATCACGAAATATAGCATTTTATTTATTATTTGCTATTATTAAGTGGGGTGAGCAGACGTGACAGATTTTTGTAGCCTCTGTGGATTGCCCAATTTTTTTTTTTAACACTTCAACTTGAACTGGTTTATGAACTGTTAAAGCTAGACAGGTTAAACATTATTTTATTAGTTTTATTTTTGTAAATGCAGAGGTGTAAAAAATACATACATTCTGTACTCAACTTCAAGTATTCACTGAACTTTTTTACACAAGTTAAAGTAAAAACGACTGTCTCTAAAACATACTTAAAGTATATAAAGTATAAATCCATGAAGTGATGATTATTGATGATGAAGATTATTTAGCGTTGACCTCAACACTTTGCTCAGTCACTGAGTTCAACTCATGCTAAGCTCACCTCAACTCATCAGAGACCGTAAGCCCAATCCTTTCTCCTTCACCGTGTCTCCTTTCCATGTCTTTAGTATTCCCACTCGAACACCAAAGCCGGCAGACGTTGCAGTTTATAAACTGACTGGCATTTGTAGAAAGAAAAGGGTGATACTCACCACATCCTTTGCACACTCATGCATTTGGGTTCCTTCATTTCGTTGCCGACATATTCATTTCATGGCACCAAAACTGCCTTTTGGCATGACATAATTCAAATGAAATGAAAACAAACGATTTGTTGGCAAATCGTTTTAAACACATTTAATAAAGAATACTGCTGTACGATTGAGGGATTGCAAACTCAATGTGCGTGGTGTTTAACTTTATTGGTATGCAAATATGCTAATTTCTAATTAACAGCAAGAGTGCTGTTTGAGTGCTATGAGAGAACAACCCACATCATTGTGTGTGTGTGTGTGTGTGTGTGTGTGTGTGTGCAAGAGAAAGACACAGCCAGTGATGTGATCCTTAACTCTAAAGTCCCGTTAAAAAACAGGTAAGTACCTACACAACTGTCAAAACTGCATGAATACATGACTGTCCGTGAAACATGGTGTGAAAATGTGTAAGAACAGAAAGTCTCCAAAGAACCATACCTAACAGGCTGTGTGCGAGTGCATTTCCACGGAAATCTGAAGCCCCTTGTAAACATGAGGAACAACGATGTAAGGTATACACATCGGCAGCAGTACCAAAACCTTCTTTAACCATGAAGATGTGTCTGTATGTGTGTTGTTTCAAAAACTGGAGACTATCACAAGTATTCAAAACATTAACTACCACAATAAATGCCAAAAGTTTGTGGCATTTGGTAGACACAATTTACAACACTTTCTGCAGGAGTCATTGTTAGTGCCAGCAATTTCAGATATTTCTCTGTGGTAAGGCCAGGGATGTGGGATGTGTTGCTGGTCTTGACTCGACTCTCCATCTCTCAAGGAATCTCCATGAATACACTCACCAGTTTCATCAGTCAGTTCGCTGAGCTATGCTTTTTTTTTTGTTGTTTTTTTGTTTTTTTCTCTTTTACTCACCTTACATTCATCGTCTTGTGGACAGAAAATTTAAATGAACCAGAAGTCGTGTTGCAGAGAGGAAGTACGGATACTCGGAAATGTACGAAGTAAAAGTCGAAAGCTGCCTCAAAAATAAATACCAAAGTAAAGTAAAGATACCCGAAAATTCTACTTAATTACACTAAATAAGTATTTAAAGAATTAAGGAATTTGGCAGCAACAAATGAGCTGTGCTACCTATAGATTACTTTTATTTGATTTTCCTAACTGTCTGAAAAAAATGTAATAAATAGCTTCTAAAGTTCAAAACCTTATATAATGGGTTTGTGTAATTTACATAAGTCAGCGGGTCATCAGACTGTAAAAATCCATACTTATTCCGTACTTATTCACCAGTATATTTTGTATATAATATGTGTATAACTATTCGATTTGCTTGTTATTTAAATCTGTCTTATTCTATATTCTGCCTTGAACTAAAAGCTTTACTGAGTCAACTTCACTTTAAAATTTTGTTGTTCCTTGAAAAGTGACAATGACAATAAAGATTTCTCATCTTCTCTTATCTTAATATATTTGTGAAATAAATTAACTTAAAAAAGTCAAGATAATTGTGAAATTAAAATTATTTTTCTGATTATAATCGTACCACCAGAATTTCACATAGTTGCAACCCTAAACTATTCACCCAAATGTTCGTCTACTGGCAGAGAAAAAAAAAATTAACACATGATCTTCACAATGAAGTTACACCAAGGTCTTATTTTTTGTGCTAATAGCTTCAGGGTTGACTGTGAAGTTCAGCTCATGTGCAGTGGTTCACGGCAACCTTCAAATGTCTGGAAGTCTGAAAGTCACTCAATAACTAAAACCATCTGTACTGTTCTGTGTGTAAAATGGAGGGAAATGCTTGAATGGCATTGTAGAGTATGCGTACTTGATTAAGTTTGTGACATGGCAAAAAATTATAGATTTATTTGTCCTGAGTAAAAAAAGAAAAACAGCTGTGCAAACTGTGTACATTGCAAACTGTGTACTTTAACCCTGCTTAAGCGTGTCGTGTCCTATCGGATCCCGTGTCTGTTTCTTTGTCTCTTTCTGTCTTTTCTGGCTGAATAAAGGAAAGATATTTACAGTGTACAGCCATCTCTTCCAGGTCCGTCCACAAACTAAATATTGCAGTTAGATAAAAAATTATTAGTTCCCTTGCTTGAGTCCTTGCTTTCTTCTGCAGGGTGCCCGTCACAGCATTTGGTTTGCATGTGCTTCAGCTCTCTTGAAAAAGTCTTTCAAACATGTGGACGGGTTTATTTTGAAATATATAGGTTCCTTCTAGTCACATCCCCTTCACGGACTCTGTTTATATCTGCCTTCTGCAGTGAGCTCCATTGCTAACCAGTGTACAGCATCAAAATTGAACAAAGTCGTGAAATGTTGAACTTTGAACTTGAACTGTGGCCACTATTGAACAATTCACTAACCCGCCACAAGCGTTTCTAATAATACCGCAAACCAACAAAACACCTATTGTGTGACAAGTTAACTGTGAATTAAAAAGAAAAAAAATCTAGACTGTATCAGTACAGATCTCATCTCATCAGTGATGTAATTGATGTTTCATGGTTTGCCAGTCCATTCAAACGCACTTCTTCTGCCAAGCCTTCTTAATTCACAGACCCAGTCATACAACAAAGACGGAGCTCTCGCCTAGTCACATCTTCTCCCATCTTTTCCTTTGGAGTGCTGTGTTCTGTCCAGCATGCCGTGCCAGTCCAGACAGCCTTTGGTCATTCCGCGTATCTATGACAGCACTGTGCTTTTGAAGGGGTGAAAAAAAAGGCAGACAATCTGTCACCCTACTGGTAAATTGCCTCAAACTGTCTATCTTCTCTGAAGGCATCTTTCCGAGTAAAGGCTCATCTCCTTCTCCAAACTGTCATACAGTGGAGATGAGTTTATCTTTGTTACGTGTTTTTGATGCCGGACTTTTTGACAAAAAAAACATTTTAGTCCAACTGTTCAAAACATTGTGATATGAACTTTTATTTTGACACCTTCAACTACTGTGAAACAAAAACTGTCAATTATCAAGTTTTTTGATGTTTTTAGAAGCATTTTCCCCAACATGAGCATGTGAATGTATATATACATATGGATACACCTTAATAAAATGGGAATGGTTGGTGACATTGAACACATTTTATAAGTGGTCAGAAACTTGTAAATAACTCATGAAAGAATAAAGTTACATTAAAACCAAGCACACCATTCTTGTGAAATTACAAATATCACATGACCCTCTTCCTATTGAAAAAAACAAAAGTAGGATCCAAGATGACCGACTTCAAAATGGCCACAAGTCACCACCCATCTTGAAAAGTTTGCCCCCTCACATTAACATCACCAACCATTCCCATTTTATTAAGGTGTATTCATATAAATGGCCCACCATATATATGTGCCTGCACTGTGGACGCAGCCTTTATGAAATAGTGAGCTGATAAGGAAGTGTAGATGGATGGTACTCGTGACTTTCGCGGACGTGGAACTGAAGTGCAGCAGACGTAGATGAAGGGGGACTGTGGTAACGTAGCACAGTCACCTCCAGGGGTGGGGGGTGGAGGTGGTGTTTGTCAGCACCATTGCAGAAAAAGTTGGCAACATCAGCACCACCCCCCCCCCCCCCCCCCCACACACACACACAGACACAAACACACACTGCTCTTGGCATGTTGAATGCTGCCCTGGTGCAACGTATGACTTGTCACCATATCCCTCCAGCACACACACACATACACACACCTCCCACAAAGTTATTTTTAGCTGCCTCGCTGCACTTTCAGCTCAAACAAGCTGCAGCCACACCGGTAGATGAATGGATAATGCTGTCTGCTCTTGCCAAAATTTGCATGGAGAAAGATCATTCCCCTGTGGAATGGATGCAACTGTGCATTGTTTTCAGAGCAAATTTTGAGTTCAGATTGTGCTTCCAGAAAACTCTTCATTTTTTTTTTTCCTTATTTCACTTTTGCGTGAAAGGCCCTTTTCCGTGCTGTCAGAGACTGATCACTTGGGGAACAGAACCTTTTTTTCTGTTTTATATGTCATTCTCAAACTGTCAGAGGTGACATTTTCCTTCACCAAAAAAAAAAAAAAAAAAAAAAAGTATTTTTTGAACCTTTAGCTAAGCTGTTGAAAACGGCTTTTTTTTTTTTTTGATACTGCTTGGGACAGTAGAGCCACTCTGACCTTTCCCTTTAACACTGTAGCGACCTGTCTTCACTGATGGGGGCAGGTGCTTTATTTGCATTTTCTTTCAGACAGTGAGACAACATTCAGGACAAGCCATTTGCATCCACTTTACTTCTATATATATATATGTGTGTGTGTGTGTGTGTGTGTGTGTGCGCGTGTATCTGTGTCTGGATACTAATAAACATGTTTTGCTTTTATGCTTTGCTTTGCATGCCCGCTCCACACATCAAAAATGCTGTCTAGTGAGGCTGTCTGCCTCTATCAGACGAAGGTGGTTTTGTTACGCAGGTGGTTTTTTCAAATGCTGCTAACGGCAGCTGCTTTTTGCAGCGCCGAACAGAAACCCAAAAGCCTTGGGGGCTTCCCATCCCCTCTCATAGGCCGAGAGGTTACAAAATAAAATGGATTCCAGCCATTCAATGTCACACTCTGTATTGGAATGTACTGACAGTTTACGCAAAGTAAACATGCACCCCAAATGAAATAATTAAATAAGCCATCAAGCATGGACACTTGTGTTGTATTTAAATGCATTTAACTGATCCCATCAAATCAACCAATTCAGTCACATTTTAACACGGTCTATTACTGTATGAGAGGACGTAATGGCTTGTCTTTGATCATGCATAAACATGCTGATTTCTACTTTCAGGCAGATTAGCCTGATTGTATTGCAGTTTAAACATGATTTGCAATCTTAAAGTGGTGCTTTAGCCCAGCAAAGCATTTAATGTAGAGCCTTCATGGGCAACTGCCATACCCCGAATGGCAACTCTGATGGTCTGAATTTAATTTGCATTGCAGATGAAGAGATAATCTCTTTTGTTTGTTCCTCCAGCCATTTTTATTTATTCATTAATTTTTTTGGAGGAATGGGGAAGGAATCCCTGCATGGCCTTTTTTTCCCCCATTTGTTTGAATGAACGGTTGAATGTTCTGGGATTATTCAAGTGGAAAAGCTAAATTTGCAGGGCTGCTGAATTGGAATGCAGTGAAAGGAGAGAACATTTTGCGGTCTTTGTGTGTGTGGATGTGCCGGGGAGCTGGGCACAGAGGAGAAGAGCAAGCAGCTCATCGCTTACTCAGCAAGTGAACCCTAAAAAAAGCACACACCCAGCCTCGTAATTCAAATCTTTCGGTGGTCGCTCCACAGCACTATGTCACTACGCTCCTCGTGGGTTCCCTCTTCACTCTGACTCATCTACTGTACTGCATGGGCACGTGTTGATAACCTCACAGCCTGCGCTGGGGAGATTCTTCTCTAATACGCCAATCAAACAGCAACTGTGAGTTGGGGCAGTTTTCCTTAAGTTCCCGCGCCGTGTTAAAGATTGGAGGAGGAAGCCGGGAGGAATTTATGAATGCACACGTGTGTGCCATGGTGAGGAAGCACTCTTTCATCCGTAGTGAAGAATGTGAAGCACCATAAGGGAAACATGTTGTGGACCGTCCTCATCAGCTCCTATCTCTTCTTCCCAGCCATATATGTCATTCAGTCCACTACGATAGTGATGCTTCCATAAAAGTCATATTGATATTAATGTGCATAAAAATGCACAGATTTTTCAAACTTTTAGTACAAGAAATCATTAAAAGGCCCTGCATGAAACTCATTGGGCTCTATTTTCAATTTATTTTCAATTGTCCAGATTTAAAGTATCTTTATAAAAACATCATTGTGTTTAGGTTACAGGAATAATCCCATAAAATACAATTCCATACTTTTTTATTACATAGCAAGTAGCAAACAGTCTTGAAAAAAATGCATGTTGAGTGCGGACAAAAACATTTTTATTAATGCGTGCTTAGTGCATTGACAAGGGTTTTGGCAATGATGTTATTAAGACTATATGGTTATTACCAAAAATTGCTGACATGAAAGTTATGAATCTGTATTTTTAAATTTGATAAAACTCATACATTTATATTTGCACTTACAGTGCATGTCACATTGCGCTTCAAAACCTGTCAGTTACATTATCATTTCCAGGAACAGAAACACTGCACTAAAAACTTCAGCAAGTGTATGTCAAGTTCTACAGATGACGCTCTCTTTGTTAGGGTGACCTTCGTTTCGCTAAGGCTCGTTATAATTGCATCTACTTGCTGTGATTAGGTTTGGTAATTAGTTCTTTATTTAGTCCAAATGAATACAAAGTTTGCCAAAAAAAAAAAAAGTTTTGTAGGCAGAACTTGCTCATCTTCAATACCACGAACTGCCGCATGTATGACATTTAAAAATGCAGTGCTGTGGCCAACGTGTCAACACGAGTGCTCTAATTGGCCAGGTCACCTGGCATACAACCTGTAATCACATGGCTGGGTTATACAATCACTTTGCATGTTTGAGGGCTGTCGCCAGCTATATCTCTAATGGCCCTCAGGAACGTCACTTCTTGCTGGCACAAAGACAAAATGGGCGGCCTGACACTTTCCCTTTTGCAAGATGGACTGGCGGGTGGCAGCATAACATTGGTCTGGGGTTTTAATCACAGCTCACACGCAGTCTATTTTAAAGCCACCCTGTTCTCACTAAGCTGCCTTATTTGTGTGACACTCTTGGGGGGAAAAGAAAAATGAGCACAACAAAAAGCATTAAGCCAAACTGTGACAATAAGGTCATTTTACACCTTCAGGCTCACTGAAAGACATGTAGCCATTTGAAGAAGGGGTGTGAGGTCTGCATGAGTGTCATAGAATCTCTAGAGGCGGGTCCGTGGCATCCACGTCTTGACACTTGAGGTCAAAATGACGACAGGGAAGTAAACATGGAAAACTTCCCAGTAAACAATCCTTAAAAGTACACAAGTCATGTATGAATATGATTTGCCTTTTTTTCTTAGAGATTAGGAAACTTTAATATATAGTATTTTTGTTGTTTTGTCATTAGCAAATACTAATGTGAAAAACTTGGAAAGCACTATTAAAAAATAGCTTCTGTTTGTGCATGTTGAAGCATTACAAAGCAGAGTCAGTGTCATGAAAATCTCAGTAGACAGAAGAAATATTGAAAAGAAATGTGAGGACATGTATGGGCAAGGGTGCATTTCACAATACTAAGCAACAGTTTTTGAAACAAAAAAAATCTGTTTTTGTATCTGTGCAGTTAAAATTTTAATTTTTTTATGGACACACTTTTGACCTCAATGATTTCCACTTGAGCAGAGTGTGCAAAACATTCACGTACCACACAATAATGATCACATTATTAAAAGTGACATTTATTTATGTATTTATTGTGCATCAATTTATTTATTTGGTTATTTATTTATCTTTGACAGAAAACATTTCTTGGAGGAAAACTTCATCGTGGCGTTGATGTTTTCTAATGAATTGATTGCTTTGTTTGGATTTGAACCAGTATTGACCAGAGGCTAAACTAAATAAGATGAATTAATCATAATTTTGATTCAAGAGAAGCCCTCAAATGCATAGGTACTTGTGCTATCACAATTGCTTTTGCTTGTCTTTATCTGGGAAACAAGGGCAGGAAGGTCCCTTTACATAAACTCGCATAGCTAAATAGCTGTAAATGTTTTAAGAGAGTTCTCCTCCATGTACAGTAGATTTCATGAGGTATTGATGGGCCTGGACCTGGTGTACATCTCAGGGCTAACAACCACAGTCAACCTCTGCTCTTTAGCTGTACTTATTGTGCTTGCATTTTACACTCTGCTTGTATGCCCTTGTTGCAATGGCATTGTTATAAATTGTTTCTGCTAAAATGCATAAAAGGTGCATGAAGGGTGGGAAAAAGTTTTGTGCTTTCCATTAAAAAAAAAAATCAAAAACATTGTAGAGGACAGATCACTTCTTTTTATAGCCATGGCCTTTTTTACATAATTTTTTTACAAAGCAGTTTATTCTGGGGTTAGTTTTATCAACTGGGTGGGGTAAATAATACAATTAAAACCCATTTTTATTATAGCATGTTGGAACTGGAGATGGACCCTTACAGTCACAATCCCAGAGTAGGTTACAGATAGTGAGTGAATGAGTGAGTAAGTAAGAGTGGAGGTCAGATTACGTTGCGAACAACCAGTGGGAGGGACAAAAAGGCACAGTTCCTGAATTAAAAAAATCCTTAATCTTGCCATTTTTCATCTTACATTTTTTACCCAAACCCTAGCGTGTAAATGCATGAAGAGTAGTTGACATTTTGCTATATTTGTACCCCAGAAGCACATGTTTTAATTGAATTTTCCAACAAAATAAGTAGAAACATTAAAATGTGTGTTAGCTGCAACTTCAAAAAAGCTGTTTGAAAGTCCCCTATGGGAAAAAAATATCTCTGTGGCTGCTGTTATATAAATGAAACAGCACATGATGCAATGACTGGAAACGCATGCCTAATATTTAATCACGCTGCGATTACAGGTGATTTGTTTCATTAAAAAGAACTTTATTGCCATTGTAATCCAATTTTCTGCCCCCAAATCATAATCTTCTTCCTGCGTCTCATTGAGGATAAAGTGTTTTTTTTTTTTTTTTGGGGGATATCAGCCATTCAGCTGGCAGACATTAAGAAAGCTACTAAAAATAAGAGACGCGACTCAGAGCAGCCGTGTCCTGTTTTCGCAGGACTGGGAGATGAATAAATAATTTCAGTCACAGAAGGTTACATCTTCTTTTTTTTTATTTGTGATGATAACTGCAGCCAGAGGAGTAAACACATCCCAAGAAGGTTTACGTTGGCCCACATAGCGCAGGTAGCCATCATTATGGTCTAAATAAGACTGTGAGGAAAAGTCAATGTGTGTGCGTGAGTGGTTTTATTTATCGAGCGTGCAAAACAAGTCTGAAAACAAACTTTTGCCGAGTGGAAAGAAGATGTTCGGATGGCTTGAGTGGTCTGTTGGGCTCATACACGCCTCTTCTGGGTGTTTACTTGGAATAGGTAACACTTAAAGCTCTTAGCTGGTTCTTTATGGGGAGACTTGGAGGACTTGGACTTGAACATTCCCCACAAACCCACACGGTTCCTCGGAACTGATAAACACAAGTCAACGGGCCTCTTCCTTGTGTTGAGACGTGCGGTGATGAATTGTCTGGTCGCTCAGGCCTCTGCAGAGGAGTCAGTGCTGAGCTTGTTCTTGACCCCATCCCTTCCCTCAAGGTTCCCTGAATATGGGACAAGGTCCTTTGTTTATTCTTAGATTCTGTGGGGACCTCTTGAGCTCCGTGTACCCATTATTAGCCCTAAACGTCCAAAGAATCACCTTTTGTGAAAAGAAACCCCACCTTAGATTACCTTAAAAGTAAAAAAAAATTATTTTTGTTATTTATATATATATATTTGGAAAGTGAAAGTCAGGCAGGCAGTTTTCTTTCTGCATCTTGTTTCTGGCTAAACTTAAAATTCATTAAAACAATCATTTTTAGCCCACTTATGTCTTAAGTGTTTTTAACATTAATAAAATAGGCTATTAATCATGCTCTTTTCGCAGGTTGCTATGGTTACAGAATGTCTACCTTTAATTTGGTTAAGTGCTGCTTAAACTTGGCTACTCACAATCAAGAATTCATGGAACAGAGAACAACTAGAAATCTGTAAGAGCACTGGCCTACGGGTTGTACCTGTCTGCTCTGCCACACGAGAGCATACCTTACCGAGATACCACAGGGGCTTTAAATCACCCAGTGTCATGTTACAAGCTGATGCCGCAAGCGTCCCTCACCCCAATGGCCTTCCCATTGGGTTGAGAGGCCAGGTGTCACGGTATCATGTAACACCAGCGGAATCGGCCGCTCCTCTCCTCGCCAGGCGTGCCAGCTGTCCCACCATCGAGCAGCTCAGGATAGCCTCTTGTCTTCGGAAAGCGGAGGGCCCACCAATTGTCTGCACACAAGAGCATGCTCAATGGACAATAGTCCAGCTGTGGATTATTGGTCTAATTTCAGAGTTCTGACCTATCCAGGATTGGAGTATTTTTGGGGGTTATTAGGAGGTTGTTAGGTTTTTTTTTTTTTCTGCCTTTCTTTCTGGTTATTCTCCCAGCTGAAGCGTTGCCTGGAAACAGAAATCATGAAACCATCAATTTGTTGTGTTTGTTCTTGGGGACGGGAAAAATGTGGAACACTTCAACTGTGTTAGCACCGTTGACCGCTCACGCGTCGCTTTCTATCGGGTTCCTTTGTTCAATTAAATAAAAAAAGCCAATATCTATATAAGGGTCTGAAGCTGGCCAGTCTCCATGTCAGAGTCCCATGGCCTGGAGCCATGCCAGCTACCTGGCTTTTCACAAGGCTTCCTCTTCATGTAAACTTGAGGCCGAGGCAGAGCGTAGCTCAGCTTTGTGGGGAGAAATTTCAGAGCAGAGGGCTGCCGGGCGCTGAATTACTGCAGGCCCTCTGCTCCGGAGGACAGCTTTCACTCACACTGTAAACATCGTCCAGTTTTAGAGCCATTAATGGTGGACATGAACCAGATGGTGAGCTGCTCCTCTTCCTCCTCACAGGAGGACCATTGTGTTGCAATTGAGCATTGTTTCTCTTGATCATGGTCTTGGTCATTCATTAAAAAAAAAAATACAAATCCTAAATATATATATAAAAAAAATTCTATCATTGAATAATACTACTACTACTACTAATAAGTGAATTGTATATACATAGTGCTTTTCTAAACAACTCAAAGATGCTTCCCAAATCATATGGCAATTACAAGTTATCATGATTTTTATCTTCTGGGAGAACCAGTTCCAGGTATGAAAGCTTTTTCGGTCAATGTTGTCCTGATATTAGATAAACTCAGTCGAATCCTTTGTTCACGCCGCATACCGTGTTTACTTGAACTCATCCTTTAGCTACGACGCGTCAACATCCTCAGCTGGGGAAACATAAATACGAGGACAGCATGAGCTCATTGTATTTCCCTGGATCACGGCCACAAATGTCATCAAGCCATTTACTGCAAACAGGGAGGACCATTCATTTCCAATTCCATTCGAAATCAACAGTCCAGCGTCGTGTCAAGCGGCTGATGTAATCCTGGCATTCAGAAGTCACCCTTTCATTCAAACTTTCGTTCGCTGCCGCCAGAGAGGCAGAACGAGCGTGGCCAGCCAGATATTGGAATGAGGTGAGATGTAGTCTTTGATGCCGCTAGGCATGTATGTCTACATGGCAGCCAGACCTTGTAATGGCAAGATCAGAGTTGGTACAGCTTTCATCATGGGCACGTCATGGCTGAGGACCAGGGCCGTCATGCTGTCTCTCACGAGTCCTGCTTTTAATTTTTTATTTGCGTGCCCCATGTCTGACATCTGTTGACAGGCTTCTTCAGACGACGTGACAGAAGATGCGGGTGACAAGTGTGCATGACTGCAGATTCTCCATGATTCTCTTCCAGGGGACTCAGCAAGCGGGCCTCCTTCTGAATATCAATGTCTGCCATGTCGGAGTACGTAGGAGTCGGTGATGCAGCAATGTGTGATGGGTGCAGGAATAATCTAAATGAGCTGTCCTGCTGATGTCCCAGGGGACGCCACATGTGCTTTACTCTGCAATTAGCCGCGGTCCCAAAAGACACAAAATTTCCATCCATACGGTCACAATATGTCCTGCTGTTCTTTCAGATCAACATTTCACTTTGATTACAGGGCTCTGGAAAATGTCCAGCATTCCTGGTGTGCCTGTTTTTGTGTGACTCACGCTACAGTATGCAAAACCAAATAACCTTTCAGGTAAAATGTCTTCACAAGCCAATCCAAGTAGGAAGACCACAGTGTCTGAAACCTGTACCAGTTACCCCTCAGAGAAATGAAAGATATTCATTCACCAGCCATGATTATATCAGAAAGGATGTGGGTTTTCATTTTAAAGGTTCAAGGCATCATACTCCAGTCATGCGTTTGCATTTTACTAAGCTGTACTTAGCCCGACAACTATCTAGAATTAAAATATAGAGCTGGAGACCTTGGAATGCATTTAAATAGGATTCTGTGACAATCTGGACATATGGGCCTGTATTAATATGCTATGGATTATTATTTAATCAACAGGAATCTATGAAAAGCTACTTTTCTACAAAATGTGTCACCTGTCTGCCTCTGAAATTCATCTCAAAAAGCATGTGGGGCTCAAAGAACTGCAGATCAAAGACGTTTAGTTCAAAGAATCAATCTAATTTGCTAAACAGGAAAAAAAGACATTCTTACGCTATCTGATTAGTCACAGTCATTTGACTCTGAAAGAAATTTTGTTTAGTTTACATGACCGGCGTAATTTGTTAAACCAAGCTAGGGTCATGGGAGGGCCACCAAAAACCATATAGCACAACCTTGAGTCTATTATGCTTTAACGTATGTTAGCGAAGATGACAATGATGTCAAAGTTTTTGAGACTGTCAATATTTGTCATTAAAATTATGGTCCAGATGCAATGCCTGTTTTGTAAATTTGGTAGCTGTGCTACCGATGGTTGTTACAATGAAGATGAATGAAAAACAAACCTTGATGTGAAGCATTATATTTAGCTTCCTCAAGGAAAAATTGTCTCCTCTGAGACGTAGATGTTGCCGTTGTTGCTAAGCAGTCAGCGGTCTACAACATCATGGAAAGTTGGAAACAGCAGCATTGTAATTAGTTTAAAACACTGGTCAACATGTGATATATATATATATATATACACACATAGAGAGAGACAGAGAGAGCGAGCAACTGTCATTCTACCTTGTTCGACACAAAGTTCTTCAGAATGCACATTGGGTCAGAGCTGGGGTCTATTTCTAGGAAATCTAGCCTTGGGCATTACTTGTATCCACCTGACAACATTATAGGCCTATTAGCATTGACAGGAGCCCGGTGGGAGACTGTAAGGGGACATCCACTTTTTTTGGCCTTCCCCTTGTGTCAGGAAAGTTGTATATATATATAGTGATGGTTCCCGTAGGTTCACAGCGGTTAGGCTAATCCGCTAACATGGGCCAGCAGGGCGTGTTTGGCGCTGGGTGAACGGGGAAGTGGCTGAGGTGAGAATGAAAGTGCCTCGCTCTCATATGCTGAATTCTAAAGAGGAAAGCTGCTGAATGGCCCTCTTTTATTGATCCGTGTTTTTGAAGGCACGACTCTACAAAATGAGGTCTATTCACAGCGAAGGGGTTGCAGAGGGTCATTTGGCTTGTAGCTCCTGTGTGCTATTCCAGATCATTCTGTGTTTTAATCATATGATACTAGCCTCAGGTGTCACGTCTCAGGAACAGCTCTGTTTAGAGAAAATAAATAGGCCAGTCTTTAAGGTGACATCAAGCCAATGATTAAAAACAAAAGGGAACATTATTAAATAAAGCGCATTCTCTTATATTTATCAGGTGACCATATTCTGGATTGTTATCTGTATTGTACAGAGCTCAACATAAAGTGAAGGCATCTGCTACCTACCTGACTACAGACTGACTTCTTAGCAACCACACCGAAGGGTAAATGATATATATGGATCTCTGTAACAATTGCAAAAGCTAAATCGGACGTTTCTCACTGCTATTCAGACATTTTATGAAGTAGAATGCTATAAACATTTGCATGCCTTCAATCATGTGAACACCAGTGCTGGAATTGAACAGAATATCACTCTCACAGTTATTATCACTTCTTTATGTATTTCAAATCTACTGTTAACACGTTAACACCTACTCTACTGTGGACAGTAGCTCTGAATTGAAATGCCCAATGCCAGCCCCCTGAATTATAATATATGGCCTTGAGAAGCTGCATGTTGACAGGTCCGACTCTGTCAGCAGCTTTTCATTTTCAGAAGAGTAGAACTTGGAAATCTTACATTTGTGTGGTTATCCTGGCAAAACAACAATGGTTTAAATTCATGGAAATTGTATATATTTCTATCACAATCAAAGGGTATGAGGGCAATACTTTTAAACTGGTGCTTAAGCACGGAGGATTATTGGCTAGTGTAAGGTCAAAGGTGTCCGTAGGATTTACATAAACAAAAAGATTAACTCAATCTTTAAAGATGTTTGTGGAAAAGTAGTGTGCATGAGATCTGTCAATCACTTGAATCCATGTTCATCATTAAAGATTGTGTTGTAGATGTAGTAAATACATTAATAAATAACCACCAACAAAAGTGGACATTTGTTTCTTTTCTTCAAGATACAAGTAACTACTAAGCGGTATTTTCTTGTTTTATTAATTTATTTAAGTCCTGAGGACACTGTCACGGTTGTTGGACATGGTGAGGAAAAGAGGATGCATACGCACAACGTCACAAGACAGGGGCTTTATTACATGAACTCAGGACAGGGGAAATTTAATAGATAGAAGAACATCGGGCATTAGTCTTTTGGTCATTAGGGGTCGGACAATAGTAGTTCTCCAATTATTTTCTATAAATAAAGTTTGTTACATCATGTTGTATATATTTAGTCTATTTTAACTTATATACTGAACTGTGGAACTGTTTAACAGAGAAATAATGGGATGTATAGTCTTTATTTCACCATCCTGGCCCTGCAACCCCTGGGAACACATTTGATGGCATTTTCCCAGGCAGGTGAGATAGCACAATTTCTCTTCACCTTGTCAGTCAGTGGAGACAGCTATTGCTAATGGGGACTGGACAACAGGAGGGGGGAAAAAAGCATGATAACAGGTTCTCTCATGGTAAGTGTGCTGTCCAGACGTGACAGTGGAAACTTATCACTTAGTGAATAATTTACACCAAGCACCAAGTTGCCCCACCGCTGGACAGTGAGGCTCAAATGTTGTAATGGGCTCCATCTTTCCTCCACGAATACAAACTCATTGAATTATTCAGCCAGTTTTTTTGTTCACCTTGATCGACGTCACAAATCATTCTACAGAGAATAGGAGTTTGTCAAGCAGTGAAGAACTTGGTTTTGACAGATACAGAGATGCAGCAGGCTCTTGGCAACTCTCAAGGACTCGTTGGAGTTTGAACGTAGTGGAGGGAAAGCCATTTTGGATGCCAATTTCAGATGCTTGGTGCTGACAGTATAATACTGTGGGGATGCCTCTCTGCTTTTGATGAGGTGAGGTGATGAAAACAAGAAGTCAGTAAGTCAGACCTACTGCACCCCACATGGCAGTGATGAGGAATCTAATAATAAAAAATAATAAAAAATCAGTTTCCCCAGTGGCCAATGTCCAAATTCCCAGTATCGGTGGAGACCTACGCAAACCAATGAAGAAACGTAATTAATATTTCTGGTAAGTATTGGCTCAGTGAACTGAGCCTTTTTCATTTCGGGACAGTAAATAATTGTGCGCTGATCACAATGGCAGCATTTCCTACAGGAACAGGAGTCAACTTTAAATTGGGTCTCAACACGCTCGTGTTATGTAATGAGGGCCTTTATTGTGGACAGTCAAATAGCTTCAGGATGATGCTCACTCCATCAGCCGGTGGCATTAGCAGACGTCTCGGCTATGACTCGTCAGAACAGCTTTGATTTGTGTTTCATGGGGGGTCTACTAAATTGGTGCCTGTCTGAAATGAGCAGAACATCAAACGTTAATGACCAAGGCTGTTTGCAAAGGTCATCCTAAATGAGACAGGGAAGAAATTCAGAATAATCATATTCGTTATTTTTAGTAACATGCTTTTCTTTTTTCAATCCGTGGGCAATTAAGAATATCTATAATGTTAAAGATTGATTGGCAAAAAGAGCAAACAGGGTCATTGCAGAGGCCAGTCACAGCTGTCGTTCAGAAAAATTAGATATTGATGCACAGCTCTACACACAAAGTGTAAAGAGCAACGCCTGCAGCATGTCCTCACACTCATCCTGAAAGCACATGAGTCTTATGGACTTTTCTCCAACACATTTATGAATTGTGAAACACCCCCGTTTGATGTGCTCTCCTTTCCATGGCGCCCTGAGCGAGAGGGAAGTCAGCAGCTTCACAAACTTCTAAGCTTCTGAGTCAGTGGCAGTTGGTAGTCCAGTCAATCAGTCTGTATCTGGAGGAAATGTCCAGTAACACAGTGTGATTTTTTTATTCTTTTTGGGTAAAACATGTCTCACTTTATTTTCGGAATTCTCTCAGAAAGTTGGCAACAAAATACGAACCAAAGCATGAACGTTACCATATGGGCCAATGGATTTAATTTCACTTTGTGGTTATCTTAACCCTGCGTCTTCAAGCCGTTGTTTTCTAGCACAAATTCCGACAAAGCCTTTCTGAACGTGTCCTCCCCATCCCTTGCCGGACAGTAAACGAGCTACGCAACCCAGAGAAGTGTTGAGGCTGTTTATCTTGCAGGGTTTAAACACGGCCAGGAAACCTTTCTCTGCAGACCTCCGAGACTGAAGGGGAAGGATTATGTGCAGCAATCTGACTGCAGGAAAACAGAATTAAGAAAAATGGGAAAAAAAACATTTTATAAAAGCGATTGGAAGAGACATACATTAGATGCCACATGTATTTTCCACTCTGGAGACGCTAATAAGCTTGCATTTTCATAGAGTTAGAAGTAGGACCTATTAATTTTATTTTATTTTGAAGATTTTACTCTATAGTGCAGGCCTACACACAGATAATTCAAATAGCTGAACCTTTATCATTAGAATTCTTATTAGGAAAATGAAATTTAGGGAAAACAGAACGCGCATATGCTATAACCAGTGCCAATTGTTTTGACATTATCAATATTCTTGTATGCATTATGGATTGAAATTAATGACAGTGTTATTTGCTTTATTCACTATTCCCGATTTCATAGAGCTCAAGGTGGAGTTTGCATGATTAGTGACTCTATAAAACCCCATTATAAAACATGTACACTGTCCCAAACACTCTTACTGTGAAATGATTACGGCCAATTCTTCTAGCTGGACATTCATCCAGAGGGCCAGACGTCGTAACTGAGCTGCTGCGCTGTCTCAAGGCAGACAAGGCTGTCACAGAGAGGTCAGCAGATTCATTGTCCTGGCTGAAACCAGAGACACAAAGGGCTAGCCCAGAGGAGGAACTGTAAATGTGAGCGGCATTCTTAACATTCACCCAATGCGAGGTGTATCCAGTGACTGGGCCGATGCCATAATGACGGGGTTGAAATAAGGTGTACTTCAAAGGGAGGCAATTATTACTATTAGCTGCGGTTAGCTTTGTGTGGCATGGAACAAAGTTGTAAACAGTCCCAACCCAGAAGTGCTGCACCCTGCCTTGAGTGAAATTTGCCATGTAGGTGCGCCGAAAGCTATTTATGTCACTATTTGTCTTCTTTAGTACGGTCACGTTGACGAGGAAATGAAGCGCAGAGGCGGGACATCTTACAAACAATGATTTATTAACAATAAAGGTAAAAACGGCACGAGGGCCGAAAACAGGGGAAACAAAAGGGGAGAACTTAAACAAACCCGCAGGCGTGTGCCGATTGCCAGAACTGAAAACAAGTGAAAGTGAAAGGTTTGTCATTGTGATACACAGCAGCACAGCACACAGTGCACACAGTGAAATTTGTCCTCAGGATTTAACCAATCACCCTTGGTGAGCAGTGGGCAGCCACCCAGGGAGCAGTGTGTGAGGATGGTGCTTTGCTCAGTGGCACCTCAGTGGGTCGGGATTCGAACCGGCAACCTTCTGTTTACGGGGTGGCTTCCTTAACCGCTAGGCCACCACTGCCCCAAATACAATCATGGCCAGTACAGGGGGACGAACCTGCAACCTTGCCGTTATCAGCACCAACAAATGTGCACGCCAGTCGTACAGTCCATATACAAATGTCGCAGCCCCGAATGGCTGCTCAGACGTGCTTTATAACGGGTCTCCGTTGTCATGCCAGGTGCGTCTCCAGGTGCGCCCAATCGTGACAAGTACCATTTGTCAGCATTTTTTGCAACTGAAGATCACCAGAGAAAAAGGTCAAGGCATGAAATAACCAGAAAGCATGACAAAATCCTGACAATTAACAACCTCACTAGCGTAACGAACCTTATTTAAAAATATGTTTTTTATACAAATAATACTGTTTATAAAGCAATTGATTATTAATATGATAATTAAAATATTTAATTTATATGCATTGATTAAGATGAATTAAGCTGTCCAAAATGAATGTGTAAATTGATAACATTTTTAAATATGTATAGCAGAAAAATTGATTAACAGAAGTAACTCTGTTGGGGGTCTATGATTGGGTGTGAACTTGACCCTAGATACAGACAGTTCCTGCATAAAGATGGGATCAGACAGTTACAGAATTTTCATAATGTACATCACATATTTTTACACGCACATTTTTTGGGGTGAATTGTTTGAATCGGCCCTTAGGCAGCAATAAAAAAAAATGGAAAACTTCTTTCCATACTTCCACATTCTGCAGGGTGTTATACTTCCCATGGGATCATTTTTAGCATGATCGACAGCCTTACTTCGAACATTAATATAAACAGATTTTAATTACAGTCCAAGTTTACTGAAAATGGTCTTTATTATATACATAAACCATCATTTACTGTTTGTCTGAGCACTTGTACCTGAGGGACTTTTATTAATAACAATGGTAATTTTTCACTCTAAAATCACCAGTGATAATAGAAACAGGACACTCCTGAAGGAGGTTAAGTACTCAAACTTAATTGAGGCACTTTGCGCTAAAAGGTTGAACCTGCAAATACAAATGAAGTCATTATTATAGCCTTTCCAGCAAATGTGTGTGCGCTTAAAGTTGTCCAGCTTTTACAAATCGAGCTTTCCGCAGTACATGGCACTATGAGAGATGGTTACAAATACAAAGTAAAGAAATAAATCAAAGAGTTTTTTTTCTTTCTGCACCTACTAGACCTATATAAGTACTACCTTAGACTTTAAAATCAATAGAAAATATCCTTAAGCAAACACAATTAGGTGAACCCTGTTGAAGGGCAATAAAACTCCAGCCGAGGCACCTGGCCTTTCCCGTAAGCTGAGCTCTCAGGCTACTAGCGTGGGTACCTGACCCCCTCGCCACCATTAATGACTCACCGCCGACATTTAATGCGGGATGACGCTCCTCCTTTAACCAGAAGCTTGTCCGGAAGACTCTCGGTCAGCAGTCGCGACACTGACACACAACTGCACACCTACTCACAAGAACGTCTGAGTCATGCCCGGGATTAAAAATTGAATAGGCCGTTTTATGTCCGTACACCTTTTTTTTTTTTTTTTTTTGCTCTCGGCCGCTGTCTGCCTTGCCTATTTACATTTTTAATAACAAAACCGTGGCGGCCTCTTGCACTTGAATGGCTGATAGCGCATCGTGGAATGCCTTGGTAATTAATTGATGTCCGAGCAAACGAACGTTGTCATCCTTGCTCATGCTGGACTGAGCACTTAGATGATATGTCTCTCTTTTCATTTCTTTTTTTTTTTTTTTTTTTTTTGCAGTGCTTGCAAAAAAAGCGTGAGCCCTCAGATTCCCCCTCTGTGAAGAATGTGACATTACCCAGGGCCATTTAATCACACTTTCTCGTAGTTTGAGTGTGAAGCTGAAACTTTGCCTAATGACTGGAGGGACGGTTTTCTGTCTTCTCATCTTCTCATACCTCTAATGCACCATGTCACCGGTGCATGCTTTTTTTTTTTTCCTCGGTTCTCTTTTGCATTGGCTCTATTTTGCTTTGGCCCAGAGCAATTCACAAGTCAAACCTAATGTGCGGTATAAGTACAGACTCTTTTGCATTTCTTCTACGTTTAAGAAATCACTATATCCAGTAACAGAAACTTTTAAGTTAATGATGTTAGTGAAAAAAAAGTCAGATTAAAGAACCAAGAAAATTTGGTAAAATTGGAACCAAACTGACCAAGATGCTACACCCGTTCTCCACAGTTTCCTCTCCAGACTTTGAGCTGGTGGTGACAGTAGAAGCGGTGTGGTTGGATGTCCTTGTTGGATGACACCATCGCCACAAGGAGTAACATACAAATCATTTGAGTAAACAAGTTAAGATGAACACACATACTGACATGACATATCGGCGCCTGTGGTAGTCAATAAATTGAATCCATTGATTTACCTCCCAAACTTGTATAATGGGAACAGAAACACATGGCTTAGCTGAGATACCCAACCATAACTAAACTAAGCCTTGCATTGGAACATACTCATTTGTAATGATTGTATTTGCAATATTAGAAACGAGGCCTGCTACCTTGCCACATGGAGGCTTGGAATTGCTTAACGTGAGTGTTTGTGTTCCTGATGCATTTCACAGATCGAGAGCTAATTCACGGCACAGCGTGATCACAGCACCAGGGCACTTAGGCCAACATCACACCTTAGCAGCTCCTTATTCCCCATCCGTAAGTTTATACTTGGAGGCTCGCCTTGATCCTCTCACCTAACAAAACATGGCAGCGTTTGGCAGCAGGGCCACCAAAGACCACAGTGTTACTACTCCAGCAAGAGGTTGTGAGTTTGTGTTTGTGCAAACATGCATGCATCCAAAAAAAAAAATAAAATGATGACACTTATGGATGAGTGAATGGCCAAAAAGTCATGAAAATCGATGAAGTGAATTTTATATTCAGGTCAGCGATTCATTGCCTGGCAGATGCTGTCACAGGTGAGGGCTGTGTGTAGATCAGGTCATACATTTTGTATACACTATTCTAGAAAAGACAGCTGAATTGTACATCATCTGTCTGTAATGCCACGGGCATATTTTTACCTTCTGTGCTTTGAAAGTGCCATATGCATCCTTAGGATGGTAAGTGATCACTTGGTTTTAATTAAGCCAAGACTGGAATGAAACATGCTAGCAGGGGATCTTTAGGAAGAGCATTGATTTGAAGTGTTTCTGGTATAATTTGCATTAGATGAAGTTTGAGCTCATACATTTAATTAATTTACAGTACAGGCCAAAAGTTTGGACACACCTTCTCATTCAATGTGTTTTCTTTATTTTCATGACCATTTACATTGGTAGATTCTCACTGAAGGCATCAAAACTATGAATGAACAAATGTGGAGTTATGTACTTAACAAAAAAAGGTGAAATAGCTGAAAACATGTTTTATATTCTAGTTTCTTCATCCACCCTTTGCTCTGATGACTGCTTTGCACACTCTTGGCATTCTCTCGATGAGCTTCAAGAGGTCGTCACCTGAAACGGTTTTTCGACAGTCTTGAAGGAGTTCCCAGAGGTGCTATTGGCCCCTTTGCCTTCACTCTGCGGTCCAGCTCACCCCAAACCATCTCGATTGGGTTCAGGTCCCAAGTACACATGTGTTCATTCATGGTTTTGATGCCGTCAGTGAGAATCTACCAATGTAAATGGTCATGAAAAAAAAGAAAACAAATTGAATGAGAAGGTGTGTCCAAACTTTTGGCCTGTACCATATATTCAATATTCCCTCTCATTGTAGTTGTTTAGGTTCTGCTTAACTGTACTACTGTAAATGTGTTTTAAGATCACATGTATTTTTAATACGTGTACATTAAACATTAAAACCTTGTCAAAAAAAATACAAAATGCATTTTGCAATATAAAGGAAAGCATAGCCTGTCTTTCCGTAGTTAATAATTCAAAAAAAAAAAAAAAAGAACAGAACATCCTGAGCACCAGAGTGACTGTTCACACTAAGGAAGGAAGCCAAAGCAGAGGAAAAAAAAATAATTTCAAGCTCACATATTTTTATAGATAAAGTATGACAAAATGCCTTAAGTACATAAAAATCTGAATTCTGAATATGGTGGTAATGGTGGTTTCAGTGTCATCCCTCTGCACTTGTGTATGTGCAGACATGGAGTTTATATGAGCCGGTGACGCTAAATTGCCCGTGGTGTACATTGTACATTGTGTGTTCACACCGATTGACTGGCACCCTGTTTGTTTTTTCATGCTTTGATGGAATTTACTTTCTTACACAGTTATAGTGAACTGAGTGAGTGGGTTTAAAAAATAGGTTCTTTTGATGGTTGGCTTTTTTCATGACAGTAAATGTACATAATTTATAGAAAACAGTCACAACAAATAAATGCACGGTTTACATCCCAGTTGCATTTCCCAAAAGAATTGTAAGCCTAAGCAGTTAGTAAAATCCCTCTTACAAAACATCTTAGATTTACAGAGCATTTCCCGAAAGCTTCGGGAAAGTGCATCCAGATTTACATCTGCTCTGAAGTACTCATGGTTGAGAGCTTCTTAATGCAAATATCTTAGTGAAGTCAACAGCTGGAAGTTGTCACAGTTCAAATATTCCGTACCCCCCCTGATACAATAATTAGAACCACTTCGCAATTAAAAAAAAAAAAAAAAGTGATTGTCACATGTGGTACACAGCAGCACAGCACATGGAGCACACAGTGAAATTTGTCCTCTGCATTTATCTCATCACCCTGAGTGACAGGCGCCCGGGGAGCACTGTGTGTGGACGGTGCTTTGCTCAGTGGCACCTCAGTGGCACCTTGGCGGATCGGGATTCGAACCGGCAACCTGATTACGGGGCCGCTTCCTTAACTGCTAGGCCACCACATGTCATTCAATTGTTCAGGAAAACACTGTAAACACTTTCATTTTGGAAACACACAAAGTGCCTTCCATAAAGCACGTATGCCAGTGAGATGCATATATCAACAAATATCAACACTACACACACACACAAAACACAAATTCTGCCCATTGTACTGTAGACACTGTGAACCCCACCAGTGTGCCAGAAAGTAATTAGGCACGTAATTATGTCTGGCAACAATGAGCGAAATGTGGGGGCAGAGCCAAGGAAAAGGAGATATGACAAAGAAAGACCACGCCCACAGATGCCACAACTTCCCTGCCTCATATAGGCCTTTTCATCAAGATATATTATTAGCCTTATTTTAGTTCCAAATACAGAGCATAGAGATCTGCTTCTGACTTTTAGTTAGCAACAGGACAGCTTCAGAGCTGGAGAATGATGAGGGGGTCAGGAAGTTACAAAGGGAGGTGCAGATGCCAAGGTCATCTTAATCTGTATGTATGTTGTGACATTGTTGATGTACATGCAAATACGTTCCAAACAGAAGAGGTGAATGTTCTTTCAACAACCACGTGGGAGTCCAAAGTGCACAGTACTCAGAACGGGATATGCTGTTACATACACATTATATGGTAATACATGCCACATGCATTGACAAACAAAAAATGCATTGTTCCAATATTTTTTCTGTTCTCTCATGGACACATGTCCTGCACTCATTATTTTTTGAACATAGACCATTTCCAGCACACTGTGGACCATGCTGCTGCTGTTGAATTAAGGAATTCCCAAAGTTTAATGGCTGCACTTTGGTACTGATGTGTCAGAAAAGCCAGACCATAAAGAATAATGAGAGAGAGAGAGAGAGATAGAGAGAGAGAGAGAGATGCTATTTATCCATAATTTGCAACACAGACAAGTCTTTAACCTTAGTTAGAACAACATGGTGCTCACAGCTGCTTCTTGTAAAGTCAGTAATAGAAGAAGTCAGTGTAGCAGAGGCATATACAGGGTGCTCCAGTAGAAATGAGACCTATTCTAATATAAAGCATGTGGACTGGTACAGGTCGTTTGTCTTTCATTAGTTATTCCATTTTATTTGTGCTGAGATACACGTGATCTCCTGTCTGTCCTAATTCAGAATGCAGCACTTCTGAGCAGCTCTCCAATTCAGCCAATAAGAAAAGCAGCAGAAAGCGAGATGTACTCTGTCACTCTGACGAAAGTAAACACTGAAACACTTTGCCTTTCATCAGAAATGAAGGTGTGAGGGGTTTTAGATCTTGGATTTAAATATTCCTCGTGGGCATTGTTGGGGTGATGGGATGAGGGATGGTAGCACAAATCCTCAGAAGCAACCCCCCTTCACAAACACATACACACACTGATCACCCGGAAGTCACAGAGGGGTCTGAGGGAATTGGCTGTTTGTTTTGTATGACAGTTGACCCATAAATTATAAATCTTAACTTAATCTGTTCTGGGCGGCTCAGCAGTTTGGATTATTCGCCTTGTTGTTTTCTTTACTGCCTGATGTTAAATTCCTGCTCACTTTGTAATAGGCTTATTCATCCAGCCCCTGGGGACGAGCTGATCCAATGGGAATCAACACATTGATCTAAGACGTAGGTATAATGCAATTTCAAGTGAAAAATATATATTTTTATGAACATTTGTAAGAATCATGACCGACAATATTATAATATAGTATACCAGTACTATGTAAAATAACATCTAATAACAAAAAAATGTCATTATTGTTCATTATTTTATTCTTTAATTTATTTTTGTAGCTGTGTTGTCACTGTTTGTTCATAATGTATTCATTTAATTGCAGTGCAAGTGTAGATATTTAAAATGTGCGCACACTCATTGCAGATGTAGATGCCACCAAATTCAAAAGTTCCTGATGTTTTTCTCTACAGTCTGTATTATATGTATACGTCATGAAATATAATATCCGAAGTTGTGTCTGGGAGACTCCTCACCTACTTTACCCATGTTGTTTATGCCACTGGGAGATATTAATTATACAGAGCTGCCAGCAGTCAACAACGTGTTGTCATGTCTTGTCTGAGCCTGCAGACCTCGCAGCTCAAGATGGCTGGATGCACTTGGCCCCCTCTTGAAGTCATGTTTGGATTCCGATGAGGCATTTCACGTGGAATGCCGACCCACTTAGCTTCGCTTGTTTAGCATGTGAGGACGAGGGAACAGGGGAACAAGACGCTTCTGTGACACCGCACCCCTCCAGCGCAGACAAACATGCTGCATTATGACTACGGCGGCGCTGCCTCAAAGGGGGTGACTGTACCAAAAAGTCCCGCTCCTGCCAGGAGGAAGCGGCATCGCCGAGCATTTTCTCTCATCGCCGGCGTCCTCAATGGCAAGCATTGTAGAGGCCCGATAAATAATCTGCTGCTTTCTGATCCCCGGGACCTTCCTCAGCTGACCCCTGAGACGGCCCCTGTCGCGTCGTCAAGATTACCTCAAGATTAGACCCTGCCCCATCATCGCTGGGGACAGTGATGGTGAAGTTCAGCAGGCTGGTTAACTTTAGCTGGTTCTTCGGAGGACACCGCAGCCACTGCCGCGTCTTACGCAGGCCTGTATGTGGCAAGGAGGGATTATTTGTGAGTTGTGTTGTGTTGTTTTTTTTTTTTATATATGTAGGCTAATCCATGCGCTGCTCACTCTGAGGATCTTTTCATCTTTTCATTTCGCCTTTTTCCTGCCTTATTTCCTGCGCAGGACGGCGAGGGAAACGCCATCAGATTGTGAGTGAGGGGCTTAGAGATTACAAAAGAAGACAGCTGGCACAGATAACACTATACGCTGACCGCATCCCTCAGACAAATAAAAAATAAGTAAATAAGGGGAGAAGAAATAAAGAAGTGAGGGTGTCTGAGAGAGGAAAGGTCTCATTACTGAATGATTATGCTCATGTTCGCTGTAATGCTTTGTCAGGCCTAAAAATGGCATCACTTCTTAAATTTCACTTCACGCTGCGCTCGGCACGATTTACGCACTCGGTCTGTCTCTGCCTCACACACACACACACACACACACACACACACACACACACACACACACACACTCTGACTTGTTTTCCCCCTGCACCTACTGCGGTGAGGGGAGAGAGGGCAATCAGTGCATGAAACCTACAGCCCATGAAATTGTGTCAAATGAATTTACCAGTGTTCATTTTCTGCAAGGTAACATCATCCTTTGTAAGTCACATTGCCCTGGATGTTTCTACATCCGCACTGAGGGTGGAGCTAATCGAAGACCTGGGTTATGTGACACCAGGCATGGACACTGTCACGTGGCCTAATTGTCAACTTCCGGGACCACCACCGTATTGCTCGTCCCAAAATATCAAAGAGTAAAATTCAGAGAGGGATCCTCTTTGAGTAGATTTAACATTCAATAGGTTAAAGAGCAGCAATTGTTTTTTATTAGTGAATTATTAAAGTATTATATATGTTTAATTGTCAAAGTTATTTGTTCTGGCGGACCTTCTCAGCAGTGGCCTGGTGATGTGACTATAGGCTCAAATATATGTCCATCCCACACATTATGCCCTACACTTCAAGCATCGACGACGAGACCTCTGCTGATCAGATGTGACTTAGGTTATCATCTGAAGGCAGCTCATTGTATATTTTTAATCAACATCACCACAGAAGCAATTTTTTTTCTGCATAAGATGTCAAATACATTTTTCACTGATCTTGGACATTCAATGATAGACAAGATTATACTGACTCTGCACCGGCACCAACCGTTTACCGAGGTGTTCTTAGGGTGGAGCTACCATCTGAGCAACCTCTGCACATATGGTAAAGAGAGGCAAGGTAGATGCCTCTAATGAAGTGACCAAGGATGGGCATATAATGCTTAATATATGTGCTCAATTTTTAAATGTAGCACACATAGTGCTGTAAGCATATAAAAAGGCCCTATGTTTTACATTTACATAAAATATCAAGTCACTAATGTAAGTCACATGCTGACTGGGTTTTATGACTCCATTCTGTTGCTGTGCAATATGTCCCAACAAAGCAACAAAAGTGGGAGTTTAAAAAAGTGCCACACAGGGAGTGTGTGTAATTACAACAATTACAGCAACAATAAGCAGCGCTTCAGAAGCAGAATGCCTGGCATGCGTCCCCCGGGCTGTTTCTCTCGGCACAAACAAACATCAACCTGCATGCCGCTCCAGACGAATCGGTGTCGGTCCCAGCAAACCTTCAGCACCTGTAAATGTCTAGTGCTGGGGGGTCGTTGGCCTTAGAGGTCAAGAAAAAAGTTTGTCCAGCCCCTTCACTTCCTTGTGCAGAACCTTGTGCGCGTTTAAGGGTTATCGCTCATCACCTGGCGCGACATCTGTCTGGATTAGGAAGCGGCCCTGCAGGCGAACAGGGTCTCAGTGTGGTGGAATGTGACAAGTGACCACATGTCTGCAGCACCTGAGTTTATCCAGATCGCACCCCCCGCAAGCCCCCCAGGGATATCTCATCTGTGGCCTTTCCCTTGAGAAATGGCCTTTTCTAACACGCCACAGTGATGGATCATTTCCTTTGCGTGCTCAGCACAGAGGTCCACTGGTCTGCCCCACTCGCCCTACAAGATCCTCCATCAGTTCAGTTCCGGGTGTGCCGGCCGGTGTGAGTGCGGACTCCAGGCAGAGATTAATTTTGATATGATGTGAGATGAGCCCCAGCAGGGGCAAGCAGAAAAAATAAAGCTGCGATATCCCAAAAATGAATTTCTGATTTCAATGTTCACCGGCTCTGGTCTGATCCTCTGGCTTTATGTCCAAACAATTTACAAAATGCTGTCCAGTTTTTTTTTTTTTTTTAAACTTCTTTGAGCTCGCATAACAAATAAATAAATAAATAAAGCTCACTTCACTGAAGCCCCCCCAACAGACATACAGTAATAGAGACATACTGGTGGGAAAAGAAGTGGTGAGAGAAACCCTTCCCTTCAGCTGCACAACAATGCACAGTGAAGAAAAAATAATTAGTCTCACGACGTCGTGGTGAAAAAGCTGGAATCTGATCACAGCACATAAAAAAAAAATCTCCATTCATTACATTAATTGACTGCCATGAAGTAGACCAGTGTTAGGGCGAGTCTGTAAATAGGCATACTTGTTGAGTTTGGGAATGAGATATGGCCATTCTTTGTCGTCAAAACAGACAGTGGGAGAACCTTATCTTGTTCCACGATCTCCTGCCTTTCTCTAATCTCTCTGCTTTTTTTCTTCAGGAAGTATAGAATTTGACTCCAGTATGTGGGAGGATTGACTCGCTGGCCTCTGTCGCATTTGAGGGACCTGACATGGGCAGCGGGCGTCGTGGATCCGCTTGGCCATCTTATTACCAGCCGTCTAACTCGCACAAAAGCCCCCAGTGTTGTGGTAGAGGAAGCCCTCAAGAAATTAATGTAATATATTATAGTTTACTACACTATTATAGTACATTGGTATACTATATTATTTTTTATTAGTAGGGTTTTATATAGTTGAACCCAGACACTGGGGATGCACATAACAGTTTTTCTTAGCATCGGTTCCAATCCCGGGGAAACTGGAAGTGTAATGTCAGGAAGCGCATCAGGCATAAAACTTTTTTCAGTTTATATAAAACCAACCCAAGTCATTGTTACATTTAATGTGTGAGAAAAACAATGTACACTGCTAAATGCGGGCATATATACTGTGAAATAAATGTAAGAAAAGAACATGCGTTAATGCACTGAATGTGTTAAATTCGCACTACTGTAGTGTATTAAATGTAAACAAATTATTGCTTAAAAAAGCCTTGTACTGTAAATAGGGCATGCACGCTAATATGATCATTGTTTATTGATGTTTTCCATAATAGACGGCCGCTATCATTTCACTCTACCGGTAGGCTGATGGAGGGTCTATCGCTGGCCTTTGCAGAATGGAACAATGGCAGCGCCTCATCAAAGAGCACCAAAGACTCTCATTCAGGTTTCTGTGCTGACTTGAACATTATACTAAAAGAGAGAGAGAGAGAGAGAGAGAGAGAGAGAGAGAGAAAAAAAAAAGAATTTGCGAAAGAAATGCATGAATATGAACAAACATCTATGACACACATGTAAAAAGACTCCTGTCTCTTTTTTTTAGGCAAGTCACGTCTCCTTGATCTTTGATAAGCCCCACGGACCTACCCTCCGAGACCTCCTACTTGCCATTGTCCATCTCCCCTCTCCTTTCCTTTTTAATTTATTTCTCCACTCTGATTTTTAAAGCAGCGACCCCTCCACCCCCCTCCACGATGTAAGGTATACTTTCTTTTCTCTGCATTGTCAGCTCAGACCTGGCTTTCTCCTACGGCGAGAACAAAAGGGATCAAATGTTTAACAGGCGCCGCACCGGGACTCTGGGCGGTCACGTGATCAGCAGTGCTGGGCAGTGATGAATGGGTCTACAACAGAGCGGACTGGCCAAGCATATGGCTCACATCAAAAAAGAAGAGCACTGATTTAGCTCCCCAACTGGGGTAGGGCGTGCAGAAGACTGCGAAGACCATGCAATGCTTTCCCGTACATCCACACCAGCGCTGAGGTGTGTAGTGCCACCGTTTCGAAATCCAGAGTCACTTCGGAAACATCTCACCTCATCTGGCCAACACAAAACTGTTGCACATCATGACTTCTGGAGTGCAGATAGGTTACGTTGCACCACTTGCAACAGAAAAATGTGATTTAGCTTCTTGTGTTGACAGGGATTCAAATCTGGGAGGAGGCGAAGGCAGCAGGAAGCGAACCCGGGACAATGGGACAGACCCCCGCAGCTATGTCCCCTCATCCCAGCCGCGGCCCTTTCACGCTGGGCTCGCGCGGCTTATGTGCAGATGTTCTGAGCGACTCGGACGCGGCAGGCTGGAGGGGGCCTGGCACGACAGCTGGGCGGCGTGCTGGAGCGATCGGGCGGAGCTCTGATCTCCCATTGCAACCTCTGGCTTTTCTAGTCACGCCCCTGGTTCGAGTATTCAGTCACACTGAACAAGGCCAGGACATCAAATGTTCTTTCGGAAGCTCAGTTGTCTACGCTGTAGGAATGTCATGAAGTAAAGTTTTTTGATGTTTTTAAAGAAAAAAACTAAACACTGCAGTTCAATAGTTTGACAGTAAGAGAACAGTACACCACTTCTAGTTCTATCATGTGCATGACACACCACCAGAGGTGGAAAGTACGTTACTGTAATTGAGTAGTTTTTGTCAGTAATTTGTTTTTGAAATAGGTCATTTTATTTTTAGTCAATTACATTTTACTTCGCTACATTAGAAACCCGCCTCCCGTTAATGAGTAAAAAAGTTACATGCAAATACTATATCCGTCTGACCTGAGAGGAATCCCGCGCGGCACATTTTGTCAGACCGCAGCGGCTCACCATGAAGCCACCGCTGGGTCCTAAAGCCGAACCTTCACCAACCAATCAAAGTAAAGAACAGGCCTACACAACAGCCAATCAGAAAACAGCAGTACTGGATCTGGGCGGAACGCAGCACAACAACCAATGAAAAGGTGTCCGGGGATTTATTCTTTATTCTGTTATTCTACTACTTGTGATTAAACCTTCCGAGCAGGTTATTGACCCAAACAATGATCACTTCAAGCAAAGGTTAACTCGTCTTTTGTTTTAATGTTATAACAAATTCACAATTTGTTTGACACAAATGACAACTTGACTGCTGTTAGAGAATGTTGCCCAGTTTTTTCAATGCTGAGAGCCTGGAGCCTAAACTTTTTACAGCTACCACATGCAGCCTGAAAGCAGAATAGCCTATACATGCATCCAGATACTATTCACAGCCAATTCATTTTTCCACATTTTGTTATGTTCCAGCCTCATTCCAAAATGGATATAAACCACCAGCTATATTGTTATGTTTTATGCTTGGTTTGATGATAAACAAGTTGGACATGTATTGGTCAATACAATAAGTGTCTTTGTTAAGTCATAGTTGCTGTATAGCAAAACATAATGAATGTGAATAAACTTTCACAATTAAGTATTAGGCTTTGATAAGCTTTTTATGAACCTAATTTGAGAAATACAAATGATCATGCATGAATAACACATTGATCTTGAAACTAGTGTCCCTAAAGTCAATATATTTCCTCAGTGTTTTTTTTTTTTTTTTTTTTTGCATCGCTTTAGAAAATTAGGTTTTCGACTATAGCAGGCAGATGTAAAATTCCCCTTCCCAATTTGTTAGCTGACGGTTTCATCTGAGGAATGAGTTTAGCCTGAAAATATTCAGTCTCAGGTGTCCTTAGATGGTCCTGATCCCCAATGGAAACCAGATCAGATGGTGGTTCAAAGTCTGAAAGGGTTTTTACCACAGTCTAGGGTGTCTGCGTGTGATAACGAGATCTCGTTTTGAGTTCTATCTTATGCAAATGCATTCTGGGATGCATTTCCCCAAAGCAGGGCAAGGGGAAGAAAAAGAGCTGCTTTTTCAGAGTGGGACGTTGCAAAAATGTCAAACCTGTCCGCGATTTTTGCCGGATAAATGAAAGAAGGGAGGGAGGCGCTGAGATATGTCTACGTCTCCGAGAGAGGAGGACAAGATGAATTCATTTAATCAATGATTCATGCCTGAATTATATCCGGGGGAGTTAATGGGTGTCCTCTTTTTATGACACCCCCAAAAAAAGCAGAAGAGCAAAAGTGTGTATCGGAGAGCAGACCCGAAGGGCGAAATCAGCTTTTAATTTTAAGCAGACGTCGTTTGTGCACAACGCTACCTGCGCTCTTGATGGGCCTGCTGGCTCCCACGCCATTGCTGCTTTCACACGCTTCCAACTTCCAACAGCGGGGGCTCATCAGCGGCGGCATTGTGCATCACTCAGCACTTACACACAAAGCGTGAAGGGGAGGATAAAAAAAAAAAAAAAAAAAAAAAAGACCAAAATATATGAAATATAAATCAAAGACGAGACACCCGCACAAAGTGGAATTAATATTCATGTGGGTTTGTGGACTTGAGTGGAGAGATTTGGGGTGAGGGGTTTTCAGGTAGCGAATTGCAAATGCGGATGAGAGACAGTTGCACTAAGTGGAGAAATGAAGACTTTTTCTTTAAAAAAAAAAAAAAAATGTTCAGGAGTCGTTTCTGTTTCATTCTCCTCTTCCTTTTTTCTTTCGCTTGTGTGATTCGAGAGGCTTTTTAGCCTGAAGTAGCCAGTGCCACTAAATGCACTGAGACAGCTTCGAGTCCATATATCACAAAACTGTCAACTTTGAACTGGATCAGAAATGATCAGTACAAATGAATTCATATTAAGCCGGCTCGCTGTTTGTATTTACCTCCGGAGTTGGGGCTTTTTTGTCAGGGGGGGGGCGAAGAGGAGAAATCGCTCTATTGAAAGTGGCAGTCGAGAATATTTCAGAATCTGGGGTGATTATATAAATGCTTGCCAGGTTTCAGATTAGCCTCGGTGACCTTACACTCGCCCGCTCCTCTTCCTCGCACAGCCAAATAAAAAACACATGGACATTCAAACCTCGACTGCCTCTTGTGGCTTTGAAGGAGTGGGTAACGTTTCCACCTAGTTTAGATTAAAGGAGTTCGGCTGTGGTCTGATGATGTGCCAGACTGCTCTAATTATTTGTATTCACAAATGGTCCAGACAGAAAAGTTTTTAATTTGCCTGAATAACCTCGCAAAACACAGAAAGCATGTTTCCGGCTTTAGTGGCAGCACAAATAAAACTTTAAGTTAAGATAAAGGTCATGTGAATGGATTCTGTATGATGAGAACAATAGAACTAAACACGCTTTACCTGAAGCTGTTTTTTTTCCTTGCTAATTGAGTTTTTTCTTATGGAAGGAGGGTTTTCTTCATTTCTTTTCATACTTTCCAGCTGGGAAATTGTCTTACGCCAGCAAAACGTGTTTGCATACAGCTCAAAACATAATGAGTGGATACAGTCCATTCCTTTTTTCCGTTGTTTTTCTATCGTCGCTCTTCATCGGCACGTCCTCGCGGGGATAATTGTCAGCTGCGGTGTATTCCGGGCATGGAGAGGAGAGCCTTTCATGTCTTTTTTTTTTTTCCATGGGAAGTGGCAGCAGGAAGAAGCACAATGCCATCTCAAAGCGTTCCTGTAAAACAAATCTGGGTCAGAAATGATAATTCAATCGGTGTGAAATTAAAATGCGGCTTGGACATCAGCTGAAACAATTCAGGTCCAGATCCAGCAAACAGACCTGGGGGATCATCAATACCATATGTTTTTTTTTCATGTGAGCCCGAAAAAAAAGAAAAATGCTGCCTCTGGCACGCAGCACTGGAACCCGTCTAAAAATAACAACAAAGGCGGAGACGGATTTTATTAACCCAAGATAAATGTAAATGGGGGGGGCTATTTCTAGTAATGGCGCTGCCTTCTGTTTTCACATTTCACATCACGCACCACCCGAATTCAACCCACCAGGGACAACTCAAATACAGAAACATCTGGAGCGGGAACTCTCCGAAATTGTCCTCAGCTTCTGTGTTTGGAAGGGCACTTGTAAGACTTTTTCGACAAGAGTCCATCATCAGCTGCTCAAGCTGGGGAAAAGCGCGAGCCAGATGCAGCTTGAAAGCCAACTCGTGCGTCATTATAAAGACCCCGAGACAGCTTTCCTTTTTTAAAATGGCGTCGGTGAGCGGCGGTGCCGTCGTTGGCCAGGAATATGAAATAACAAGGATGTTTGTGCACAACATTCAGCAAACAGCTGGTGGCGCTCAGTCGGATGCCATTATTGTCGTGACCATTGGCAGGCAAATGCGGACGAACATTTGTCTCACTTCGGAGGCTCCGCGGAAAATCTATTCTTCCCCCCGCTGGAGCAGAATCGTGTGCAGAGGCTGCAATTATCAGCTCCTGCTGCGGTAAATGAATGATTATTAATTGTGATGAATTTTTTAGCGTTTGTAAATGTACAGGTGTCACAACCAGAGCATCTGTGCACGACAGTCATTTTATTCCTAGGTGTTGAGATTACTTCGAAAGAGCAGGAATCTTCTGTTTACAGCGATTGTCTCAGAAGCTGTGAAGCTGGCACCAATCACTCAGCGAAACTGCTTTAAAAATCCTAGCTTTAATTAAGGTACGATGCACAGGGGAGGGATGAGCCAGTAAGATTATAGGCTATTTTTTTCAATGGTCATGATGCAATTTCAGTTTGAACAGTGCATCATCTGTATAGGTCTGCTCCGGGTGTCATCTCTGTTTCTTAAACTGACCTAAGGGGAACAAAGGCTTGAGGAAGACAGAGTGACTTAGTAGTGTATTAGGCTCAGAGGATGAAGGTATCCTGCCAAAGAGTGGTATCTTTTCTTGAAGCAGTCTGGATGATTTTTTTTCCCCAAAGTGGAGCTGCTTGAGGGTCTTTTTAAAAGATTGGGAAGTTGATCACTGCAGTTTAACCAAGTTTTGTTTGAAATATTACCTGTTTTTGAGCAGCAAAAACCCATAATTGAGGATGTCCTATCATTATTAATAGGATGGCCTTGACATGAATTATATATAAAAATAACAATAAATCAATGGGAAGAGGTGGGGGCTTCTATTTCCCCATTCATTAGTAAAAGTTTGGAAAAGCTTGAGTTGGGAAGGTGGGTGTGGTAACCTAGGGAGTAAAATACTCGCTAAGGAGTAAAATCCGCAGGGTCTCAGGTTCGAGAGCAGTGCGAGAGAAATGGAGGCCCTCTCCCTGCTCGTCTCTGCTGGGACGGGGGTGCCGCGGGACCCCTCCCGGCTCAGCACTGGAGATGCGGGTTCCTCGCGGGGCAGGACTGGCAGCGCAGTTGTTGGATGGCGACTCGCTGTCCACCTCTTCCACCACATTTCTACCGGACATTCTTCGTCCTCCTCCAAGCAGTCAGCCTCTGTCTCCCTCATCACCCGACTTACCCCATTGGGATGGGCCCGAGCAACTCCCATGGCCAGTACTCTGTCAATTCCAGCTGCAGCCCGCCCACATAACCACCCATCTTCCACGGTCTTGTTTTGCTCTGCTTACTCTTCTGCGCTTTTGGTTTGGGCTGCAGAATTCTGTCACATTTTGGGGTTGGAGGGGCAAGGAGGGGCAGAAGTGAGGCATAATGGGTTTTATTATGACAAACATGGCAGGAGGGTCAAAAAGGAAACAAACACAAAGTAAGGGTGAGTCCACATCGATGCAGCAGCATTGTTTTTAACAGCCCCCAAATCATGGACGCTTAACAGGGGCAGTGGTGGCCTAGAGGGGCATTGGTGGCCTAGCGGTTAAGGAAGCGGCCCTGTAATCAGAAGGTTGCCGGTTCGAATCCCGATCCGCCAAGGTACCACTGAGGTGCCACTGAGCAAAGCACCGTCCCCACACACTGCTCCCCGGGCGCCGGTCATGGCTGCCCACTGCTCACTCAGGGTGATGGGTTAAATGCAGAGGACAAATTTCACTGTGTGCACCGTGTGCTGTGCTGCTGTGTATTACATGTGACAATCACTTCACTTTATTACACTTTACTTTATTAACAAGTGGCAGCTCTGCATGATTCGAGCCCAGTTGTCACGCTGGGAGTCCAGCAGCACCCAGATGTGACAGAATGCGTGACAGATTAGTGACATACCTGGAATCCTACACGTTGTGTTTTTTACGAGATTAACCAAGACTGAATGTGATTAAATCAACCATCAAACATGCTTTTTTAAGAAAAGACACTATAAACACTTGGTTTTAATGTGTCCACTGTGGGTCCACTTTTAGAGTCCTGAGTTCTGCTTTTTTTTTTTTTTAAATGTTCGGTATAAAAGGCACTTGTCTAAACCAGGCGGGTATCAGCTTTCTGTAGATGTTAACCATAAAAAATGTAGGACTAAGGTGCTGAGGCTCCAACCTTTAAGGTGGCATTTTGCTCAGATGGCATTTATCAGCAGCAGCAGATTACCAAGATAAAAGAGGCCTTGATTGACAGTGCGGTGCTGATCTGCAAAATGATTATGGCGAGAAAAGAGTTAAAATTGTTTCATTCAAAGCAAAATACCAACTTACAGAAATCAGATGCTAAAAAAATGTGACGCTGATATGAAATTGTGCCAAGTCAAGTATGGTAAGTACCTCATGCTTTTAGTGACAGGAAACCTTTAAAGTAAAGAAAAAATATTTGAATGAATTATATGCATATTCCAGTTTAATAAGATTTGGACAGTCATATTCAGTTCAATTGGATTAAAGTAGCCCTTTCAGTCAAGTGACACATTTTTAGCAACATATTTTTAGACTGTTTTGCATTGCATTTTACAGCATCGGCAAAAAAATAGCATAAGCAGTAATAATCAGAAATCAGCATCTGGAAAGATCCACAAACTCTAAATTAAAAATGAAAGATTAATTTTAGATTACAAAATACATTTCAGCCGAGCATGAAGGTCATGCATTTAAATTATTTCCTTCGCCCTCACTAACACCTTAAAAAAAAAAAGTATACATCAAATAACAGCACAGGCTGTGTGGTTATAAAGATGTTTAGACCTTGGTATAACCTCCATTTTATATCATACCATTAAGACCATGGGCTTAAATGTCACAGAACATCTGTTTTTACAAGCTGTGCATTATTGCAAATAATGCATTATAATTGACTTTATCTAAACAGACCGCATGTCATCATTGCAATATCCATTTAATAGAGCTCGAGCAATTGAGGCTCAACCTGCTTTGGTGCATGTCAACCCACCACTCCTACCACCAATATCCACTGATCAAAAGTCTTAAAACTGTACACGTGTCACGACTACGGACTTACGGGGGAAGGAAGCGCAGAGGTCTGACATACTGGGAAGGGGGTTTTATTATTAAATAAACAATAAACACAAATAAAGACGGGCGCGGTGGCCAAAAACAATTTAACTTAAATAAAGAACATAAACTAACCCGTAGGCGTGTGGCGATTGCCAGAACTCAAAAACATAAAGACATTCACTCAAGGAAGTAAAGTTCATGTCTGAGTTCACGAAAATGCCAGAGACCCAGAAAGGGCGGAAACTTCCGGCATTTATGGGGCGTCAGGATTTGAGTCAGGTGTGGAGCCCAGCTGCAGGCAATCCTGACAGAGCCCCCCCTCCAAGGGCTACGTCCTCGGAGCCCCAACAGTACCATCAGTGGAGGCGGCGGGGCGGACGGCGGCAACCACAGGGCTCCTGCCCTGCTGTATCCTCCCCTTGGAGGACCCGGTCCCTCGGGCTGGCTCCCCGGCGTGGTCAGGCGTGGCGGCCCCGGTCCCTCGGGCTGGCTCCCCGGCGTGGTCAGGCGTGGCGGGCCCGGTCCCTCGGGCTGGCTCCCCGGCGTGGTCAGGCGTGGCGGCCCGGTCCCTCGGGCTGGCTCCCCGGCGTGGTCAGGCGTGGCGGCCCCGGTCCCTCGGGCTGGCTCCCCGGCGTGGTCAGGCGTGGCGGCCCCGGTCCCTCGGGCTGGCTCCCCGGCGTGGTCAGGCGTGGCGGCCCCGGTCCCTCGGGCTGGCTCCCCGGCGTGGTCAGGCGTGGCGGCCCCGGTCCCTCGGGCTGGCTCCCCGGCGTGGTCAGGCGTGGCGGCCCCGGTCCCTCGGGCTGGCTCCCCGCGTGGTCAGGCGTGGCGGCCCGGTCCCTCGCTGGCTCCCCGGCGTGGTCAGGCGTGGCGGCCCGGTACCTCGGCTGCTCCCGGCGTGGTCAGGCGTGGCGGCCCCGGTCCCTCGGGCTGGCTCCCCGGCGTGGTCAGGCGTGGCGGCCCCGGTCCCTCGGGCTGGCTCCCCGGCGTGGTCAGGCGTGGCGGCCCCGGTCCCTCGGGCTGGCTCCCCCGGCGTGGTCAGGCGTGGCGGCCCCGGTCCCTCGGCTGGCTCACCGGCGTGGTCAGGCGTGGCGGCCCCGGTCCCTCGGGCTGGCTCACCGGCGTGGTCAGGCGTGGCGGCCCCGGTCCCTCGGCTGGCTCACCGGCGTGGTCAGGCGTGGCGGCCCCGGTCCCTCGGGCTGGCTCACCGGCGTGGTCAGGCGTGGCGGCCCCGGTCCCTCGGGCTGGCTCACCGGCGTGGTCAGGCGTGGCCGGCCCCGGTCCCTCGGGCTGGCTCACCGGCGTGGTCAGGCGTGGCGGCCCCGGTCCCTCGGGCTGGCTCACCGGCGTGATCAGGCGTGGCGGCCCCGGTCCCTCGGGCTGGCTCACCGGCGTGATCAGGCGTGGCGGCCCCGGTCCCTCGGGCTGGCTCACCGGCGTGGTCAGGCGTGGCGGCCCCGGTCCCTCGGCCTGGCTCCCCGGCGTGGTCCCGCTTGGCGGCCCCGGACCCTCGGCCTGGCTCCCCGGCGTGGTCCCGCTTGGCGGCCCCGGACCCTCGGCCTGGCTCCCCGGCGTGGTCCCGCTTGGCGGCCCCGGACCCTCGGCCTGGCTCCCCGGCGTGGTCCCGCTTGGCGGCCCCGGACCCTCGGCCTGGCTCCCCGGCGTGGTCCCGCATGGCGGCCCCGGACTCCCGTACCTGCACACAATAATCAGGGCTGATCCATCTGGGTACGTGTGGGCCCTGTCTCCACATGTCCCCTCTGACACGTCTTGTGTCACCCCCTGCACCGCGCAGGGAGATTGTCCCAGAGCCTCCGGCGACTGTTCCAGGCACCCCAGGCTGGTGCCTTCTGGGACTATGCAGCCCCTCTCGCTGCCCGGCCCTGGTGCCAAGGGGGGGGCATTGCCAGACCATCCGGCTAGCCCCTTCTGCGTCCGTTGGGACAAGCAGGCCCTCTTCCTGTCTGTCCCAGCTGGGTCCTCATGCCTACCCGGGGGCTCTATGGCGCTCCACCCCTCTGGAGGCAGACGCAGGCCCATGCCTGGCCCGCCCTCCTCACTGGCTACTGGAGGACCCAGCTCCATCGCTTCCCCACCTCCCCTCCCCTCAGGAGGAGTCCCCAACCCGAACTGCACCCCCCCAAAAAATTCTTTGGGGGAGCACCCCCCCCCGGCTGGACTTAGGGGTACCTTGGGGCTTGTCCACCTCGCCTTGGACCCGCACATTCGGGTCAGGAACCTCCTCCCTGGGGTTCGACTCCGCGGCTGGGTCGCCATCTGGTGGACACAAAGAGGGGAAGTGGGGGCGACATACGGACACATATGCCACGCACACACACACAGACAGAGACAGACAGAAGAGAGGGTCGTCTAGTTCCCTCTCTGAGCACTCCGGGACCTCCTCAGGGGGCACAGCCAGGATCTCGGGAGGCGCGACCTTCTCGTCGCCCGCCAGTGCTTGGTCTTCTTGCCCCGGATCCTGACTGGCACTGGATGTGGTGGAGGGGCAGAGTTCGATCCCTGGCTCAGGCTCTGGCCGATCAAACTCCGCCCTCAGTCTCTGCTGGAAGTCCCGAAAACTGCTGTCTGTCTCTCCCTGCTGCCAGAGGGCTGCGCTCCAGCCCCATGCTGACCCAAGCAGACACGAGAGGATGGTGGTGGTCTTATCAGTGTCTGCTGCCCCACTGAAGGGTCCCGGGACAATTTGGCTGTCCCACACGGGGCTGGGCACGTCGCTGGAGATGGTAGTAGGTGTGTGGTGTGGAGGGGGGTGGGCGTCTTCTCCAGCAGGTGTGGGCGCTGGTGCTGCACTGCCATTTCGCTGGGGAACGTCCGGGCAGAGGGAAGGCGGGTCGGCGACTGGAGCAGGAATGGAGGATTCCCTGCGAGGCAGTCCCGGCAGCGCAGTTGCTGGCTGGCGACCTCCCGTCGCCCTCTTCCACCAGCTTTCCTCACACTGCTGGGAGGGACGTGGGTCTCCACGGACCTCGTGACGATCCTGGATGGGCGCGATGGGCGGAGCCATCCCGGCACCGACTGCCCAAACGGCGTCATCCTGGTCGTCGTCCGTGTCCACCTCGTACCCCCGGAAGTCACATGGGTCATCACGGACGCCGCGATGATCTCGGACGCGCACGCTGGGCGGAGCCATCCCGGCAACGACCGCCCACCGAAAATCCACGTCATCATCGCTTTCGTCATCCGTGTCCTCCCACCGGTGACTCCAAGGGTCGTCCACCCTGCGGACATCCTGGACCCATGGCGCGATAAGCTCCCATGGGCAGTACTCTGGCCATTCGGGCTGGGGGCTGCCCACCTCCTCGCTGGAGGAACGGCGCCGTTGTTGTTGCCGCTTCTCACCCCCCTGGAAGTGACGTGGGTCCCCACGGACCTTGCGACGATCGCAGACTGGCGCGATGGGCGGAGCCCAACTCTTGTCTCCCGTGCTCTCGTCGTCGTCCGTGTCGTCCCAGTCCACAGGGAGCCTTGCCAGCAGAGCGCAGAGTTCTTGGCTCGACATGGCGAAGATCGTGGGGGTCGCATCTACTGCGCTCGCTGCCCACGTCACTTCCTCGCTGCTGCCGACGCCAACGTCCTCGCTCCGCCCACTCACCCGCCGACGTTGTCGCTTCCGGGTTTCGCGGAGTTTCCCGGGGGTGACGTCATCACGCGGCGCCGCGTACCACGGCTTCTCGGGGAGAAAACGCTCCACCAGAACGGGCGGCGCGTCTCTCCCCTGCTGTCCGCGTTCGCCGCGCCGCGCTGCGTCCTTCGCGGCGTTTCTTCTCCTCTGTTTTTTACTGCTGTCTGTCTCTCCCTGCTGCCAGAGGGCTGCGCTCCAGCCCCATGCTGACCCAAGCAGACACGAGAGGATGGTGGTGGTCTTATCAGTGTCTGCTGCCCCACTGAAGGGTCCCGGGACAATTTGGCTGTCCCACACGGGGCTGGGCACGTCGCTGGAGATGGTAGTAGGTGTGTGGTGTGGAGGGGGGTGGGCGTCTTCTCCAGCAGGTGTGGGCGCTGGTGCTGCACTGCCATTTCGCTGGGGAACGTCCGGGCAGAGGGAAGGCGGGTCGGCGACTGGAGCAGGAATGGAGGATTCCCTGCGAGGCAGTCCCGGCAGCGCAGTTGCTGGCTGGCGACCTCCCGTCGCCCTCTTCCACCAGCTTTCCTCACACTGCTGGGAGGGACGTGGGTCTCCACGGACCTCGTGACGATCCTGGATGGGCGCGATGGGCGGAGCCATCCCGGCACCGACTGCCCAAACGGCGTCATCCTGGTCGTCGTCCGTGTCCACCTCGTACCCCCGGAAGTCACATGGGTCATCACGGACGCCGCGATGATCTCGGACGCGCACGCTGGGCGGAGCCATCCCGGCAACGACCGCCCACCGAAAATCCACGTCATCATCGCTTTCGTCATCCGTGTCCTCCCACCGGTGACTCCAAGGGTCGTCCACCCTGCGGACATCCTGGACCCATGGCGCGATAAGCTCCCATGGGCAGTACTCTGGCCATTCGGGCTGGGGGCTGCCCACCTCCTCGCTGGAGGAACGGCGCCGTTGTTGTTGCCGCTTCTCACCCCCCTGGAAGTGACGTGGGTCCCCACGGACCTTGCGACGATCGCAGACTGGCGCGATGGGCGGAGCCCAACTCTTGTCTCCCGTGCTCTCGTCGTCGTCCGTGTCGTCCCAGTCCACAGGGAGCCTTGCCAGCAGAGCGCAGAGTTCTTGGCTCGACATGGCGAAGATCGTGGGGGTCGCATCTACTGCGCTCGCTGCCCACGTCACTTCCTCGCTGCTGCCGACGCCAACGTCCTCGCTCCGCCCACTCACCCGCCGACGTTGTCGCTTCCGGGTTTCGCGGAGTTTCCCGGGGGTGACGTCATCACGCGGCGCCGCGTACCACGGCTTCTCGGGGAGAAAACGCTCCACCAGAACGGGCGGCGCGTCTCTCCCCTGCTGTCCGCGTTCGCCGCGCCGCGCTGCGTCCTTCGCGGCGTTTCTTCTCCTCTGTTTTTTACCTCTGCGCTTTTGGGGGGGGGTCTCTGGCATTCTGTCACGACTACGGACTTACGGGGGAAGGAAGCGCAGAGGTCTGACATGCTGGGAAGGGGGTTTTATTATTAAATAAACAATAAACACAAATAAAGACGGGCGCGGTGGCCAAAAACAATTTAACTTAAATAAAGAACATAAACTAACCCGTAGGCGTGTGGCGATTGCCAGAACTCAAAAACATAAAGACATTCACTCAAGGAAGTCAAGTTCATGTCTGAGTTCACGAAAATCCCAGAGACCCAGAAAGGGCGGAAACTTCCGGCATTTATGGGGTGTCAGGATTTGAGTCAGGTGTGGAGCCCAGCTGCAGGCAATCCTGACAACACGTAAATATATACATGTCCATATTACTAAATAATTTACACCATGGATGTGCTGCAAGTTCTCCATGTAATATAAACAGTTGTGGCTTTTTAATATCCCAGCCCAGCCCTGAATGCCCCTCTTCAGTTGTCTGAAAATGTTGAGCTCTTCTCAAATTCAAATTCTGGTTGAGGCTCAGCTTTCAAATTGCTTTTGATGTTCATTGTGCAGCATGTATATTGTAATGGGATAAAAGGTTTGCAGCCACAGGTAAGTTTGATATCAGAACTCTCTTTAATTGCACAAGGTTTAATTCATGCCTCTATATTTCTCTGTCTGGGTAAGTTTTACTCCCACAATCAGTCGTTCTCTGATTAGTGGTACAAGGCAGCTCAGTAATTTGACCATCGGCATCAGCATTTCAGCCTTCCCCCAATTCGTGACCAATCATGACAACCAATCGTCTCAAATTGTTGACTCAAAAATCCTAGATGCACTTGGCAAACAGCCCAAAGCGTGATGCGACATTTGCAAAGCTAATGAAAAATTCATCCGCATCGGTCATGTTCATTGCAAATTTAGGAGTAGCAGGGATTCCACCTCTTTCAGCACCGTGGGCGGTGAATAGGACAGAAAGTGACAATGCATCCGAAAGTCTGAGTCCTGCTCTGGGCTATTACTCCACCAGCCTTATGTATTATACATGTGTGCTCAAAGCATCTTGGCTGGAATGGCCAACCTTTGCCGCAGTTCATTACAAACCAGTCATGTAAACTTGCCCCTAATGGTTTTTCTAAGGAGCCAATGAAGCATTACATGAAAAGGAATTAATTCAATTAAAAAAATTCATAATAATAATGTTCTTGATGGGTTTTCAAATCCTCAGAGAGCTTAGGACCGCGCCAGTGCCTTACCTGCTCATCGCCCTTCAGAGGGCATAATGAAGGTGACAGTGAAGGGAAAATGCAGGTGACTGCAGTGTCAGGCAACAGCCGGGTTCTATTAATGCCACATGACAATGCTTTGCACCAAACTGAAATACAAGACAATAGCAAATCATGCTGACCGGACAACTAAGGGATGAGAAGTATTCAGTGACGGTCCGCTGATGGTTCATCAAATCAAAATCGTTGTGAAAGAGGGAAAAGCACCCAGGGCATCGTTCACCCATCTGATTAACTGGACAATCACTGCCCCGCTGCTAAATATACTCCGAGAGGACAGGCAAACAAAAATCACCCTTGATTAAATGGAGCCTGGACTCGGATTTGTTTGGGAGGGGCTCATAAACCCGCTCTCTCCCACTAAATCTTCAGAGCTTTTAAAATGAAAAATTTCCTTTTTTCCACAATGTGTTATCCTTAACGCAAGTAATGACTCTGACTCACTCAGACATCAAGGGGATTGCAACGTTTTGATGTTCATAGACACCTTCTGAAGTAATAAGCTGGGAATATTGGAATGTTTTCATGGCAAGCACGCTCCACTCTTCCTTTGGCTCAGTAATTTAGGCTCAGCAAGCTAATCGTAAAAGAAACAACTTTTGGCTATTAATTAGTTTGGATTGAACCTCTGTGTCTTACGTATACTACAGATGGACAGAAGGTGATGTAGCTTAAGAAATCTGCTTCAGATAATCGTAATGGTGTGTGTTTTATGCGTCAGTAGCTTGTGCAATTTGCAATTAGTTTTAAAGGTGAATTACAGGGCCCAGGAGAGCCCAGGAGAACAAATTTCAAATGTTATACAGTGCTGCTTCAACACTGAAAGTTCTAACTTTACAAATGGTTGCCATGGAAAAGCTCACTATGGATTTAATATCAGACTCTTTTTTTGTGTGTTATTTGACTTTTCTCCTTTCACCAAACGTGCTGGTGCTTTGCATCACTTGAATTGTTTGCTACTGAGGTCTTGATGCATGCTCTTGGTCTCTCTGTCTTCTCAAATATATGTTTCTAAAGTAAATTAAAACCCTAAAGTGCCCCATCATGCTTTTGGTAGCAACACAGTGTATACTGACACAAAATGTAGCTTTATGCCCCACATTGAATCTTAACTAATTGAACTATGGTGATAATATATTTATAAGTTATCAGACACGTTAATAATACAAGGATTTGGACATAGGGAGGAACATACCCTTTTGAAATATTATGCTGGACACTTCTACTTCATTCCAATTTTATCTCTTTTGGTTCGTGAATATTTCATATAGCACATTAAACAGTGATAAAATGTCCTTGCCATGCCTGTAGAAGACTTCCATTTGTTCCAAAATCTTTTGGATTTTTATTTGTTACTGAACAGTAACATTTTTTTAGAATGGCTTGGATGATGGTTAAATGTATTGCTCTTTACCATGGATTTTCGGCATCAAGGGTAAAGTAATGTCACTGAGTGATAAGATTTCCGGAGGCAAAACAAAGGATCTATTGTGGCTGTGTCAAACAACTGTGGTTGTGTGACAGCTGCTGTGTTTTTAGCGATGGTACGGTTGTATTTTATCATCATGTCAATCTCTACTACTCTTGCCACATCTCCATTCATTTGAAATTATAAGTCCCATGCAGCCTTTCTCTCGATCTTTTCTGAATTTTTGACAATGGTCCTTGTTCGCAAATCAGCCAAATATCTGACAACTCCCGTCAGTCCATTGATGTCTCTGCTAATGGTGGTCATCACCCGGGCTGCATAAATGCTGGAGCTGCTTGGCGAGTTTAATGGGTGAAGAGCTCCGCCAGCAGTGGGGTCTGTCCACAGCCTTCCTGACACTCACCAATGACTCACAGGCCTCCAGCCCACTTTACAACCACATTCTGGGTGACTTTGTCACTTGCATGTCCCGTCTCTGTGTGCAGTCAAATAATTACACTGATGATAGGGCACATCCGCACCCATGGGGCAGGACCAGAGAAAATTTGGCACTTAATGCCGTGGTCTACTCAGCTGTCACAGAAAATGTGTTGTGACAAGGTCAAGGTTTGCACAATGATGAAAACAAATTAAACAACCTAGGTGAATGTAAAACTTTTAGCCATGTTCTAGCATAGATACTATATTCAGATTAATTACTTTCACCTTCAGTAATAGATTGTCAAGATTCACATTGTCAAGTTGGCTGGACATGGCGAGGAAGGAGGATGCATACGCACAACAGGACGAGACAGGGGTTTAATACTTGGTAGACAGGACAAGGGGAACGTCACCAAACAATGACCTGACAGTGAACAGACACAAACAGGATAGCTTTATACACTCATACACAGGTGAACACATTACACAGGACCAACATGAAACTCCGAACTTATAAAACGTTGTCCATACTGGTGAAAATGGAAATAAATCTGCAGAGAAAGAAAGAAACAATGCCTTAGCTGGAATGTTTACTGCGGAATTACCATAACAAAGTCACATCTAACCCCTTCCTCTTATTACAGGGGTTGTGATGAGTCTCTTTTGTGTATATAAATAATTTATAATTTATAAATGTATTTAGCCAAAAAATATGTTTGGACAGGCATTCTTCTTTTACTCAGGTTGGATTTATGTGAAAGGATCTTTTAATTTGATACTTAAAAAAAAAAAACACCCAAAACTGCTGAATGCATTTACTGGATTTGGGAAAAATGTATTTGTTTTCTACATGTATGTGTTTGGGTATAGTTATACTGACTGATTTATGAACCCATATTTCAAACTCACTGATAAAAAGATAAAGTCTCATTGATAGATCACAAGGATGGCACATCTGCTGCATTCAAATGTAACTAAAACCAGCTTTTGCTAAGTTCTGGGGGGGGGAGCATCATGCTTTGCTCTTCGAGACATGAAGGGACAAGGATAATTAGAGTCATAAGGCACTGTTTTGGAGCTGGCATTAAATGTGGCACTATGCTAAGCGTGGAGCTTTTTCACCAGTGCAAAATCAAGGGTGCTTTAAGAGAGCTGCACTTTTGCCTGGGGTGGGTGTGGCTTTGAACGGCAAAAAAAAAAGATCTGAGGTGAGGATTCTGGATAAAACCATGTGAAACTTAATAAACCCCCTGCAACAATAAATGCTCTGTATTTATTTGGCTCACCACCTGCCACAAAAGAAAAGGAGTTAGCCTCAGAATTTTATATATGCTGTATATCTGGGGTTCCAGACTGCAGCCTTCAGCCCTGGAGCAGCAAGTCTCCCCTGAGTTAGAGCTGCAATCGGGCCTGAAAAGGTCCCGGCTCCAGTCTGGAACATGGAAGGATCCGTTTAACATTAAACTGAGACTGTCTACTGAGTCTCATCAGTCTGTAAACTAATCAGTCTGTAAAGAGAATGACAGATACAATATTTTGTCACTCAATCAATCATCCCCTTTTTTTAATGGCATCATCTCACGCTAACATTGTGCAGCCCTGTTAATCTTTACAAATTTTACCTTAAGCATTTCACTTAGCACTGTGCTTAGTGCCCATTCAAAAATAGTGCCCACAGTCAGGATAATAAATTAACAAAACATCAAAAGCAAAAAAATGTGACAAGGACTATGCAGAATTTCACCAAGCAACTAAAATGCTTCATACATACTTTAAAGGTATACAACGCTATAAACATGTTTTCTATTTAGTGGAAGATAATCAGAATCAAGCCTTAAAGTGTCATTATGATGTTCATCATAGTTGCTTACACTTGCATTATGGCAAAAGCTACCATAAAGCTTTTTAACAAGCTGAAAGACAGTATGCAATCATTCGCGGCAATGATCTCAGCATGCTGTGTCTATTTCCACTAATCTTTTTAATTTGAGGAAATGTTTGTGCTCAGCTGAGGCTTTATTGCACTGGAATGAAAGTGAGGCTTTTAATTATCTTAACCACAGAGACAAACTTAACATTATATACATTAATAACTAATAATTATACAAGTATATACTTATACATAGCTATATGTAATATATTATATAATATATATAGCTTAATTACACTTTTCCCACCAAGTTTCAGCACGTCTGTGTTGGTTGCAGTACTTTTGAACAAGTGTTTGGATCTGAATGACTATCTGGGCCAAAGCTTTTTTGATAAAGCATGACTTGACTTGTAAATAGTAAGCTGTGACTACCTTCCAAGACTTTGCATGTGGGGACTGTCTGAACCCACAGAAGAGGTACTGTGGCACAAATTGCCGAAGATAAATACCATTTTCCTAGTGGGTGACACATTTGCCTATGAATCAGAAGACCACAAGGTCAAAGGTTAAAACCCCACTTACTACCATTGTGTCCCTGAGGGAGACACTTAACCCTGAGTGTCTCCAGGGCGACTGTCCCTGTAACTACTCTGGATAAGGGCGTCTGATAAATGCAGTAAACGTAAATGGATATCTGGTGGTGTGTCTGTAAATTACCAGAGGAAGGAAGATGGCAGAATTTTTGCATTCACGTAGATGCTACCTTGACACCTAATGATTTGTTCTAGACTATATACTTTACACATCTTTATGGTAACATTTTGTCCTTGTCCTCTTTCATCAGAACAATATATCCTGCTTCAATGCAAAAACCATTCAAAAGTCCCCACGTTGCAACTCACCTACAACGTACCTAAAGAGATCTGGTGTATTTCATAGATCTTAATTAATTTTGTCATCTCATGAACAGTAATCAATAAAAAAAATCGCATGTACTGTACAAATATTTTTTTTCCAGTATCCTCAAAAATACAGCTTGCTGTAATTCAGCAGCCAGCTTGTGTGATTATTCTTCACATGCAAATACAGACTGTTTCTTTAATCAATTATATTCTTGCTTATCCACAAGACAGAAGGCTGCTTTTGCTGGGCAAGGGCTCTGCCACTCAGGGAACAAAGTTGCTTATGCAAGTACAGAGAGGCGATGTGTCTGCTTCCACGCCCACCTGCCTGCTTAAGGATTATGCATGGAGAGCATTAGCTTGGGTCTTAAGAGGTGCACAATAGGCCCGTTCCGCTCAGCCCACACAGTCAACATTTTCCGCAGTGAGCACATCTCTAACCCTGAGATCACCATGGGTAGCCCAACATCCCTGGAAAGTCGCCAAATGAAGACCCATTTGAAATTATCTCAGTCAGAAACTAGCACACAGCAGGATTATTGGACATGGTGAGAAGACACCCATTCTACATACACTGCCTAGAAATATTAATTTGAATGTTTATATAGATATATATAACAGTGGTGGCCTAGCGGTTAAGGAAGCGGCCCCGTAATCAGAAGGTTGCCGGTTCGAATCCCGACCCGCCAAGGTACCACTGAGGTGCCACTGAGCAAAGCACTGTCCCCACACACTGCTCCCCGGGCGCTGGTCATGGCTGCCCACTGCTCACTCAGGGTGATGGGATAAATGCAGAGGACAAATTTCACCATGTGCTGTGCTGCTGTGTATCACATGTGTTAATCACTTCACTTTATTTATCAAACATTAAAATGTACCTAAATGTTTGGGATACTTTAATTACATCCCTTAATTGTAGCACTGTTTTAACAACCTTACACAATGTCTGATTTATTTATTTTTGGTCTAAACTTGAGAACATTGGTGGATAGAAACCTGGACAGCAGAAGTTGTAGGAACAGACAGTGGGCAGATGTGCCCACTAGACTAGCTGGGAAGGCACATTCTGGTCAAGGGTTAGGCAGAGGAGAAGTCAGAAACTGGCATAGAGAAGCCATGGGAAACCAGGCTCAATAGATGTTGATGAATCCTCCAATAGAATGGGTTTTGAGACCATGGATGACCTATGGTATTGCATTTCACAGAAGTTTATGCAGGGTTCAAGTTAAGGTCAGCACAGGTACAGATCTTCAGCAAACAGTGCTGTACCAGGGCCAGGAAGATAGTGAAGGACCTCAGCCACCCCAACAATGGACTCTTCTCTCTGCTGCGATCAGGGAAGCGCCTTTGCTCCCTGAAGTCCAACACAGAGAGAATGAGGAGGAGCTTCTTCCTGCAGGCTATCCGAGCTCTCAACATCAACACTACATAGGACAGAACTCTAATACACTCCAGCACTTTCACTTTCATTCACTCTGGACTCTTTGCACAAAATCACTTTGCACAAAATCTTTGCGCTTTTAACTTTACTGCTCTTTTTTTTATGCATTGTCTTTCACTCATTTTCACACCTTCACCCTACCTGTTACACATATTTTATGTTAAAGACGTAAAAGTGTAATATTTGGTTATGTTTGCAATATTTGCATATTGATCTTCATTGTATACTTGCAACATTTGCAATACTGTGGTCCGTAGCAGTTGCAAAAAGCATTTCACTGCATATCATACTGTGTATGACTATGTATGTGACAAATAACATTTTAATTTGATTTGAATTTGAGATTGTCTATATGGGCGACCATCCCTTCTGGCCAGGGCTGCTGATTTCAGTAACAATAAATATTATTTTAACTGTATATAAGAAAATGACAACCACTACAGCTGTTGTTAATAAAGTTTTAATAATTTCATCTCCTCAGTTTGATTTGCTAAATTCATGCCATTTGACCCTTTGAAACGCAATGACATATTTTCTAATGCTTCTTCCAACAAGATTGTTCAAGAAATGAGAATCAGATACCACATTAGTTTGCATATTAACCACATTATTTCACTGCTGTAAATAACTAATTAAAGGCTATTGTCTATTGCTAATTATAATCCTGTTCAGTGTACTAGGATTCATTTGTTAACCTGCATGTACTTAAATACCTGTAATGTTTACATGTGTCTGTATTTATGTTTTTGATGATATTGTGAGCATACATCAAATGATCTTGCATATTCAAAAGTACATGCACCCTTCTAATTGCTGAGTTTGACATTTTTCAGCCACACCCACTGTATACAGAAGAACATGGGTCTTCCATAACTTTTTTAGGTCTTCCTGGTCAACTGCAAGAGTACTTATTTTGTATTGGAAGCATTTGGAGAAACAGCTCAGCCATAAAGTGGTAGACCACAAAATCTACTGGACCAAGATCTCCACGTGCAGCAAATAAAATCCGTCTGTTCACATGCTCCTTACTGTCCGCAGAAGCCGTTTCTTTTTCTTTTCAGAATGAGAGCTGTTTGTCTGGAGCTTTGTGGTTTTTTCATTGCCGAGTATCTGCATGCAAGCCCTAGATTGCCATGTGCAACAAGTGCCTGCTGAAGTGGTGTAAACGCAGCCACTGAAAACATGCTCTCTGATTAGTCACACTTCACTATCTGGCAGCCTGATGGACAAATCCAGGTTTGGAAGGTGCCAGCAACAGTTACTGTTCCTTAATACAGAGGCTGGGGCTGTCCTCATGGATTGGACCTTGCCCCTAAAAAATTGCTGGTATGGAGGAACCTGACCTTATTCACTCTGGACACCACTGGATGATTTGGAAGACCAACAGTAGGCCTAACCCCATGTTAGAGTACAATTTAGGACGGGACAGGACGAGAGGAAGGAGCTCAGGAGAGAGGATCAGATAATGTCAGGGGCGCTCTTACTTTTCGAAGAAAGAGAGGAGCCGAGTCACGTTGACGTGTGTCAATCAATGACTTAGCGGCTGGCAGTGGCCATCTTGCCAATTTATAGGAGTCACGTTACCTTGTTTCCATGTTGCTCCCAGTCACATGGATGGAATCATGTGACAAAAACAAAGATAATCTTCAAATCTTATTTGACACCATTGCTAAATTAACAAGAGCTAATGACAGAGCCAATACCAATAAGGAGAAGGACTTTTATGGATTATTTTGACACTAAGAAAGGTGGTAACAACAATGTGCTGTTTTTTTTTTTTTTTTTTTTAACACAAATGACATATTAGAAACTTTTTAGTTGGGTTTATACAACCATATCTCTGCACTAGTTCTCGTAGACCAGCTTAGTGCAACTTTTGTCACCATAGACAATAACAGACCATTTTAGAAAACCAACTTGGAATACGTGGGTCAGTCACGTCCAGGTTCAAAACTTACTTGTCGGATCCCAGTATCAATCCAGTGCTGCTCAGAGGAGGATGGGCACCCTTTCTGAGTCTTGGTGCCCCTAAAAATTTCTTCCTTGCCTCACCTTTGGCCTGCTCACTAGGGACATTGAGCACTGTTCTAAATAGATTGATTTCAATTTTATTTGCCCATGGTTTTATAATAGAGCAACATGTTGGCACAGCGGTTATCAATGTGGCCTCACACATCCAAAGTTGTGAGTTCAAATCCCAGCTCTGAATTGTCTCCCCATGTTGGCGCAATTTGTCTCCAGTTTCCTCACACCATCCAAAGGCATGCACAATGAGTAAAATGCTCTTTGCAGACAAGTTAGGCCTTATCAGGGCTCTTAGTTTTGTAAACTCAAAATTCTATAGAAATCGAACGAGAATTGCTGGTGTCTTCCTCTTGTAAGTCGCTTTGGATAAAAGCGTCTGCAAAATAAAGTAAAGTAAAGTAAAGAGTAAAATGATGACTCCGAAATGTCTGTAGGTATCAGTGTTTGTGTGTGCTTGCAATGAGTGAGTGAATGAGTGGGTTTAGTAATGGAATATTCTAAAAGAATATGCTCTGTGGAGTTTGCAGTTCTCTGGTTCCTTTTGTCAAATGATTTGTGGATCCCAGAAAAGTGCTCACGCAGGGACAAATGAAGCAATGTGGTGAAAGTTGTGTGTTTGAAATTCCTCTATAGATCGGAGCTCTAAAATCTGCTGGTGAGCTGCCTTACGATGAGGGAATGTTACTGCCTGAAAATCTGGGTCATCTGCTTGATCTCAAATCACCTTCAGGAAAAATACAGAAAGACCTTTTGCGTTGCCTTTACTTTTGCTTTAATCTGTGAAGATACTACAATGACCCTATTCATAACATCACCAAACAAAATATTGCAAGTATTTTATAGCAATATGAAATGTTTCTTCCAAAAGTAAACATTACAATAAACAAGTATAGTAGACAACAGGCTAGCCTCATTAACCCAAATGTCACATGTTACAAGGTGGCAGCATATCAAAGGACAGAGAAAGGCCTTGTTCCTGCTCCAAAACAGCTGGCTTGCAGAGACCACATCAACAAACCACAGCATACCAGTACCCTACGTAAGTCTGCACAGACTAAAGAAAAAACAGCTTGTAGCCAGAATCTATGGTTCATGTTTTTTTTTAATGGTTAGTGACCCCTTGATCTACAGAACACTGGAAATGACTCCAAAACATTTGCGCTCAATTAGAATTGTCACTTCCTCTAAGTGTTACTGATTCAAACTAAAATTTGCCCAGTAGAATGTCATCTCTTTCATTGGAAGGCTCTCAGGAAATGTGTCTACAGCACAGCGAAACAAGATAGCGAAATTATTTAAGCAATGCTGCATCCTGCTATTACTTGAAAATGCTGCACCCAGGTACAAATTCATCATGTATATGAGTCTCCAAAAAGTTCTGTGAAAAGAGCTGCGTGGTAACAAAATGCTACAGCACCACCAAAGCAGAAGCATCATTAATAAAAACCCCACTGGAAAAAGTATTGTCATTTAATAAATGTACATGAGGTAATGAATTATTATATTTGCATTTTTTAAATGTTCAAAGGTAAATGGAAAAATGTTAGACATTGAATAAAGTGGATCTTCAGCTTGAAAACCAGGTACATATCAAGAAAATAACCAGTATGCAAATCTGACAATGAATGAATCACCTGACAACAGATGAATCATTCTTCACCATGTGATAACACTTCAGCAAAAGCGTATGTAATAAATGTGCCACATACCAACGTCAGATGGCATCAACCCAGCTGGCACACCTGAGTTTAGAACAGAATGTGATTTACAATGTATTGGCGGTGAACACGTATACTGCTCTGACAGAAGACTACTCAAACTATCATACAGTTTAGTGCTTGGACAGACATTTAATGAATCCTTCTGAATACTGAATGCAGTTAATGTGGTTAGGCTGCTTTTTATGAAACAAATGGTTTGAATTAGCGAATTACAGACCAAATAACATTTCACAAAAATACACAAGAATCATCCTTCCCAAGATGAGGATGACCGATTTTTAAGGCACTGCAGATGTCAACTTCAGTATTCACCCCAGTAGGAAAAACTGAACATGCGTTGATTCTGTATGCAACAAATAGCATTTCCATTTGCCTTTAAAATGTTACATAACTAAAGGGTCATGTTGGGTGAAGACAGGCGTATAAATTAATTAATTCATGCATAATATAAGCATTAACACAACATAGGGAAGACCTTCTCTTGCCCTTGTTTGGCTGTACAATTTTAGTACATTAAGTACACTATTGCACTAATACATTGTCAGCATTTAGTAATTTCACTGGAAGCATCTAGTTCATGACTCTAATGTGAATAATACCAGGAAACATTGCTAATGCCCAATGCTTGTGCTAATCTATTTAATAATGATTGGGATGTGGTGCACCCTTCTTCAGTCTGGAACAAAGCTACATGGGTTTTTATTTAGCTCTTGATGGAGTGAGAATGGTCAGAGGGTGATATGGGTAGGGACCCAATTACACAATTTATACTGTCTGCATGAAATTAATCCAGCTCTTTTGATTAGTCAGGGAGGCTTTAAGTCATGTTAAGCTCAGCTCTTGGAGAAAATTATTTTCCTTTGCCTCTAGTGACATTTGTCACCTGCACTTGATGATAAGGGTGACCGGTGCTCTGTCTATCCAGTCAGCTGGCTCTTTTCAGACAGTTATTGGCTGCAAACCTCTCAATAATCTCTCAATAATCAAGGCCTCTGACCAGTTTACTGAGGCATTACTGAGCCACATACCCCACATCATTAAATTCCTAATGCAGTGGTCAGCTTCCCAAATGTGCTGGGGGCAACGTGCAGTCATATCACCATCATAGCACAGTTGAATATCAAGAAAGATTTTTTCCTCCATAAATGTCTCTAAAACTGGATAATAACTTTAACCAAGCAGAAAGACTTTTCATCTTCTTCATTTTCCAACCCTACATCCCTCAGTTGAAAAAATCATGCTTTCACCAGCATGGTCTAGTTTTTGGCATAATACATGTTAGGCTTTTTTCCACATGTTCCTGTTTGCAGCAGGTAGTTAGCTTTGGACAAAGTGTGGATGCTCCATTCTGCAAAGCCTGGAAAAGCAAAGGGCATAGGTGTAGAAGAGGAACAAGATGAGCACATGGCTGAACTTCAAGGTTTGCATCAAACGGCATCACGGTGTCCCACAGGAAACTGGGAAGCTCTTGCTGGCTTTCCCTTTCGTCATGCTCCTGCTCATTTGATGAGGTGTAAGATGTGGATTTGGCTGCAGGGTCCACAGATTCCATGTCTGGTGTGCACATTCTGAACTCTTGCTGCTCCAGCAATGTGTGGCAAGTTTCACGTTTGCAACGTCAGCAACAACTGGGACTATTATATGACAACATCATTAGCTGCTTAAAATTATGAAGTAGGAGACACCTACTGCTGCACTCATATTCCCATGACTTATGGGTCTTGCCCACAATGCCATTGTCAGCAGGAAAATCCATATGGATTAAAAAATAATAATAAAACAATGCTTTATTTATTTGACAATCATTTGGCATGGATTTGCAATTAACAAACCAATGCTGTGGAAACCAATTTAAAAGACAAGCCAAACCCAAGTTACCATTGGCTGCTAAAACCTTCAGTAAACTTCTAAAATCTCTAAATCTCTAGCTTGTGATCCTATAAAACCTGTCCTGTATGTGTTTTAACCTCATAATGATTTAGTGTGCACTATAACACATTTGTCAGAAATTGAATCCTATTTTCCAGCCAAGAGATAATTGTGCTTTTTCATGCACTGCATTTCATTCAGTGTTACACTATTTAAATTTATGTTGTACATATTTTATGGGAAAGTACTCTTCCCTATGAGAAGCAGCAGTTATGGAGAATAAAACTGAATTCCAATGCAAGAAAGTATTTTAGTATTTTGGTATAAGGAGAACATGAATATGTTTGATTAATAAAAAATAGATTCATGTCATCAAGTTTGTTCGCTATTGCCATCATCAAAAGTCACTTCATGAAATGCTTATTAACATACATTTAAGAAAGTGCTCAGTTTAAGCCTTCAGTTTTTTTGTTTACTAAATGACCTCAGATGTGTTACTTCAAAGCCCAGTTTTTCTTTAGTTTTGATCCATATTGTAAAAAAAAATTAAAGATCCATAAATTAGTAGCTGGAAGAAACTGGAAGAAAGGTGCTGTGAGGCATGGTATTTAAATTTTGAGTCCATTATCTGAAGTGTTTCTATAACATGATCCAGGACCATTGCCTGCCTTTTTGACTACCCTTTTGGATATTCGAATGTTGCTGACTGCCTGCTCCTCAGATACCTATGCCTCTTATGTGTATGAACTCTGACGGTTTTCAAACCTACTGCCTTTAACTAAGTAACTAACAATAATTAGCAATCTTACTCATCCCAGCGCGCTCTCTCTCCCAGCACTGCTCTCCCTCATGCCCGGCCTCTGCACTGCTCACCAAGCACCACCTATACAATTCACCCTCAGTCCGCTCCATCTTTGGAACTTACAGCAATATCTGTAAATGACTCTGACACTTCTATATAGTAACGCATCATGACAACTCGAAATGTGTAGTTGCCATGACCAATGTATGTTAATTTAAATGCCCTCACAGCTGAAAATGCCACCTACCCAGTTTATTCCAAGAGAATAATTAAGTTGCCAACAGCAGTATGCTCTTTCCAGCACTGCATTTTACTAGTTAAGCAGAATGTGCATTTTATATATATACACACACACACACACACACACACACACACACACACACAGTACGTCTTCAGCAACCCCCATTGGTCTAAATGAACGACAACAAGAATCAGTAAAGAAAATAAAATGATTTGTGCAGATTCACTGTTCCTAATCACCCTACATCGTGGTTCTGTAGAGCACACTTCCAGCCACCCAAGTCAGCTGCCCATATTGTGCGCGGTCATGCTTGAAAACAGAGGACAGAAAGCCCTAAAGCTGTAAATGCAGCGATGGAACCAAATGAGTCTCACTCATAACCACAGATTTTGTCTGAGGTTATACGATGCAAATATTATGTTTTAATGATTGCATGATACCACCCCAGGCACAAATTAACCACCAAAGACCTATTGCGGAAAGTAGTTCCATATAAAGTTATTATTCTCTTCATGTAAACTTTGCTTCTTTTCTAGTACCAACCAGGGGTCTGTCTTAAAAAAATTGAGCCCCATCTGCTTTTCACTAGTTTTGGTATTTAAGCATTTCTGTATTTTATAGGGTGCAGCTGGAACTGTTAAAGGCAGAGTCACATCAATTTTGTAATTTCCTTTTCAGCAAAGGGCACTTTTCAGTATTTGTAAATGACAAAGATCATGAAAAACCTGTAGGACTTTTGCAGACACATACAATCTTTATTTTAAATGACAGTCAACACAGTTGGCATGATAGTGGAGAAAAGGGCTTGCTGTTGGCCTACAGTCTTTCTAGCAATGCGATGGACCAATTAAGGTCACAGTGCCTTTCATTGCATCGAGTCCAGTCACATATTCCCCTCAGAGGACTAGAATATGTACCATGAGGCGTCTCTACAAACAAATTATACCTGCTGGGCTATCTATCATCTGCATCCAATAGCATCCATTTCTTCTCTGACCCATGAGGGTGTGAAGCATCCTCAATTCCCTTTTGACTTACAACAAATTCAAAGGTCTAAAAATTGTCTTTATTTAGCATACTTCAGAAATTAAACAAGCCCATGTTTTACTTTTAATTGCATATTCTTTTTAAGTGAGCAAGACGCACAATCCAATATTGCTCTTCTCTATTTTCCTGGTTTGTAATTGACAGCCATTTGCAACCCACCTATGCTTAGGCACAATCCCAAGAACTACATTACAACTTTTTCATATTTTATTACATTTTTTTTTCCACCCTGAAAGTGGATTATAATTGTGACCAACGAACAAAAGCTCTTAAATCCTCCAAGAAGAAAATGTACAGTACCTACAATTTACTATACAAAGACTTCAGAATGACTAGTTAATTAAGCAAGCTTTTCTGTTCTTATTCTTTAGTACAAGTTTGACTGAAGGCAGCTCAGAAGTCTACTAGTCTCAGGGATCTCTAGTTACGGTGAGTGGTCAGGGAGGTCAAGAAAGTGTGGAGATGGGGTGAAAGTGTCAAACATATGATCCAGCAAGGCCCAGAGCAGGGACAAAGGCAAAAACAAGTGCTCTCAACTTAATGAAGTGTGAGTTTGAGGCAGAACCCCTGAAGGACTTTTTACATCAGTTTGAAGCCACCTGAAAAGGTATTTGCTGTCCCTAAAAATTAACCCATTCATCCAATTAACAGCTCATATATGTAAAGTAATATTTCCATTGTGTTTTTAAGGGCACTGTAATTGAACTGCCACTAAATGCAGTGCTAAGCACTGCAATCGTAGACCTTTTTCACTGGTGTAAGATCAAAGGGACCCTCAGGATTTTCATAAATGGTTTTAAAAGAAAGCTAGTCTCTTACTAACTGGTGTGTGTGCTGACTACATAAGTAAAATAATGTTTAATAATGTTTGTTATGTGATGTATTGACAGGCATGGGTTTAAAAAAATGTAGGGTATAAGAATCAATCGTGGGGTTCCTCTCAGCAAGGCCCACACATGCATAAGACCTGTTCCTGTTTCAAAATAGTGCCTTAAGAGTTCTAAGTGCAGCAGAGCAGTTCAGAGATCACTGTATAGCAGTATGCTTGCTGCAATGCAGAGCACAAGCAAAGGTCACATGTAATCTAACAAGTGTCTTTTCTTGCCGCAGGTTTACGCACGCACCACGCTTAGTGCGGTAAACTATATGCAATGCTGCTCCTCCGCAAACATACTATCCCTGCAGGGCCATCACCATTTTCATTCAGTGACATCCATTTCTTCTGCACACACTCTGGAGATTATCCCTTCACTGCAAATTCATTGTTAATTTGAATAAAAAAAATTAAACAAACTTTAATTTTATATAATTTTAGAAGTTACCACAAGCGTGATGACAATTGAGCATTTAATCAACTGTTAACTTATTTGAGAATATATGTAATACTATGCAATAATGTCACCATGCATGGAATCCGTGTACAGAGGCAAAGAAGCTTTCAGAATGGCACAGCACTGTCCCCAATTAGAAAATGTTCCACATCTGTTATGCTGGGAAGGTCATTGTAACCTGTCCATTTAATGGGACGCGGACAAAAGAAACTATGTTTTATTTGTAGGTCTGTTATTTAGTTATTTATTTATATAAAGATCACCATTACTGACTCCACTGCACTCCAAGCAGGAATTGGAACATGTCGACTTTTATTGAGCGTGTACGCCCTCACCAGCTCTTTAAAACGTGTTTAAAAGGCATAGGCTTTGAAGAGCTCTTGAAAGGGATTGATGTGAGCTTTGCTCATGTGGAGGAAAGCGTCCCGTGGCACCTTTCAAGCACATGTCAGGAACAGGTTTTCTACAAGACAGTTCCAGGTCCTAAGATCCCGGGTGTTGCAGCTGTGGCATTGGGGACCAGAATACAGGGTTTTATGAATACCAAAAAAAAAAAAAAAAAAATGACCCTTCCAAAACATGTCAACAGGATTATCCCCAATTTGCCACTAGTGCATGTTGGAGATGGCACGATTCTAGCAGGTCACATTGGCTGTCAAGTGTCATGCCATCTGAATTTATGTTTGCACTCTGCTGCTATTCTCAATGATAAAGCTCAAAAGCTAGGGATAGCTGTCAAACTGGGATCAAGATTGAAATGTATTTTTTGGGAGCATTTCCATTAGCCCAGGGACAGGTGCCATTAAATCAACTTTACCTTTTTTAATTTGGTTTGGCCACTAAAAAAGTAAAAGCTCAAATACAATAATCTCTCTTTCTCTCACATATGCAAACTCCCCAGTGCCCCCCCACCCCTTGCTCTCGCTCTCATTTTTTATTTTATATAATTCTGCGGTATTGAGGCCCCAGGGGGTGCACAGATGTGTCTTTGTGGTTAGCCAGTCTGCAGATTGGGATTTATGAGCCTTAAAAATCTTTTATTTTGTATGTTGGCAAATCCACACGAAAGTTAGGAGAATGATGCGCAAATTCTATCAACTAAAAACAAAATGATATTGATACAAAGCATAAAAAAATGGCTTAGCCTTGCAGTACATGAAAATGGAAAAATCCAACTGAAATGCTAAAAACAATGCGTTCGTGGCATTTGACTAAAAACGGTCAATCAGTGAGCTTTGCTATTTGGCCTTTGGCAGATCAGTGACCTTGTTAACCAACAGCAAAATCGGTACAAGCCTGGAGCTTTTAATCATTTCACACACTGCCTTTCTTTGAAACTGTTTTAACATTTACAGTCCAGAGTTCATTCTTTTCATTCTTTTGATTTAAATGGAACTTTGTGTGAGAGGGAGTGCTGTACCTCAAGGTATCAGCATAATGCTGAAGGGTGAGGAAAAGCACAGTGTATTATTGTATTCATGGCACAAATATTTCATATTGTGTATGCCACAAAAAGGGGAAAAATTAGGATTTTGTCTTCCACGATGGACTACCCATGATCTGCCCGTTGGTGTTGTTTCTAAGCAACTTTGTTAGGTCAGCAACCAGGTGCTTGTCACGTTACAGAGAACTGGTAAAGCAAGTTAAATAAAGCAGAATCGCATGACAAATGTTCGCGATTCTGTCCACCCCTAGGTGTTCTCACTCTGTCAAAGTGGCAGGTTGGATCTTGCCATGGTATAATTACACATTTAAAACTCATTCACTGCTTCCAGTAGTTATATAATACCGGTTTACCTACTCACTGCTCTTGTCAGTTGCACACAAGGAGGTGGACGCGAGTGCGATGATGTCGGAACTGAAAGGTTTATATCTGGAGCGTAGGTGTTAAACAAGACAAGGACAGAATAGACAAGGACAGAATATATCAGGCATGTGAAGTAGGACAAGGGAAGTGAGACATGGGTGAGGAGAAATCAAAGCAAAGATCGAGACAAGAAGGGAACAAAAAAATAATACATGAAGTGCTGACAACTAGTGGCCTGAATCTGCTACAGCCGGCGTATTGCAAAATTCGTAACCTATGATCCTCCTAAAGACTTGTTTTGCTTTGAAACAGCACCAGTTCCGCATCAAAGACATGCATGTCTGCAAACCATCCTGCATGCAGTGACAGACTGACAGACAGGTTTACTGTCAACTCCAGAGACAAACATGACCGCGTTGAGCTCCTTGCCTCCCGCCAGCCCCGACAGCAACACAACGTTGACTGGACCTCCATCAGTGAGATCACGCTCCAGGCAGCCATGTCTCCCCAGCCTCTGCACTTACGCCATTTGACCTGTCGTATAATCTGTGAGTGGCGAGCCAAAGGCGGTACATTCCGGAGGTCCGGACACTGATGAATAGGAGCAGGCCTTTGGAATGCACGCGCTCCACCTGGCCGCTCATCCCCCCCGACACAGCGCTATATGTGCAGCAAACGATGTGCTAAAGGGGACAAATGTGATCAAAGCACCCCGGGCTACTGTGAATTCCAGTCACTCCTCAATAACCCTGTGTGACAAGGTAGAAGTTGGTTGGAATGCAATCATTTGTTTGTGCTTGCAGTACCAGAAGCCAACTTTTAGAAAGGCACTGCGTGTTTAAAGCGCAAAAGTTAATCAGTGCTCTCCATTGAATGTAAAACAAGGAGGTGAGTGCCGTTTACCTGCTGTTTACCTCTACTGTGGTGTGTAATTACTGTTCAACAAACAAGAAAACAACCATGTTCAGGAGAAATATGAGGCAAACACATTCCTGCTAAAGGATCAGTTGTGTTCTGCAGAAAACTGGTTACAATGAGGGCGACTCCTGGTTAATAAGGTAGAATGCCTCACACACACACACACACACACACACACACACACACACACAGATAAAACAGATCAAGTTCAAATGCAGATTTGTGTGGATTGGGGAAAAGCACATTCGGAATGTTCCACCTCAGAGCTGAGGTTGATTGTTCATAATTTTGGCATGACTTGTTGATGCCAATCCCGCGTTTTGACCTTGGATCAGTACGAACTGAGAGCACACAGCATTCAGAGTGGTGGTAAAAAGCTGAGAAGAGGTTTTTGAGGTTTAAAGTAAATTTCATTTAATAGGAAACAGTGCATGCACATTTACAAATAAATGAATTACAGCATTCAATAAATTCAGTAAATTCACTTTCTCTTTACTCAGATCAGTCGGCATTATGGTTCTGGCATCTGGATTTAGAGAGCTCATTACCTGGCCAAAATCTACTCAAAAAGGTTCAATGTGTACAAAGTTAGCAGTCAAAGCATACAGACACATGGGTAAAATATGAGAAGGTGTAGCTGGCCAGATTTCTGCATTCTCTTTCCCACCCATAGCATTCTGCAAGACTGCTGTGTGCCAATGTAATCTTTACCTCATTAAAGCGGTAAATGTATGTGTGCACATGCCGTAATTTACCATAGTATTGGCAACGAGGTCAAGAAGGTCAAGAAAGTCATTTATTTATTTGCCTAGTGTTTCTGGACAACTGCATCATGAGCACACAGAATGAGCCGGAGAACCAGAGACAGGATGTGCATAAAAAAATACATGTCTTTGATCATGTGCCTCTGGATGAAAGTATAGGACAGCGGTGTACGACAGACCGTCCCTGCCTTGAAGAGATAAGAGCAGACCCTTCAACCTGGAATCAGGTCTGATGACGGCTGCCCCTTCCATAGCTCAGGTAACTACTAGTGATTACAGAAAAATCAGGATCTGAAGCTAAAAAAGGATGGGGCCAGAGCTGAACACCCATCATTTTAAACAATTCTCTTTTTTTATTCATTATTAAATGGCTTTTTCGATAGGAAAAAGCAAGGAAACCACCTTTCCTCACTGAACTGAAGACCTCATCCATAAGCCTTTCCAAAGTAATACTGTTTCCAAAGACCACTGTTTAATGTGTCTGCTAGCATTAAAGTTAACGTTTGATTTCAAGAATTAAGCAAAGAAGAAAGCAATCTTGTTGTGAATTACGCCTCCGAGCCCTGTGCGACTTTTATTCATCCTGTTTAATGGCCTAAGACTGTGGCCAGTGATTTTATCACATCATAGATAGGTGGCCTTTCTTGTGGTGAGCACGCCACATTATAGCCACCTAGTGGTTTGCCCAGAATTCCCTGTAGTCTTGAGGTCGCTTGTTGTTGGTTTTTTTTTTTTACATTTTTAAGTAACTACCGCATGTGTGGTGCTTCAGAATAGCGGACTCCGCGCTTTTTCTAATTGCAACGCTGGACCGGGGCCAGAACCAGCCCCCTAAAACCATTTGGATTTTGTCACCTTGGCTGCTTCAGTTTTTTTGTTAGTGAGTGATCCTATTAAAGTGCACGGTCTAAAGCACAAGCGAACGCCAATAGAAGCCTAATTAGCTTTTGCCACATTTGTTCACATGGCGGCATGTGTGTTTGCATGCTGACATAGATGCGCGGTGCCCACTCATCAAGAAATAACCATTTGGACTCTGAGCTGCTTCCAGTTCAGCAGGAGAGCCCAGAGCAGCGCTGCTTACTGCTGAGCTGCGGCGTGCGCACGCTGGAAGTAGTGCGTGAACTACAATCCTATTGTGCGTATTCTTTGTCTGGCTCCCCTCAACAGTCTTATTCATAAGAAATTCACTGGTTATCCTTGTGAAATATGCATGCAGAGCACATTGGAAATGAGCATGGCTGCATTAAAAATGGATGATATCACGGAAGAAGCTTGCGCATCTCTTAGGGTTCCCCCCCTTGGCTGCATTTTGTTTCCCTCCGTAATGGGAAGTAGCACCATCAGCACCATCTTTGCCGGTGGACTTATTAATAATCAGAACAATCAGACGCTGTTTAGCCCCACACTAATCTCATGAGTGTCACACTTTCACCACAGCAGAAAAAGTTGCTAAATTCCTGCTAATCGTCTTGGCATTTAACTCCATATGTGTACGTAGGGACATGCAGTCATGAGGAAAACTACATTCATTTTGTTCCATAAATGTTTTACAGAATTGTGACGTGATCCCTGACATGAAAAAAAGTGTTTCCTTTTAAAATATTGAAATTCTACAAGATAGGCAGAATTGCAAATTGTACATATGGCTCCAAATTTCTGGACATTTCCAGGAATGTGAATTTGTGGGAAAAAAAAATTGCATTAGGGGTTGCATATGATTTTTATAATATGAAAAATATAAAAAATGTGGAGCGGATTACATAAACTGATGATTACTGCACTGTCTGCAGATTATTCAGATTAAATCTATCTCATCTATGGCAAAATGTTGCCATGGATGTGTACAAGTAGGCATGGCTTAAGTTGCAATAAAAGGTAACGGCTAGAAATCTTGGCACCACCCGAGGCATCAATTGACCATATTTCATAGCTCCCAGGGGTGCAGAGTCAATTCCAATTTTTGTCTATTTATGTGTCATGTAAGCAGAAGGAAATAAATATTACTCCCTCCTCAGTTTTGTTTCTGTTCTCTGAAGCTGCTTAAGCCGCTCCGGGTTACAAGGTACTACCAGGGGTCATGGGAGGTGGTAGCCTAGTGGGTATCACTCTTGCCTCTCAACCACCATGTGTTTGAACACATCCAGATCAAAAGGGGGTCTGGAAACTCTAAGAGAGCTGAGATAGAGCAGAGAGTGATCTGCATAGTAGAACCTGGCTGCAGAACATCTTCCACATCTCCACAGGTTATTTACACAAGAAGATGTAGGACCACAGCCACCAGGATGCTAACAAGGCATCCCACCCCAACAACAGTCTGTTTCAGCTTCTGAAATCAGCCAAATGCCTAAGAAGCTTCAGGACTGAGAGGCTTAGGCCATAAGGCTTTGCAACCAGGGCATGCCACAACATCTCAAATCCTGACCTGAACACACACTGCTGTTCTACCCCTCACACATCTGCAGTTCACACTGGATGTTGCTAATCACTGCATAATGCACCTTAGCCTGCCAATTGCGCATTGAAATGTGTTTTATAAATATTTTAGCCCATATTATACTACCTCAATATCCACTTTCCAGTGATTTATGTGTTTATTGTTCATGTCGAGGTTTTTTTAACTCGCACTTCACTTAATATTTGTGTGACAGGCAAATTTTGTCTAAATTTATCTAATCTAGCGTCAGTCCAATTTGAGCGGTTCAAGATACATTTCACTGGGGGTCGTACCCTCTATAACTATGAAGGTGGTAAATAAACTGAACTTGAAATTGAACCTGTGACTTTGTGGTCTTCAAATCACACTTTACTATGGGTTAAATGCAGAGGACAAATTTCACTGTGTGCACCGTGTGCTGTGCTGCTGTGTATCACAATGACAATCACTTCACTTTCACTTCACTTGACCCTATTGTGAATGAGTAAGGGATTCTCACTTTACCTCATTGCATAACAGTGCTGAATGGAAGCGCATTGTTTCTTATCAACATTTCAAAAACTTTGCATTAGATTGCATGGTAGTCTCAGATGGAAGCAGCTAATAGTATCCAAGAATATTGATTGTTATATTACAGTAGAGCTAAAACCACTGCGCCACCATTGTGCCCATCTGTGACATTACTTACAGAGATTTGATTTTACTTCATTTCTTTGCTCAAATGCTTAATATTGTTACAGTAATTACATTTTGCATATACTCTCAACATCTGTCGAGGAAACAGCACTGTCGAGCGAACAGTGCAGCAGGGTTTCCATTCCTTGCCAACTGTGGCAGGACATAATTTACACTCAGTACAGGTAAGTGCTGCTCCTGCACAAAGTAGCTATGCAAGATGCTCGCTCTGAACCCCAAAAACTAATTGCATCTGGCAATTAGGCAGAGCCAGCTGGCAAAGCAGCGGTTCGCTCAGGTATCCCCAGCTGTACAGCTTTGTGGGATTTGCTGCCACTGAGCAACTTTCACTTTCAGTTGACTTCCACAATCCGGTACCATGGGCACAAATGCCGCTGCTAATGTTTTTTTTTTTTTTTGTCTTCAATATCTTTTGATAGCCGGGTGGAATATAACATGAACCAATCCATGATGCAAATTTCAGCCAAGAGTGGCTCTGGATGACCTCTATGCTAATGTACCAGCTAAATTTAATAAAGACAATAAAGATTATGTGATTGGACTTGGATGCATAGAACACATTAAGAGTGTACACTGGCCCAGTAGATCCACCTTGTCTCCAGCAGTTATGTACAGTTTGTGCTTGTTATCTTTTAGCCCTTCTTCAGTGGTCAGTTTGTGGCCACAAGACAGCTGTTGGCCAGATGTTTGGCTGTGTGGTGGACAACTCTCTTCCCAGGAGTGATTAAAAATCCACTTTCTAGGACAAAATAGAGCTGGAACAAAAGCTTGTCATGTTTGTGCATAAAATGTGGAGATTTGGTGGTTGCACGTTGTCCCCTAATCCTCAAGACAGTTTCCTTGTCCCTTGTTCCCTGTCCTTTCAAATTCTCCATTTCACGCTTCACTATACAACATATTCCCCAAGTCCTATGGACATCCACGCTCAAGAGTCCAACTCCGACTCCTGCCTTTCCTGACTTGTGTCACAATTGTCTTGGAAAAAAAACACCAAAGTTGTGCTCCAGTAGACAAGAAACACTACATTATACATCCTCTTAAGAGTGCCTGGTGCACCAGGGCTCGATTTTTCATCGGTTTATCTGATGCACAGATACACCATACTTTTGACTACCTTGTGCATTTCTCTTCCTGCCATGGCTGGGGAAGATAGTGGATGTGTTTACAAAACCTCATCCTGAATCCCTGTTTCCCTCTCATTGAGAACCATACATTTTAAGTGCTTAATCCTGGGGTGTCTCTAAATCTTTTCTGCACTGAATTAGAATTATAAAATGAATGCTTTTATATATACTAAGCACCCAGAATTGACTTGCTGAAATCTAAAGTTGAGTCTGACAGGGTGGCTTCCATGACTCACTTCTCTGAAACATTTTCTTAATTTAAAGATTGTTTTTCAGAGACTATAAATTATAGTGTGAGAGTACATTGTAGATGTAATGCAGTTTGCTCAGTTAGTTTTGTTGGCCCAATCTATGTTATTGATTTCTCCAACAAAGCAGCTCCCAGAGTCCATGTTTTCACACTAATACCCGTTTCAGGTAAGCTATTGAACAAGTATGTGCTCCATTCCGCTTAAAGCCACCTCACACCGATTATTAATATGGGCTATTGAAGTCAGCTGGCTAATCTATTCCAATTGATTTCCCCCTTAGTTTCACACTCAGCTGTGATGTATGTGGTATTTGCAGCACATCGTTCTGTTTGTGGTAAATGTAATGGGGTTTACGGAGTGCACTATGTGAAATCTGGTAAATTCTGTTCCCTGGTAAATCTGGTAAAGCCTTCATTGTTTCTAACTCTGCTTCGGTGTGAAAGTGAACTGCAGCACAGCACACAGTGACACAACGGAATGCATCCTCTGCTTTTAACCATCACCCGTGGTGAGCAGTGTGCAGCCATTAAAGGTGCCCGGGGAGCAGTGTGTGGGGACGGTACCTTGCTCAAAGGGACAGATTGGGATTTGAACCCAAAACCCTTACAAGCCACACACAACTCACTTAGTAAGAGGGAGACAATCCTCCAGATCCTCAGGAAAAACAAGATACTGCTTCATTATATACACACACACACACACACACATGCACAAAGGGGCTGAGAGTGTTGTAATCTCCCGGGGCACAAAAAGGCAGGAGAGGCCTCTGCCATCCTTTTCTGAGTCACGCACAGATCGTCAGCCAGGGGAGACCGTGACACACAGTGTCCATCTACAAAGGACAGCTAAGCAATGAAAGAGAGAGGGGGCTCCCATTTCTGAGCATTCACTATGCCAAAAAAAAAAAAAAACACGGAAATGTATACATACAAATGAATGCATGTCATTAATTCCTGATGCTTTAATACAAAAGGTTACAACTGGAGGCACATACTTTCAAGGAATCCGTTATTAGCCAGCCTCCTGTCAGGTCCCATCTTTGTACCTTGACTCATGAGAGACAAATCATTGGCCACACTGCCAAGATTTGTCTATTTTCCCTACCCAGTTAGACGTCTAAAAGAAAATGTTTTCAGTTAATGCAAGGTCCTTGCCATTTTCTCCAGCAACTCTGGGGAGATTAAGGACGAGAATGGTGTGGAATAGACGCCAGTGTGTTAAAGCCATTATCTGACAGTGGAGCGTCCCACTTTTCAATCCCATAAACTGTGAACTAGTGCAGTTGTGGCTTATCAGAATATAAATTAAGCAGATGTAGCAGTCAGCCCCCCTCTATCAGTGTCTCACGCGCTTTCATAATATTTGTTGGGTTATAAATAGAGACACTGATGTAAATTTGCTCGGGCAACATTGCTACTAAATGCCACTGAACTGTAATGGCATTTGATGACAAAATTGCCAGATTAAACTTCCTCTTCATCTCTGACGGACTGTTGTGACCAGGTCAGACCTGACAACAGCGGTAATGAATGGTTTTCAGACATACTTGTGCAAATGTCCTCCTTTGTACGGATCATTTTTTCACCCTTCCCATTTTGAGGGGGTGAGGCAGTGCAATTCTTATGTTTAACTTGATCTCTAAAAAAAAAATCCAATTTTCGTTTCAGACAGAGCATTGCAAAAGCTCAATTTGCTTCAATTTTAGTTCATTTCATGTTGTGTCTTCTCACATCGTCCTGTTTCTGATAAAATCTTTGTTTTAGTTTGTGGCGAGATTAAGAGCGAGAGAGAGTGGTCTTATCCTGCCACCTGCTGTACAAATGATGACACTGCACCAACAGGGCTGTTACCATGACTACAAAGGCACTCTTATTTTCTTGCTGGTTTAAAACTTCACTTTTCTATAAGCAAAACATTTTTTCCTTACAAATGTTTTAATTTCCATGCTTTACCTTTTTTAACTTAATTTATCTCACACTTAGTGAATTTGTGCTCTTTAATTACATGCAGGTACCAAGAAGGTATTAAATAGGTTTTAATGGTGAGGATGTAACCTGGGACCTTTGGATTAGCTGATTACTAATGGTTTGGTGTTCCATTGGGCCACTTTAATTTGCATTTGCAGCATTTAGGAGACAATTTTATCCAGAAAGACATTCAGGAGTACCAGGGACAGAGTTAAGTGTCTTGCTCAGGGACACGATGATAGTAAATGAGGTTTGAACCTGTGACTTCTGGTAGATGGATGAGTGTCTTACCCACTAGGCTACAACCATTTTCAACTAGAGGATGTATGGTTAATGGAGAGGATCATGGGTATGTACTTCAACAGAATATCTTTAGACTTCAATGTCTATCTTTATTGAATATCTTCTGTATCTTTCAGGGTTCTCCTCAGCCTCAGTGTGTGTGTGTGTGTGTATATATATATATATATATAGTTTTACACACAATTAGTTAGGGATATTGTTAGGTATATTGTTATTTACATGCTTTTCCTATTTGCTCTTAATTTTAATAAAATAAGTAAAAGTTCCCTTTGATATTAGGAATAATGTATGAGAAGGAACACAATTTTAATTAGTTTAATATTTATTACCCCAAAAATGAACCGGGATAGCCCCAAATAAAAAAATTGACAATGTCAGTAGCGGGCGTTTCCACCATTTGCCGCAATGACAGCTTGACACAGACATGTCATGCTCCTCACCAGCCTCATGATGTTGTTCTGAGTGGTGGACCATTATCATCCATGAACAGTAAGTTGGGGGTGTGCTGGACAAATTGGGGGATGATGATGAGTTCTATGATGTCTCTGAGGTAAGTGACTGCAGTGACTGAGCGATCTACAATAACCAAATCTGTTTTGCGCTGACTGGTCCTTAGGTATCATTCTGTCACCCGTGGGTCTCCACTCCTGGGTCTGTCATGAACTTTGCCAGTATTTCTGTGTCTTGATGCAAGTCTGCTGATGACACTTTGAGACACACCAAGTTCACGAGCAACATCTGACTGCCTGCCACCGTCCAGTAGGTGAGCCATGGCCAGGTGACGCTGCTGATCCATTAAGTCACATGGCTGTTGAATGATGAACTTGGAATGACATACTGACAATACCAGCTCTTTATACCCACAGAATGTTAAAATTGATGCCACATTGAGAAAGGTTGTCTCTTGGTACGGTCCTCATTATAAGGCACATCTGTACACAATGAGACCATTACATGGAAAACACAAAATGAGGTGTGTCTATCACCCCAATACAATTTTTTTTCCAATACATAGGTTGACCACTCTGAAACCTTTGCTGTCATACAATTTAATATTGGGTAAAAGCAAACTTTTAAAAAGAAATTTTTTTTCCTTTTTAAATGTATACAAGCCCCAAAAAAATCCCGGCCTTGAAGGTGTGAGACCAGGGTGCTTACTGCCATGCCACCATGCGGCTCTACATTTAGACAGTGCAATCTTCACTACAGTTAATTTGCCTTTTAATCTTTTGTTCGTTTGTTTATGTAGATCATATTTATAACACATATCTATATATGCAATGGTGATGCATATATTAATGCATGATGACCATTGTTATTTGTTCTTGACAAAAAAAAAAAGATAAAGCTCAAAGCAGTGAAAATGCAATGTCCTTGGATTGGCAGATAAGATGATTGGTTTATCTTAATCGATATAAAATGTGCAGAGACAGCCAGTGGGTTAGACTCCACTCCCTCACACTGCACCTCCACTTTGGAATGCTGCATTATCCTACCGGCTATCCTGACTCATGGATCCCTTAATCAAGGCATGTCTGCCATGATGGGGCAGAGATTACCTGGAAGGATGGACCAAAGGAATCAAGCTAGAGGCTGACATTGGCTCTAATAAGCCAGTAGAGGAACAGAGCAAGAGATCCAGATAACATAGAAATTTATGTCTTCATTCCTGGAAAAAAAATCACTTACAAGCGTAATGAGACAAAAGTATGCATAGGTCAGTGACTCTGAAAATCTATTTTCTTTTATGTATTTTCCAGACCACACTGTACAATGATATGGTTTTAAAAAATAAGGCAAACAAATTGCCTTTGCTCAAGGTGAACATAAAGCTTGTCACACACAGAAAATACCAAGCCGGTAAGACACAGGGGAACAAGACACATCACCCAGTCTTAAATCAACAAGTGTCTAATATTTCCCCTGGTGGCCAAAACATGCTGAATATTATTTTTCAAAATTGCGGTTCATAACTGCAAATATTAAAAGCTTCATGTCTCTTAAATTAGTTGCTTTCAAAATACTTGAAACTGAATGTGAAGGGAAAGTTAAACACAGCACATAATGCACACCACAAAAATCAGGTCAGCACAGGCATGGTGCGAACACACCACAGCACACACCCAGTGCACACAGTGAAATGTGGTCTCTGCATTTAACCAATCACCCTTGGTGAGCAGTGGGCAGCCATTAAAGGTGCCCGGGGAGCAGTGTGTGGGGACGGTGCTTTGCTCAGGGACAGGTCAGTGGCATCTTGGAGGTTCGGATTTGAACCTGCAACCTCCCGATTACGGGTCCAATTCCTTACGTGCTAGGCCACCACTGCCCATTCCACTACCAATGCTACAACTTAACTTTGTTAACACTTGCTGTGACAATCTCTCAGCACCATGGACACAAGTTGACAAGGTATTATTTAACTGCTTGCAAACCAATTCGTTTTGACCAGAAAACATTAATGTCGTATTGCATATTAAGGAAAAAGTGTAACAAGAAAATTGGACTGATGAATTAAAATAATCGTAACATTATTTGGAGAACATAATCACAGTCTACCATCTTCTCCAATATAAGTGCTTAATCGCAGTACACAGCCTAAAAAGCCTCTATGAAATAATGAAATAAATGTAACAGCATTTTATGTCATTTGAATGAAGGAGTTGTAAGAATGTATTTTTATCGACAGTGTGATCTCGCGAGAATTGTGGTTGGCACTCTAAATATTCTTGGGTTTTGCCCGTCTTCCACTCAGTTACAAAAATATGAATGAAATTAACATTGTTTACGAGTTATGACTCACAAGTCACAACATCTCAAGTCTGAGTTGTAGGGGAACAGAGATGGTACCGCATTCCACAGACCATTAACATCCCTCCAAAGATATCCCACACAGACCAGGTCAAGATAATTACAGAATTCTCTCTGTTGATCTAAAGATGAGAAAAAATGGGCCACCAAACTTCTGAAATCCAACCTCTCTCTCTCCAATAGACTGGGGCAAAGGTCAGCTAGAGATCCCGCCAGAACTTCTGGAGAACAAAGAAAAATCCTTTCTTTAATTCTTCTGTATTATCTGAGACCTCGGGACTTATGCCATTTGGTGGGACAGTAGACTTTCATCTCATATGTACCATGTCAAAGATTTTCTAGTTATTGACAAGAATGTGGAATACCATGATACAGATAAGTATGCATGTACTGTTTGGTGTCTCTGCAACCACCAATTTGTAACTTGAGTAAATGGAATAGCGAGAGTGCATTGTATAAGACGTATATCACTTTCTTATAATGAGCATCTCCAGTCAGAAGGTCAAGGTGGGGAAAAGCAATGCTAGTCCTCCCTGCAGCATCACACAATTGGTTAAGGCCTCAACCTGGGGAAGCAGGGAAGCAGAAAAAAAAACAAATCCAATTGAACAGAACAGCTAGAGGAACAGAAGAAGAAGAAGACCAAGAAGCAACCAGAAGCCTCATCAACACCCTGCCCTCATGAGAGACCAGCAGCACAAGAACCTGTAAAGTAAGACCTTTCTATGCCTTAATGTGTAATCTTCAGTCAGTATTCCACTCTCACTTCTGCTTCCGGGTCACTGTCTCCCCGGCTGATCTGAGCTGCCAGAGCCCCATCCAGGCCAGGACTGCAGCCCCACCACTGATCCCTCCAGTTCATTCGGACAATTTTTTTATTGGGCGTTGAAAGCCATGTGGTTTTATTCATTTCTGTGGGGTGACACCTTCTAGGTCACCCAACAAGCACACTGAAGTAAAGTTCCAGAATGCTACATTTCAATCTTTGGTCTTCATCTTCAAATAGGTCTTCATAAATCCTGCACAAAATCTCTGAACAGATAGACAGAACCAAAGACCATGGATGTTATTGTCAAGTGTGTCACCCTGACAGACTGAGCACTTGTTAGAAGATGTAAAACCAATCCTGAACATTCTTTGGTCTTTGTAGTGAACTCTATGCAAAATATTATATTGTATTAATTGATTAAATTCTTAGTCATATTAAATGTTTTTAAACAAATTTGAGTCCATAAACTGTGGTCTGAGGTGAGTGATGGCTCTTCCTCACATTTAGCAATAGGAAGAGAAACTGATTCGCCTACTTTGGGAAAAGTACGGTAATTTGATTTGATTAGTCTGTTGTAAATGTCCGTTATCTTCGATGATCTTCTCAGCTGTCCTCACTATCCGCTGTAGGGTCTTGTGGTCCAATGTGATGTAGTTCCCAAACCAGACAGTGATGCAGCTGGTCAGATTGCTCTCAATAGTCCCTCAATAGAAAGTGGTGAGGATGGGTGGTGGGAAATGGTCTTTCCTCAGCCTCCACAGGAAGTAGAGATGTTGCTGGGCTTTCATGGCTGTTGAGCTGGTGTTGACAGTCCAGGAGAGGTTCTCCTGTAGATAAACTGAGAGGAACTTTGTGTTCTTGATCGCCACACAAGATCCATTATTGTTCAGTATAAAGTGTTCCTTCTGTTCTCTTCTAAAGAGAACAATCATCTCCTTCATTTTGTTCACGTTCACAATTAGATTTTTGACCTTACACCAGTCCGTCAGTCGTTACATCTCCTCTCTGTACGCTGACTCATCATTCTTGCTCATGAGACCCACCACGGTCGTGTCATCAGCAAACTTGATGATGTGGTTAGAGCTGTATATTGCTGCACAGTCATGGGTCAGCAGGGTGAACAGCATTAGATTGAGCACATAGCAATGAGAAGCTCCAGTGCTCAGTGTGGTGGTGCTGGAGATGCTGTTCCCGATCCAGACTGAGGTCTCTCAGTCAAGAAGTCCAGTTGCAGAGGGAGGTGTTCAGGCCCAAAGTGAGATGTGGTTTAATTGAATTATGTATGCCATCTTAAGTGAAACATTAATACCTAAATATTTTAGATAAATATATTATAAACACCTGCTATTAACCTGACTTTTAATTAATCAATTGGTGTTAGAATGGTGTTAGAGCTCATATGAAAGGCTAAAACCCTACCAAATAATGTTTAATGCATTTAAAAAAAGACATCATTTAATCAAGACAGAAGAAATTGATTCAAGAAATCTGTTTCCAGTTAACTGTCAAATGCTTTTTCTGCATTTACAGACAATATTGTCCTTTAAGTTCTTCTGTTGCATTAATAATCTAGCAGATCTAGTAATCTATGTGTTGATGAATGCCTCCCTTTAATGAAACTAGTTTGGTCTAGATGAATTATCAGATGGGATATCTTCTCAATTCGTTTTGTTTCATATGAGGTGGTAGTCTAACATTTTCCTTACTTTCCTGTAACATTCTATAAAAAGGTGGTGCCAGAATAGTCCAGAATTTTTTATAGAATTCAGCTGGAAATCCATCTGGATGTGGGGCCTTTTAATTGGGCATACTATTCAGGGTTTCTTGGAGTTCACTTGGCGTTAGTGGAGAGTCCAATGCCATTATTTTGTGAGGGTTAAGTTTTTGAAAAACTGGTCATTTTCATCATTGGATAGGTTTATCGGTTTTAGTCACAGAAAGTTCTTTATTTTTAAATTTGCCATAACCTTTTTCACATTGTCGGTATGGGGTTTTGTGTGTAGAATTCTGAGGGAAAAAAAATTCTTTAATCCATTTTGTTATAAGGCGGTAACACAACAAAATGTGAAACTGTACATGGTCACCAGGAACCATTTTCCTTATCATTTATCCTAAGGCTTGAGCAGAATTATTTTGCCTGCAGTCATGTCCTCAACTCCCGAAAAAGTCTGGTATGTGCTGCTACAAATCCTTGTGGAAGCACAGTCATACAGGAAGTGAAGTTAAAAGCATATATAAATCCTTTATTTGTTTTTCATAACTTTATATAATTATTTTACAATTCTGCTTTTACAAGGCAGAATTGCTTGTCTTTATAGATTTGTTTATTCAGAATTCAAAACTCAAACAACCTTCTATGTAAGGCACAAGCTAAAGCCATCCAGTATTTTAAAGAGGCACAATGACTCGTGACAAAGCAGGTAAATTGGATGCTGAATTGGCACAGACGGTCATATACACAAAGACACAGGTGAGTGTCCAAGACCCTGTGAGGAGGGCGCTATGACATATTTTCTCCGGTCCTGGAAAATGTTGGAAGTGTACAGTGTTTTTCTATTAATGCCAATGCTCCATTAATACTGTTTTAGTTATCAATGAAAACAAACATAACAATTTTACTGAGTATGACTTCAGCATTACATGCTTGACCATCCTTCTTGTCCACTGAGTGCTGGGCTTGTTGGTAGTGGAGGACTCCATTGGTGTGCTAGTGGCTGCCATCTAGCCTGTTGAAAATGTGTTATTTTACAACATTCATTTAATTTAAGTGTTTCATCTACTGGTGGGGTCTTTATAAGATGAATGACCTACTATTGTCCTTCTGAGGCCAGTACAGTCAACATTAGTTGTGTTAAATAGCAAGCTAAGTTCCCTATTTAAACCAGGCTTGTTTGGTGAAGAAATTGTGCCTGATTTGCTACTTAGTATCTGTGTTTTGTGATTAGGTTAATGATAATGCATAAGAAGGTCTAACTTCATGCTCTGAAAAAAACACTACAATTGGTGAAACCTATCCCTAACATTGCCTTCAAATTGCTATGAAGGCAGTACCCTCCAATTACTCTGATTGTAGTGTAGTTTGAGCAGTAAGTTATTTCAGCAATTAAAACAGAGTCAAGTCACGAGTTATATAAGTACTGACTTTTTTTTACAAATGTGCTCAATGTTATTTCAATCCTGAATCAAAGTAACAGTGTTTTAGGGAAGAAGGGAATTAGGTTAAATATTACACTTCCTGTGAGTACTGAAGAAGTATAGGGAAAGGTGTGCTACTTCTTCTGAGAAGTACATGAAACAGCATCAGCACCCTTCAACGATATACTTCATTTTCAACTTTTATGTAGTTTTGTCTCCTAATAATAGAATAATATAGTAGACTAAAAAAGCTGTTAATCTCGTGGATTCATGTGTTTCAGTCATACAGCTATCTGTAGCAGCGCGGAGCATTTACATAATGCAGGATGCCATCTACTGTTTACTTCAGCTGAAGACAGTGCACGGTATATGATGCATGTGACTGTATGAATTAACTGAAGCCAAGCCATGACCTCAGAATGCCTGTGTCACAGCTTAAAACACCTTTTTCTGAGGACTGGGTCCTCTAACCGAGTACAGAATGTGAACTGTTTACTGAGGCTTGACAACATCTGCTCACACAGTAGGATGTGCAGCAACTGTCGTCCCCTGCATGTGGTACAAAACCTCGCATCAAGCACTCAAGAGAGAGGGGAGGCATTTCGCCCCTGGGCCTGTGTAGTCATGCATCTGTTTGGCAACCTGATTTGGGAAATGCTCAGCCTAATCTAGCAAACAAAGCCAGAACAACGTATTTTGCAGCTGATGCATTTTTTTTTTATTTATGTCACTTTGCTGTCAGTGCTTGTTAGCACTGCATCTCCCTAGAAGTATAAACTCTGTAAGTGCTATTCTTTGCCGGTGCCCATTAACAGCAAATTGCCGTGCAGTACCTCTCAAAAATGGCAGATTACTGCAGCTACTTTACAGTTAAAATGACAATTACTTCAATAATTTCTGTGTGTATTCAATCATTTATAAAGCACAAGTAAGTTTATGAAACATAAATTAAATAATCTACTCTTTGTAAGCAAGGAATACAAACAGAACTGAACAAACAGAACCAAGATCTATATAAAGGGCACAGGAAAATAAGTCACAGGTGAAAAGGGAAACCACCAAAAGGTGGATAGAATAATTTCAAATCAACAAAGAATCAGTCTAACAAATAGTGTCCAATAGCAGCAACTAGTGGCTAAGACCTGCCAGGACAGGGACCTGACAATACACTTTATTAATAGGAAAATGTGTTTTATTATAATTGTATATATAACTTTTTTATATTGTTATTATTTGTTTAAGTTTCATACAAGAGTTTTGTCTGGTGGCAGTCATCTTAACTTTGCAATTTAATTTCATTGTATTGGAACACACTATAATTAAAAAAATGCCAATTGAAATCTTATTATACATTTTATTTGTAGTCAGTGTGGAGCAAGCAAAACAAATAGTTGCAGTTTCTGAAGCTCCTTGGCATCTGTTGTTTCCCCGTTGGTTGGTGTCATTTTTCAAACCAGTGAATAACCCATCATGGGTATTGGGGCAGCTTTGATTTACTGCAATACCAGAGTAATGCATCTCCAAAAAAACGGACTTACTCAGCAACTCTGCTGCCAGCACTGAGCAGTGTTGTTACCATTTAGCAGGCACTAGGAGATGGAAAGGTGACATCCTTGAGGTCTCTTGGCACAGGAAACAGATGGGGATTTTAGAGAAGTGATACTCAACAGAGGCTTTTGGATGGAATAGTTTCCTTTGAATTACATCTCTGTGACCATTGCACAGATAGACACACAAACACATGCACACTCACACATCCTTAGAATTCAAAGCAATCAATAAGGAAAATTGTTGTGTCATTTTCCCCTTTCTTCCCACTAAACCATGTCACTGGTGTCTCAAGCCCAAGAGTGCGCAGGAAATGGCTTCCAGCGCGGCAGTTGAGAGCTGTTATCACAGAGAGGAACAGAGAGAGGTCTTTTCTCCGCTGGATTGGCAAAAGGCAGCGTGTGCTGCTGAAGGATGGAGGGGACTGTGGAGTGCTTGGAACGCCAGGCACGTTTGCAGCACACAGCAGGGTGGTGTAAGCCTGCCAGATAGCAAATGGATGCCATCAAGCCAAAGGGAGGCATCAGAAAAAGACAAAAAAGGCATAAAGTTATCATTCCATATGTACTCAAAACACTGGCAGAATATGGACATCACTCACATGGGCACTTCATAGAAAAGAGGAAATTACATTCAATGTGCTGCTTCATTTATAGAGCGGGGAATCTGGTCATGTTGTGAAAAAAATATATTGTATTTGAATGAGATGTCAAAACAGAACAAAAAGTTTATTTCGGCATGGACTGAGTTTGAAGACACATGCAAATATCTAAGGGAGAAAAGCAATTATCATTTCCCTTTATGGAAGACTGATGCAGAAAGATATCTTTAGACATGTTGATATGATCTCTTTAGACTATTGGAAATGCATCTGAGAAAGGGAGGAGGATTTTATAAATGATTCATCTGGATGACTTCTGAGAGATGTTTCTGTTCTTTTGAAATTGCCATTGTCACGCTGAAACAGAACAAATGCCTCTAATGGACATCCTTTGTTTTACACAGTTGATGGCTCAGCTTCATTACTTTGTATCTATGTGTTTTGCAAGTCATACAATGTCCCTTTATGAAGAAAATAAAAAGGCTGTAAACTGGTCATCCTTGAAATCAGCCTTCCTGTAAATAACAACCACAATTATAGCAAAAATATTAACTTTATTTTTTTTGTTTATAGGTGTGTGTGTGTGTGTGTGTGTGTATGTAAATTCCTCAGTGAATTTTTTCTTCAGCTGCTGATAAAGCTTCTCGTTCTTCTTTAACACAAAGTAACTGCATTATATTCATAAAATAGCTTGTATATGCACAATGAATCGATTCCAAATTATATTTGTAAATAATTTTTCCCCTTAAACTTGCTTTTATTATAACAAGAATTCAGAAGACCCACCACCAGAGTCACCTATGTATCACACAAGGGAGGAGTTTAAGTGGAAGTTGCAAAGCACATTTAATTTGTCTAGGGTTCTGATCTCGCACAGTGTGTCAAAGAGGCTCAGGCTAGCCTGTTGGAATGGCTATAGCTGTATGCAATTCACCTCCCTTGCACTAATTTATAATTCAATTCAATCCCCAGGTTATAGCTGATTATAGCTGAGGTCACAGCCCATATACTATATTTCAGAAGTGAATATCACAGCACCATTCACATGAAATCACCGGTACAATGGAACTGTATATAACCAACTGAACATTTATTTTCATCACCAACAAATTACACCGGGGGAAAAAAACGCTCCTCGCGTGCCGTCCGACGCCGCGTTGGTTTTCCCGGCCTCATTCTGGGCACCAACCCTACGTACCTCTTACAGCCCACGCCACGTGTTCAATAGAACCGAACCGGGTCCCCGACCCACTAACCCAAGGGCACAGCCGCTACCATACAATTTTTTGTGGGGCTGATCTTATCCAGAGTGACTTACAATGTGCTTCCATGTTACCATCGATGAAGTGATCAATTCTGTTTGACTAGGACCTCAACAATGAATACAATCTTTTTATTCACTCTGTTGTAGTTTCTATACATAAGTTAGACAATAATGAGGCTACAAGTTAATCTAAATGTTCTCTAAAGACTGTGCTGTTCAGACCTCAAGAGGAAGGCCAGCATCATTATTTTGAGCCTGATGCGTGCAGCTACTGGGAGCCAGTGGAGGGAACGTAGCAGAGGGGCGGTGTGGGAGAATTTGGGAAGGTTGAAGATCAGTCGTGCTGCTGCATTTTGTATTAGTTGTAGAGGTCGGATGGTACATAGTGGTAGACCAGCTAGAAGGGAGTTACAGTAGTCCAGTCGTGAGATTACTAAGGACTGATCCAGTATCTGGGTGGCCTGTGTTGACAGATAAGGACAAATTTGTCTGATATTAGCATATTACACTTTGTACAGTTTAAACAACAAGGAATAACGTATTATAATAAACATGGTGAAACGAAAATACACTTATCTGCTGTACCAATAATAAGAAAAATAATACAGACTTATCAGTGCACATAAGAGGGTGCTACATGTTGTTATTACAAGACTATAAGAACAACCGTCACAAGAAGAGTGTGTAATACGCTTCTCTCTGGGAATTTGTAATGGTAAAGGGAAAAAAGTTAAAACCTGTTCATTTCTGGGCCCTTTTCAGGGATCCCTGATTCAAAAATAAAAGTGATTGTTAAATGCAGAGGACACACTGTGTGCTGTGCTGCAGTGTATGACAATGACAATCAATTTAACTCAGGTTAAAAAGATAATGAACTACATGTCATTATCAATCTGAAATGAGCTGAAGTAAATAGCATATCTTATGGACCATAATATGGACCAGAAATATTACTAAAAAGGAAATGAGATATTAGTGAATAAATATCTATAGGTCTCTCCAAACATTTTGGCAACATATGTGCCATCTGAGATTTATAAGGACACAGACTATGAAAACTCATTTGTTTCTGCAATATTGAGATATTAGAATGCTAAACCGCCAAGGTGACACTGAGCAAGGTACCGTCCCCCCACACTGCTTCCCGGGAACCCTTCATAGCTGTCCACTGTAATGGGTAAAATGCAGGGGACACATTTCATTCTGTCTCTGTGTCCCGTGCTTGCTGTCTACCACAATGACAAAAGCAATCACTTTTAACTGGTTGCATTTTTGCAGCTAATGGTATTTTTTTCACAGTAATTAGTCTGGAGGGACGCTTCCTGCATACTTTAAAAGGGCCACATATAACAAGTTATGCTTATTTACAAAAGTAAAAACTCATTTGAGATATAAATGATTTGTTCAGAGCACTAATAGTTTACAGCTAGGATTGCATTTAACTAAAAAATATGTTCCAGCTTTATCTGTGCGTGAGTGTGTATGTCTGGTCATGTGTCTGCATTTCGTAGCAAGATTTCTCATCGGACATCAATTGCTAAATGGTCACATATCTACACTTTTCCCCCGGTGATGCGTGGAGCTACCAGCTGATGCACTACTGCTGGCATCAGGGAGATCAAGAGTGGGATTGGTAGCAGATAGAAACTGAGAGAGCGTAGAGGATGAGTGCACAACCACCCAGAAAGTGTAGCCGCGCCATCCATAATCCCTGAAAAAATTTATGGGGTTCTGGGCCTACCTCTCTCCAAGTTCACTGCACAGTGTCAGCTTTTTTATGTTTTTTGCCATCACAAAATGTCAATGGCATTTTAAGGAACTACATTTTACCTGAGTGAAAGCCATTATGAAGTCATTCAAAGACCCAAAAAAAAATCTCAAACCTTGAGACTGAAATATGCTGGAGCCGTTTTTTGTCCCCACAGGGCTGGAATTTTGGCCATGTTACGGAATGCATCCATTGCACCACAGATCTCAGTAACTATGGACATCATCAAATGTCTAGCAGAAGTGGATCAAAGGCTTCATGCTTCATCTTGAACTCAGTTCACCCGTGATCCCCTTTCAAATGAGTGGCAGACATTTCAGCGAACTCTCCCATGACTGGGGACATAAATGTCAAGTTTGGTACCCTTTGATATATACCCTTATTAATCTGAAAGAATTCCCAATGGGAAACACCCATATTTAGGAACTATAAAGAGTTAGACAGGCATCTCCCAAACAGTGTACTTTTTTTCCCCACACATTTATTTTATTTGTCTATTTATTTCCCCAACATGCAAGGAAGCCACACAGTCCCCACACACTGCTCCCCGGGCGCCTGTCATGGCTGCCCACTGCTCACTAAAGGTGATGGTTAAAAGCAGAGGACACATTTACTTGTGTGCATCGTGTGCTGTGCTGCAGTGTTTCACGATGACAATCACTTCACTTTCACTTCAGTTTGGTAAATTTATGTATACAATGAAACCCTGAACTTGCTGTATGGATGCATGAAATGATAATTATTACCTTAAAATTCACATCCATTGTGTGCATCATTCTGTATTTCACATAGCAGATTGTAGAGGAACGAAAAGTTTGTTCATTAACAAGGAGCAGTGCCTATCACCGATGTTGCTGTTTGGTCTGGTTTTTAAAGGAAGTTCGATGCCCACCTCCTTGCAGTCTAGCAACGGTGCACGCTGGAGCGCCAGCAGTAGAGGGGATTGTCACGGATTCAGAAAGGTGTAGGCGGTTTCTGCATGCAAAGCAGCCTAGCCAGAGCTGAGAACTAGGTTACAAAACACAGCAGCAAAAAGAAAAAAAAAATGGGGGGATGTTGGGAAAGGGGGAGTGGGCAGGTAATTTGGGCCATCAGAGCCAGGTCATTTCATAACAGACGTAATACAAAAAAAAGGAAAGAAAGAAAAAACTGTAGCGCCAGCGAAAAGTGAGACATTGCTAGTTGTAGAGTGTGGCTGGAGGCACACAGTTTCTATGCAAATGAAGAGTAAGAGAATCATCAAAATGTGAACAATGGTACAGATGTATTACAACCTTCTCAGAGCGCTTCTCCGTAGTAAGATGAATAAAACTGCACTGAAATGAACCCGTCTTTACCTGGTTACTACCAGCTGTCAACAGTTCATTTAACCACAGTGGCCTAAAGAGTACAGCCTAGTTAAGTGGAGGTTCAGTTCTATACTGCAAATCAGAACTGCATTATTATGGTAAGTGATCTTAGCATGCTGCATGTGATGAATTTAATCAGTTTTTATCTATAGTGTTTCTTACAATGTACATTGTCACAAAGCACCTAACAATAGAACAGTATTCCTTGTGAGGAAGCCAGAGACAACAGTGGCAAGGAAAAACTCCCTGAGATGAACCTCTGGTCAGCATTGGATCACCCTGGGTTATTCAATGAGTTTGATTTTTGGCCATATATACTGACCTCTTGTCTGTCCTTGTCACTTGTCTGTCCTGTAATGACACAGGCTGTGCCAGACAAGCAGTGCAAGAATAACAGAATAACAATACAGACAGCGCTCAAAAACAGTGAAACAAGTCATAAAGGTGCAGAGTAACAATGGGCAAATGCTGCTGCGGTAATGAAAAGGAAGATATTGTCATTGTGTGTACCATGTGCTGTGCTGCTGTGTCTCTCAGTGAAATTTGTCCTCTGCATTTAATCATCTTCCTGAGTGAGCAGTGGGCAGCCATGACAGGCTGACGGGGAGCAGTGTGTGGGGATGGTGCTTTTCTCAGTGGCACCTCAGTGGGATTCGGGATCGGGATCGTAATAGGAATGTTATAGACATGTACTGAACAGAAGAGATGTGTCAGTGTTAGTAAATGTCTGCTATGGAGAAAAGAGAGACTCAGATAAACTTCTCTGCTGTCCTCATTATCTGCTGTAGGGTCTTGTGGTCCAATGTGGTGCAGCTCCCAATTCAGAGAGTGATGCAGCTGGTCAGAATGCTCTCAACAGTCCCTTTATAGTAGTTGGTGAGGATGTGTGTTGGGAGACATGCTTTCCTCAGCTCAAGATCAAGATTTTTTTTATATATGACTCTCACCAAGTAAACTGACACAGATATATGTCCATAGAATGTACAACCTTTAAAAAAATGCAATACTCATTCCAGCTTTTCTCAAGCATGTGACACTATGAAATGTAACTGATTGATATGAATCAGAGATGAATCATATAAATGTGAGATTTTGTCATTCTCATGACAGTAACTCTCATGGCAGGTCGGAAGTGTGACATAATGAGTGTTCATACAGTATGGCCTGATTTTTTTTTTCTTTGACAGAAGCCACAAGATGGTACTGCAATCACACGTTCATGCAGCATTTTCCACTGCAGATATGATATTTACTTTGGCTTACTAAGGAGGGGTCCAGGTTTTATGATGAAATGTGTCCTATAAACATCACCATTTTATATGACCCTTCTTTAATCTCTGTTATGAGAGAAGTGCTATGAGATTACCTGACCAGATGTCTAATTATCCCACGAGAAGCCCCTGCTCAATTAATCACATTGATTACCACGGCACTCTGACGCTCCAAAAAAACAAGCGTCATCAATCATTAATACACCAGCAAAGCTGTCAGTGGTGAAACCTTAACCGTTTTAACAACCCTTAAAAAATGAGGGAACAGATGTCGGAAGTGCAACCCCATCAGCAGGGAGGGCTTACGTAAACCGAAGTTCACCCTTGAGCCTCTAGATGGCACTGTTGACTCAAGCATAAAAGGCAAACAGGTCCTCAAAAGGGAAATAATATATATATTATTTCCCTTTGCTTTAATTATTCATTTTTTGCTTTTATATATTATTACTCCCCCTGCTTTAATTATTATTTTTATTATCATGAAGCTGCTTGTTTTTGGGTCAGCAATGCGGGTGCGGCTAATGGAACTATCTTTGTGGAAATCAGGCGCAATCCTTCATTGGCGTGGGAGGTGAGCTGCCAGAACCGTGAGTGAAAATGTGGAGCAAATGTTAAAAACACACACACACACACACACACACACACAAAGCCCACCTCTTCTTCCCCTACCCTGAGATCTTTCCCCTTGGTGTGTTTACAGGTGAACAGGAGAAGCAATATACCGCAGCCTGAAATGTATTTACCAATAAAGGCCTTGCAACAGGAGACGCAGGGGACGATAACGTCATAGGAACCGTAGAGCTTATTGCTTTCACTGATATAGAATGCAGGACATCTCTCTTCCACAGCGTGTTTCTCACTGTCAGTGCATCTGAAATTAATTCAGGAGTTAAAACCTATTCCACATGCATGTTCATGCTGGGGTTGTGTTAAAAATTGCTGATCACGTAATCATTGGCTAATATTACAGCAATATGATTAAGCCAGTAACATCTCAGTATTCTACAGTCCATTTACTATTCTCTTTAGACTGTCAGAATTAGTGACATTCTCTCTATGGCAGAGGTAGACCATTGAAGCAATGAGTGCCCACCTCATCTCTTCCAAACGCAATGCTAAGGCAGGGCTTTGGTGGCAATTATGCAAATTGGTGTCAATCCAAGTTCTGTCACATTTGAGCGGTCTAGCCCGCGGTGTGGCCACTGTTGGCGAACGCGGCTCCTGTGTTTACAGACAGTGGTGCACCGTGATTCGCTGCAGCACCGCGGTGACACACGGGGTGTGTGTGTGTGTGTGTGTGTGTGTGTGTGTGTGGGGGGGGGGGGGGGGGGGGTGTATGAGCGAATGGCGAGCATGTGGCAGACTGTGTGGCTCAACTCCAGGTTGTGCGGTGACCGAGGAGTGTACTGGCATCCGACGGACATGTCAGCCCCCATTAGGGTAACGCCACCTGACAGGCCAGCGAGAGCCATGCTTTACACACAGCGCGTCTGGGCCAACACAGGCCTGCACCACTTTTCATGTGTGTGTCAGTGTCAACTGTAAGTGGAACAGCGTCAAAAAAGGTCACCCAGGTTCAGAATCTGTGGACTACTTTGAAGGAGTAAAGCGGATAAAAGGTCGGAATATGAAATAAATAAAACCAACTCAGGCAGAAACTCAGGCAATGATTCCTGTTTACTGCTGCCACATAAACTATATAGATTTTGTCGTGCCCATACGCTCCTTGTACGCCCTTAATTCACTTTAATCATGTCCAGACTTCTGAGTTACTTGTCCTGGTCATTGACAATGCAATGAACAGCCACAGATGGCTCGGAAAGTTCCTTCATAAATTCTTTATCAGACACCTTGAGACAGGCCATTTAGAGGAGAGCTTAACTGAGAGCCAAGGTGCACTCTGGCTATAAGGCAACCCTCACAATGCTGTGAGTTTTTTTTTTTTCAGTCATCCAAAATTAGATGAAAATTTAATGAAATGCAAAATTTGTGCTAATTCCTTGTCTGTTCAATTCATATACCTTCGTTGCTTAATTATGAGAGATTACAGAAAGTGTGGATTCGTTTTGACCAGTTTAGCCGGGGAGTGCAGAAACACATGGGCGAAAGGATGCATAGTATTAAATCAGTTTTTAAATAGCGGTTTTCTTGCTGAAGTGACAGCTCTACTCATGCCTACAGTCTCACCATTATTGTCACGACTACGGACTTACGGGGGAAGGAAGCGCAGAGGTTTGACATGCTGGGAAGGGGGTTTTATTAATACAAACAATAAAGAAATACAAATAAACAGCGGCGCGGTGGCCGAAAACGATTTAACTTAAATAACGAACTGAAACTAACCCGTAGGCGTGTGGCGATTGCCAGAACTCAAAACGCATGAAACAAAACTAGGTCAAGTTCGTGCAGCGAGTTCACGAAACTGCCAGCGACCCCGAACGGGCTGAAACTTCGGGCATTTATGGGGCGTCAGGATTGGCTTCCGGTGTGGAGCCCAGCTGCAGGCAATCCTGACAGAGCCCCCCCTCCAAGGGCTACGTCCTCGGAGTCCCAACAGTACCATCAGTGGAGGCGGCGGGGCGGACGGCGGCAACCACAGGGCTCCTGCCCTGCTGTATCCTCCCCTTGGAGGACCCGGTGCCTCGGGCTGGCTCCCCGGCGTGGTCAGGCGTGGCGGCCCCGGTGCCTCGGGCTGGCTCCCCGGCGTGGTCAGGCGTGGCGGCCCCGGTCCCTCGGGCTGGCTCCCCGGCGTGGTCAGGCGTGGCGGCCCCGGTCCCTCGGGCTGGCTCCCCGGCGTGGTCCCGCTTGGCGGCCCCGGACCCTCGGCCTGGCTCCCCGGCGTGGTCCCGCTTGGCGGCCCCGGACCCTCGGCCTGGCTCCCCGGCGTGGGTCCCGCTTGGCGGCCCCGGACCCTCGGCCTGGCTCCCCGGCGTGGTCCCGCATGGCGGCCCCGGACCCTCGGCCTGGCTCCCCGGCGTGGTCCCGCATGGCGGCCCCGGACTCCCGTACCTGCACACAATAATCAGGGCCGATCCATCTGGGTACGTGTGGGCCCTGTCTCCACATGTCCCCTCTGACACGTCTTGTGTCACCCCCTGCACCGCGCAGGGAGATTGTCCCAGAGCCTCCGGCGACTGTTCCAGGCACCCCAGGCTGGTGCCTTCTGGGACTATGCAGCCCCTCTCGCTGCACGGCCCTGGTGCCAAGGGGGGGGCATTGCCAGACCATCCGGCTAGCCCCTTCTGCGTCCGTTGGGACAAGCAGGCCCTCTTCCTGCCTGTCCCAGCTGGGTCCTCATGCCTACCCGGGGGCTCTATGGCGCTCCACCCCTCTGGAGGCAGACGCAGGCCCATGCCTGGCCCGCCCTCCTCACTGGCTACCGGAGGACCCAGCTCCATCGCTTCCCCACCTCCCCTCCCCTCAGGAGGAGTCCCCAACCCGAACTGCACCCCCCCAAAAAATTCTTTGGGGGAGCACCCCCCCCGGCTGGACTTCGGGGTACCTTGGGGCTTGTCCACCTCGCCTTGGACCAGCACATTCGGGTCAGGAACCTCCTCCCTGGGGTTCGGCTCCGCGGCTGGGTCGCCATCTGGTGGACACAAAGAGGGGAAGTGGGGGCGACATACGGACACATATGCCACACAGACACACACAGACAGAGACAGACAGAAGAGAGGGTCGTCTAGTTCCCTCTCTGAGCACTCCGGGACCTCCTCAGGGGGCACAGCCAGGATCTCGGGAGGCGCGACCTTCTCGTCGCCCGCCAGTGCTTGGTCTTCTTGCCCCGGATCCTGACTGGCGCTGGATGTGGTGGAGGGGCAGAGTTCGATCCCTGGCTCAGGCTCTGGCCGATCAAACTCCGCCCTCAGTCTCTGCTGGAAGTCCCGAAAACTGCTGTCTGTCTCTCCCTGCTGCCAGAGGGCTGCGCTCCAGCCCCATGCTGACCCAAGCAGACACGAGAGGATGGTGGTCTTATCAGTGTCTGCTGCCCCACTGAAGGGTCCCGGGACAATTGGGCTGTCCCACACGGGGCTGGGCACGTCGCTGGAGATGGTGGTAGGTGTGTGGTGTGGAGGGGGGTGGACGTCTTCTCCAGCAGGTGTGGGCGCTGGTGCTGCGCTGCCATTTCGCTGGGGAACGTCCGGGCAGAGGGAAGGCGGGTCGGCGACTGGAGCAGGAATGGAGGATTCCCTGCGAGGCAGTCCCGGCAGCGCAGTTGCTGGCTGGCGACCTCCCGTCGCCCTCTTCCACCAGCTTTCCTCACACTGCTGGGAGGGACGTGGGTTTCCACGGACCTCGTGACGATCCTGGATGGGCGCGATGGGCGGAGCCATCCCGGCACCGACTGCCCAAACGGCGTCATCCTGGTCGTCGTCCGTGTCCACCTCGTACCCCCGGAAGTCACATGGGTCATCACGGACGCCGCGATGATCTCGGACGCGCACGCTGGGCGGAGCCATCCCGGCAACGACCGCCCACCGAAAATCCACGTCATCATCGCTTTCGTCATCCGTGTCCTCCCACCGGTGACTCCAAGGGTCGTCCACCCTGCGGACATCCTGGACCCATGGCGCGATAAGCTCCCATGGGCAGTACTCTGCCCACCTCCTCGCTGGAGGAACGCCGCCGTTGTTGCCGCTTCTCACCCCCCTGGAAGTGACGTGGGTCCCCACGGACCTTGTGACGATCGCAGACTGGCGCGATGGGCGGAGCCCAACTCTCGTCTCCCGTGCTCTCGTCGTCGTCCGTGTCGTCCCAGTCCACGGGGAGCCTTGCCAGCAGAGCGCAGAGTTCTTGGCTCGTCACTTCCTCGCTGCTGCCGACGCCAACGTCCTCGCTCCGCCCACTCACCCGCCGACGTTGTCGCTTCCGGGTTTCGCGGAGTTTCCCGGGGGTGACGTCATCACTCGGCGCCGCGTACCACGGCTTCTCGGGGAGAAAACGCTCCACCAGAACGGGCGGCGCGTCTCTCCCCTGGCGTCCGCGTTCGCCGCGCCGGGCTGCATCCTTCGCGGCGTTTCTTCTCCTCTGCTTTTTACCTCTGCGCTTTTGGGGGGGTCGCTGGCATTCTGTCACGACTACGGACTTATGGGGGAAGGAAGCGCAGAGGTTTGACATGCTGGGAAGGGGGTTTTATTAATACAAACAATAAAGAAATACAAATAAACAGCGGCGCGGTGGCCGAAAACGATTTAACTTAAATAACGAACTGAAACTAACCCGTAGGCGTGTGGCGATTGCCAGAACTCAAAACGCATGAAACAAAACTAGGTCAAGTTCGTGCAGCGAGTTCACGAAACTGCCAGCGACCCCGAACGGGCTGAAACTTCGGGCATTTATGGGGCGTCAGGATTGGCTTCCGGTGTGGAGCCCAGCTGCAGGCAATCCTGACAATTATATTCTTTGTAGCATAAAGTAACAAAACCGTTTTCTGCTTCATTTTTAAAGTATAGCACAAAAAGCTGTTACTTTCCTCTCAAGTATAATATGCATACAAGTTGGTCATTACATGTACATGTACGTGTCATTTCATTCCAGGGACATCATGTCCTGTGGGCTAAGACTCATTTGAAGTGGGAAAGTGTTCTATTGTCATACAAGTTCAAATTTTCGTTCTTTTTTCGTATTTATGGATGCTATGTTCAGAGAGCGAAGGAGAACAAGAAGGAGGGAGATCTTCCAGGTTTCAACACAAAAGCCAGCATCTCTGATGGTATGGGTGTGTATAACTGCATATGATATGTTTTGGGAGGAAATACATTTACATTTTACATTTACAGCATTTATCAGACGCCCTTATCCAGAGCGACTTACAATCAGTAGTTACAGGGACAGTCTCCCCCGGAGCAATTTAGGGTTAAGTGTCTTGCTCAGGGACACAATGGTAGTAAGATTTGAACCTGGGTCTTATGGGTCTTCTAGTTCATAAGCGAGCGTGTTACCCACTAGGCTACTACCATACCTTTCTGAATACGAATTTAGAAAGGTATATAAAGACATGCTCTTCTCTAGAATAGTATTTCATGAATAGTATTTCAATAAGAGAAGAGTCTGGCTGCTCAATTTACTTTTATCAATGTACAAAAGAAGAGTAGATGCTATTGTGGTAAATACCCCCCTATCCCAAGTATTTTGAAACCTGCAATAATAATCATATTTGAAATTAACTCATTTTGTAAATACAATTATGTTTCCTTTATGTTTTCTAATTTTAAACATTTGACATGTTTTTATTCTACTGGGAATAAAATTATGCTCATGCCATTCAAAAGTCTTATCATTAATTTTATTCAAATTTAATGAACGCCCAAACCTTTTTGTATTTTGATTTGCTTACAGTTTTTCTTGATTGCTTTTACATTATTAGCAGGCTTATGGGGCAGTGGTGGCCTAGTGGTTAAGGAAGCGGCCCCGTAATCAGAAGGTTGCCGGTTCGAATCCCAATCCACAAAGGTGCCACTGCGGTGCCACTGAGCAAAGCACCGTCCCCACACACTGCTCCCCGGGCACCGGTCATGGCTGCCCACTGCTCACCAAGGGTGATGGGATAAATGCAGAGGACAAATTTCACTGTGTGCACCGTGTGCTGTGCTGCTGTGTATCACATGTGACAATCACTTCACTTTTTATTAGCTAAATTTCCCAGACCATTACATCAAATACCAAAAGACACACCAATTTCTTTATGCCATAAACACTAAACAATGTTTTTGACATATGAATCGGATTTGGTTAGCTCAATGCCTGTACCATGTGCTCAGTTAGAAAGCACTTGCAGTCAATATGGATTCACTCAAATCAGCACAGCTTGAAACCAGTTAGCACACAACGTTCCAGATGGAAACACAGCCAATCGGAATTGTTCACACATCAATCAGAACTGTCACTTGTTAGATAAAAGGGCCATGTTTCATTTCACATTTAGGAAAAAATGGTTCTTCAAAGACCTGGAGGTAGAGGAGGGGGACACAGAAGATGGAGATGGAGAAGTAAGAGCAAGGAGACACATGGCTTCTGATGAGGTTGGTGCCACTCTAGTTGACCAAGTTCTTTTTCATGGGGCGTACACGGGGGAAAGAGTTCAGAATCTATACTGTTTCACAGTAGCCATCAGTGAGCAGCAGAGGTAGGTAGATTATTGCTCTCGTGTAGCTCTATGCTATACTCTCTGAAATGCATTGTATTACTGTACATACAGCACTACATGCAGCACTCCAATTTTATAAAATGGATGGTTTTCTGTAATCCCGTCAGTAAATCTTTTACTTTATTGAAGAACTGAAAGTTGAGCACCTAACAGAGGCAGAAGACAGCTGCTTTCACGCCACATCAATATGGTTATAGACAACCATCTGATTCGCTTAGTGGGATAAAATGGCAGAGAATCAGGATTCAATTCAAAAGCATTGATTCCATCAGCATCTCAACAATTGGCCGCATTCTTGTAGGAACATATTGAGGATGAAAAAGACCTAACATGTTCCTTTCTCTGATAGTCAAAGATCAGCACATGGAAAATGTGCAAGTATGGTTTTTATACAATATTACAATAAATCTTTATAGATTACTGCAGTGTTGTGCAGTCCATACCGTGTACTACAGCAATGTGTTTCTGAGTAGTCATTTACTGAGCCATTTAATTTATTTTGGAGAGAATATTTGACATAGTTGACAGAGAGACTCCTCATGAACTCTGTTGAAGCGGGATTTAACCTTGCCATTGTGAATGTCCCTGGCCAGCTTGGAGAAAATGTGACCATGTGTGCCTCCATCAGCTACAGAGGGGTCCTCCAGTGGTGCTTTTGTGAAGCATACCATGATCATGCGTTGATATGTTTCAGTATTGTGCATGGTATATACCAGTACAGTATATATACAGTTCTGAAAAAGAAGCCAGCAGAATAGCTTGAAGACCTTCTGGGGATGGACGCCAATGGCTGTTCACCCAAAAGGAGGAACTTGCCTTTGGGAACTCAGTCAGAGCAAACAACGCAATCTGTTTCCACAAGCTGAGGGAAAAAAATACATAAATCAGGAAAGCATTGCCACTATCTGACACAAATGACCATGAAGCAATTCTGAGAGGGACAGTGTCAGTGTGAAAAGACTTGGGCATGAAAATGTACAAGTAAGTGTTACAGTCTTCTACATTTAATTTACATTTGCATATGTGCAGTCCAGTTGCTGAATATGAACCACTTGAGCAGAATGACATCGATATATTCAGGTGTAGTGAAAGCTACCTGTGTGGTGGGGTGGGATGGTTGTGTAGTTGAGTGGGTTGAGTAATGTCATCCACAATATGGATTTTTTTTGTTACAGAGATTCTTGGACATGGTTGGAGCTGCTCAGCCTCATGAATTTATTTACAGTGATGAGGCTGGATTCATGCTTCATGCAAAAATATATGACAGATGTAATATAATGCAATACTTGAGTCAACTGTGCATGTCCTGGGGCAGCGCGGATGAAATAAGTCTTCGAGGGCTACTCCTCATTACATACTCATGCACCTCCATCTACTGGTCATTCCTTCTATATCTGTCCATTTCAATAATTTCCTTAAGTCCAAAAACAAATGTGATCGTTTCCTAACCAGAACACTGCACCCATCCTAAGTCATTTGCTAATATATAAACACTGAAAAATATAAAAGCTTTTTTGGGAGGGATATGGATTTTTTCTGCAGTACTGACCTCTGCAGAAATTTGATCCATGTTACAGATCTGCTCATGCTTTTTTTAATATAATGTGTCCTTATAATTGAAACACCTTTGCTCTGATTTCTGAAATTATTTTGAGCAAATGCAATGCTAATCCACACTGCGACCTCTTTTAGTTTCATGAAAGCATATTTAACAATGCATTTTCAGTATACACACACACCCACCCAACACCCAGCATTCTGGCTCAGTTGCACCACGCATGCTTTTGTCAGGGCTGTAATAATGGAGCCTTATTATGTCTGGGATGCTGTTGGTTCAGACTTGTTGTTAAACGTCGTATTTTTCTTTTGCTTAAAAACCAAACCACCATTACTGCAGTTCAGGTTCTTTTATTTATGTATTTATTCATTTATTTTGCTGCTTGACTACATAATCTATCCCCACCCTCCTTACCCACAAAAAAATATATAATATTAATAATATTATATATTAATATTAATAATAATATCCAATTACATATCGAGTCAGAACGTCTCCTCAGTGCCACTGGCATTTACTACATGCTGAATGTAGCAGTTAAGTTAAGAGATCTATATATATGTATATATAACTGCTACATTCAGCTTGTAATAAATGCCAGTGGCACTGAGGAGACGTTCTGACTCGATATGTAATTGGCTCCCATTACAAACCAAGTACAGGGTGTTTCTAGGCACGGCCTTGATGCATGGCTGAAATGTCAGTTTTTGTGCACTTTTAGGACCACGGCATGATGCAAACAATCCGTTGCCCCCCGTCCTTGTCTGGCATTAGAGGAGACAGGTGCCAGAGGAGATCAGATGCTTGCTCCACTGCCCAGCCTACCTGCAGATCACTGTGACTCAGCGTTGGGGCTGCTCAACTGCACAGAGGTCCTCACACACAGAAACAAGTGCATGCATACGCATGACCTGGCCGCACTCTGCCACATACATGCGCTGGCGTGCAGCCCGCGCTGACGTAACAGTTCACCGGGAGGTCAGAGTGGCATGGCAGAAGACAGAACGTGATATAATGCTGCTGAATATGAAGCTAATTGTGTCGCTGCGAGTGGGAGCGTGTTGGGGCAGGGAAGCAGATGAACAGGAGTGACAGTGGTTATGTAGTCCTAGTCATCATCTCAGCCCCTTTGTTGACGATGAATCATGATTTTCGATGCAGCACGGACTGAGTTTTACCACACTGCTGGGCTGTGAAGGTCCATACGCTCACCTTGAGCTCACAAACACACACACACATACACACACACACACACACACACAAACACCTATTTTCTGGAAGGGAGCTCAGCGCTGCAAATTAACAAGCATGAGTAGGTTACACTTTCTCTCTCACACACACACACACACACACACACTCTTGGTGAACACCAGAGCACCAATGCATGAAAATGACCATCAGCACCCAAAGCCTTGCGCTCAATTAACCAGCGCCACCTTTAGATAACCTCTACCTGTTTATACTCTCTGGTGGCACCTCGGAAAAACTGCTCCCGGTCCTGCCTGCAAATCAAACATCCCCCTCTTCCGAGACACAGAGTCGCAGTAATTCAAGTAAAAAAAAAATAATGCAGTTTTTTTCGGTCTATTAATTACTCTCTCGATTTTGACATCAGCTGGACATCTGCTAGCGGAGACGGTTGGCATGCTTGGGACCGCACCATGCTTGTCCACGCTTCATTATTTTTTATTTTTTTTTCGCTTGAGCAGCTGTAACGTATCCAGTAATAATGGCAGATGTTCCTCACAGTCGCTGTTCTTTAACTACGGGGAGCAGGGTCTCGTCTCGCCTGCAGGAACTGACTCATTCTGACTGCGGCTCGCCGCGCTGACATGCTGAATGGAGGTGACAGGCCCTTCCGCAGCGCTGACTGACAGCTCCGGCTACGCCGCCCGGCTACCTTTCCCCGCGGCAGCGCTGCTTCTCCACAGACAGGTGCCGCGGTGGTCTACCAAGGGAAAAAAAAGCAAGAAATATATAAATAAGTTCTGCCATTACATGGATATCGGGTTATATTTAGAATATGTCATCTATCAGTCTATCAATTTGTCTGCTTGCCAATGAGAAAGAAAGGAGTAGCAGATGCCATCCCCTGGTGTGAAGTCGGGTGTGGGGAGTTCCCCTCTAGCTGAGTGAAATGAGACAATCCTGTTCCTGCAGAGACGCAATGGGGAGATTCTCACAGGACAATCTTACGACAAGGCAAAAGATAATCTATACACGTGTCTATACATGCGCATTCATTTTTGAGTAACTATGCAGATATGTATTTGTTCAATTAATTTACTTTAACTATCATTTGGTATTAATTTTATGACGTCCCATCTGTTTCACAAGGTTTGCATGAAAAAGGTTTTTCAATACATGTAAAACATGTCAGAAAATATTGAATATTTGAATGTAATTTGGTACAACATTCATTCAAAATACTTATGTATTTTAACATAAATTATTTTTAAGTGATAACCCTCCTATTTCATTCCTTTGAGAATTCACCAACCTCATACATGCTAGATGATATATGCTTATTCAGACACTTCTATTCATGGTCATATTTTAAGAGCCACCTATTTGGAAAGCAACATTAATATATTTCCAGTATTTATTGGCCATCATAGATTTTGTCATTTTAATTACACATAATGCCTTTCATTGAATATTATTTTAATGTTTTAAATGCCATGATAGAAATGTGTGCGGTAAAGGGGGGTGAACACTCACCAAGTATAGAAAATAAATAAAAATCACAGCAGAAACTGTATGCTAAACGAATATCTGTGGGGAAAGTATTGATTTACCCAGCCTAGATACATTTTAAATTACTGCTTGCGTGGTGGACAACATATTGACTGACGGTCCCATTGCACTCTCAGACATATGAAGGTACGGCTTGCTGTTGCTCTTATACATTGACAAGGCGTCAACATTTTGCTGCTTATTTTCTCGGAATCTTGGTAATGGTAATTGGATATGTTCAAATGTGATAGTATTTTTAAGAGCATAGCACACACACACACATCTCACAAGTGTATAACAGCCATGACAACTTAAGATAATTAATCAAGTATATTCCTTAATAGTCTCAAAATGTCAAAATAAAAAGCACCCAATATGGCAACAGCGTGTGTCCACAAGTCCAGCTCTGTTTAAAGTGTTACTAGGAAATTAAAAATAAAGAAATCAAATAATAATAATAAAGACATTACAAGAACCTCTAAAAATTAAATAACTAATCAATGCATAAACTGTGCGGAAAAGGGCTCTTAATGAGTCTTAATCCTGTGTGTTTTTGAGCACTGTGACAAGGAGACTGAAGTAAGTGAACACATAACAAGGCATTTTTATTGCAGCCAAGCACAACAGTATAAAACAACAACAATATACCGTTTCAATGCCTTAGGTGTTTAGCAGTGTGACAGTTCAGATGTTTAAGGGGGAAAGAACCTGTTCCTGTGTCGCCTGATCCTATTCTACAGTCTGAGGGGAAACAGTCAACATGCTGACAGCAAACCTATTGTTCTCTTGACGTCTGTAAAATGACTGCAGAGATAATTTGTTTAAAGACTAATGTAGGCAACGCGGGTTCAGGCTTAAGCACGCTGTGTTTACATATGCCGCATTGTTGATCGCATAATTCACGCAAGTTAAACGGCAGGCCTCAAGTGGGGACAGCTTATGTCCACTGCAAAGCAATTAGCTGCATGTTAAACAGGACGGAAGCACAGCCTGAATAATCGGGGATCCAGGGGCCGGCCAGCGGATATTGATCAATCCTCATCTTGCAAGGACGAGCAGGTTAAGTCCTGCTGAGGGAATTCCTGCCATATGGTCACATCAAAGACCCTATCAGTACAGCATGCTTACATTACATTACACAAAAAGATGATCTAGGATCATGAACCCACAAGTGGGTGAGTTTTCCTTACACAAAATGGTACAGTATACAGATGTAGTGTATTTATTCATTGTAGCGTATTGGACCTTAAAAGGTCCTCAGACATTAAAATTTCACTTTGTGAGAATATTTAACATTAATACGAGTTCCCCTGCTGTCACGACGTGTCCCCTCTGACACGTCTCGTGTCACCCCCTGCACCGCGCAGGGAGATTGTCCCGGAGCCTCCGGCGACTGTTCCAGGCACCCCAGGCTGGTGCCTTCTAGGACTATGCAGCCCCTCTCGCTGCACAGCCCTGGTGCCAAGGGGGGGCATTGCCAGACCATCCGGCTAGCCCCTTCTGCGTCCGTTGGGACAAGCAGGCCCTCTTCCTGCCTGTCCCAGCTGGGTCCTCATGCCTACCCGTGGGCTCTATGGCGCTCCACCCCTCTGGAGGCGGACGCAGGCCCATGCCTGGCCTGCCCTCCTCACCCAGCTCCATCGCTTCCCCACCTACCCTCCCCTCAGGAGGAGCCCCCAACCCGAACTGCACCCCCACAAAAAGAGGGGAAGTGGGGGCGACATACGGACACATATACCACGCACACACACACACACACACACACACACACACACACACACAGACAGAGACAGACAGAAGAGAGGGTCGTGTGGCTCCCTCTCTGGGCTCTCCGGGACCTCCTCAGGGGGCACAACCAGGATCTCGGGAGGAGCGACCTTCTCGTCGCCCACCAGTGCTGGGTCTTCTTGCCCTGGATCCTGACTGGCGCTGGAAGTGGTGGAGGGGCAGAGTTCGATCCCTGGCTCAGGCCGATCAAACTCCGCCCTCAGTCTCTGCTGGAAGTCCCAAAAACTCCTTCTGTCGGTCTCTCCCTGCTGCCAGAGGGCTGCGCCCCAGACCCATGCTGACCCAGTCAGACACGTGAGGATGGTGGTGATCTCATTTGTGTCTGCTGCCCCACTGCAGGGTCCCAGGACCCTTGGGCTGTCCCATACGGGGCTGGGCTCGTTGGTGGAGATGGTTGTAGGTGTGTGGCGTGGGGGGTGGTGGACGTCTTCTCCAGCATGCGGGGGCACTGGTGCTGCGCTGCCGATCAGCTGGGGAACGTCCGGGCAGAGGGAAGGCGGGTCAGTGACCGGAGCTGGAAGGGCGTCTTCCCTGCGAGGCAGTCCCGGCAGTGCAGTTGCTGGCTGGCAACCTCCTGTCGCCCTGTTCCACCAGCTTACCCCCGCATCGCTGTCTTCCTCCTCGCTGTTGTCGCACCTCTGGGTGTGATGTGGGTTTCCACGAACCTCGTGACGATCCTGGACTGGCACGATGGGCGGAGCCATCCCGGCACCGACTGCCCAATCGGCGTGATCCTCGTCGTAGTCCGTGTCGACCTCGAACCCTCGGAAGTCACGTGGGTCTTCACGGATGTTGCGACAATCTCAGACGCGCCTGCTGGGCGGAGCCATCCCGGCCCCAACCGCCCAACGAAAATCCACGTCATTGTGGCTCTCATCATCCGTGTCCTCCCACCTGTGACTCCGAGGGTCGTCCACCCTGCGGACATCCTGGACCCAGGGTGCGATCAACTCCCATGGGCAGTACTCTGGCCATTCGGGCTGGAGCCTGCCCACCTCCTCGCCTTATCCAGAGCGACTTACAACGTGCTTTCAAGTTACCATCGATGAAGAGATCAATTCCGGTTTACTAGGACCCCCAGCTATGAATACATGTATTTTATTCACTCTGTTGTAGATTCTGTACACAAGTTTGACAACAAGAAAATTACAATTGAATCTAAATATTCTTTAAAGAGGAAGGTCTTGAGCTGTCGTTTGAAGGTGCTCAGTGACTGAGCTGTTTTGACGTTGAGGGGAAGTTCATTCCACCACCGAGGGGCCAAGACGGAGAAGAGTCTAGATGAATGTTTTCCTTTTACCTTTAGAGATGGAGGGACGAGGCGAGCAGTACTGGAGGCTCGGAGTATACGAGGTGCAGTGCAAGGTGTAATAAGGGCTGTGAGGTAGGATGGTGCTACTCCATGTTTGGCTTTGTAGGCCAGCATCAGTATTTTGAACCTGATGCGTGCAGCTACTGGGAGCCAGTGGAGGGAGCGTAGCAGAGGGGTGGTGTGGGAGAATTTGGGGAGGTTGAAGATCAGTCGTGCTGCTGCATTTTGTATAAATTGTAGAGGTTGGATGGTACATATAGGTTGACCAGCTAGAAGGGAGTTGCAGTAATCCAGTCGTGAGATTACTAAGGACTGAACCAGTAGCTGGGTGGCCTGGGTTGACAGATAAGGGCGGATTCGTCTGATATTGTAGAGAAGGAATCTACATGAGTGGGAAAGATTGCTGATGTGAGTTGAGAAGGAGAGTTGGTTGTCTATTGTTACGCCAAGGTTGTGGGCGGTTGAAGAAGGAGAGAGCTGCGAGTTGTCTAGGTAAATAGCAAGATCCTGATGTGGTGAAGAATCTGCTGGAATGAATATTAGTTCAGACGGTCGGATCTAGAATTTGTCACCTTATGTCGTCAGAAGGGGATTTATTTTTTTCACGAATTCCTGTCTGCGCCAAACATTGTGGTTGGTGAATGGTGTTGATGATGTCATTTCCATGAACACCACCTCAACTTCTATAGGCCTCTCCCACCCCTGTCCTCCTCATTAAAGAAACAGATAGCGAAACGGCATGTCCTGGTGAAATCTCATTGTGTGACTGACAAAAAGTACTGTCATTTCATCTGTAAAACTGAAACATTGCTGACAGTGCATTGCTTTAAAAGAATAAAACCAGGAAAAACACCTCCAGTTCAGAATATAAAAATCTTTTTATAATGACAGGAGAATGTATTTTATGAGGTGTTGTTAATATGCATAATAAGATTATGCATATGAAGCAGGATAACAAGGATTTAACAGCAGTTGATGGACATGTAGCATGTTTGAAGCTGCATATGCTGAACATTTCTGTGAGTAATGGAATCTAAAGGTGAGGCAAGTAAGAAAAAATTAACAATTTTGTCTGATCATCCGAGAAATATTTTAATCCATACAGAACTGGAACATGTGTCATATTTTATTGAAAATGATTAGTGACACTTACATATAACAGTGAAAAAAAATGAAACGAATTGATACACTGCAGCACAGCACATGGTGCACACAACAAAATGTGTACTCACCCTTAGTAACAATCACCTTTAGTGAGCAGTGAGCAGCTACGTGGCACCTTGGCAGTTCAGGATTCGAACCCACAACCTTCTGATTACAGGGCAGCTTCCTTACCCTCTAGGCCACCACATTGGTAAGCCACATATACCTTATTTATTTTGAACATGTTTCATATGGTTCATTGTTTCCTACACGCATACATCCCACAAGTCAGTTCAGGCTCTATATCTGTAAGGACTTTTTTTTCTCCATTTACGATGTCTGGTCATTTCTTGCCAACAAATGAGTGTTTTTTCTCCACACACCATGAACATAAGCCATGGAGAGAGACAGAATGAAAAAAAGAAAGATGTTGCCTCATCTACAATATTTCCAACAGTGACTAATAAGACTGAACTCCATTACTAGTGAAGGATGAGGCTAAGTGACCTCATGTGCCCTCTGGATAGGATCATTATCTTGCTGAAGGATTTCTCCTGAACAGGAGTCCCATCCTTCTGCTATTCCGAGAGACAGGAATCTGAATGTAATTATGTTGAGAATAGAAATCCTTTACAACGGGCTGTCTGTGATTTTTTTTTCTGCAAAGGGTATATTTATTGCTGCATAGCTTAGAGGAACCAAGAGAACGCACCTCGCAACATGAAAGAGCTTCCAGATCCCCTCACCATGGGAAACAAGCACTCAAGGCTCATCGGCTTGTTGTGAGTCACACAGATACTTCCTTGTTAAGAACTGGGTGAGGGATGACTCATCTGATCATGTGGGTTTTTCCTCCACTCTGTCGAAGGCCGCACTTTGCACCACTTTATTCACAAAAGTGCGCGAGCCTGTCTGTGATTCCTCCTCCCTCGGTGCAACGGAGGAGTCAGACACTAAGAGGCAGTTGGGCCTGTCTCGCCGTCGTACATGGTCTGAGGCCCAACTGCACGTAATAGCACGAAATAAAAAAAAAACAGTTTGGCCCACAGTTAATCAGGCTAAATGACTTCAATTGACCACAAAAGATAAAACTTTTCTAAGAAAAAGTGTGTATACTTTAGACTGAAGAACCACATATTTTCCTGACAACTGCTAAACGAACCAGAGGGTCACCACAGCCATCATCACGTTACAACTACAGCTTCAGGGATCTTCAAGTGGACCAGTAGCATCATTATGGACACGTAATCTAGACCATGACACTGGACTACATTCTGGACTTCTCCAACCCTGCAACTGGACTTATTATTATACTGTACAAATCATCACCAGCCCTTTACTGACACCATTTGCAGGCTCACTCTACCCTGGAAGGGGGTCCCTCTCTGTATCGCTCCTTCCCAAGGTTTCTTCCTTTCTTTTTTTTTCTGTCTTCTAGAGTTTTTTTTTGTGTGCAGAAGGGTCAAGTGTGGAGGGTGTCAACTGTAGGGCCTGTCAAAGCCCATTGAGACATACTGTATGTGATTTTGGGCTATATAAGAAATAAATGTTGTTGTTGTTATTTTGGAGCTTTTTACTCATGTAATTTGCCATTTATTTATTGTACCACTTTTGTTGTTTAAAGTTCTTATTACAGTAATGGTGCAGAGGAATGTAAAAAAATAAACCAAACAAAGCAAACACATTAAATGTTAGAGCCCTAGAACAATGATGTTGTCACGTGCATGTCGGCTGCACCCCCCGCGACACGCCCCCTTCCTCTGAGTATTAGGGTTATCGTCTGTGTCTGCGTGTCGAGTTCCTCCCGAGGATCCTTCGGCACGGACAACGAGTGTCCGGAGCGACTTGTGATGCCTAATCGTCTCCCCCATTTCAGCTCGCGCGATCCGGACGTCATCAGAGCCGTTCTCCCTCACGTTGTGCCTGCCGTCGTTCTCACACAGAATGGTTTGTGTTAAGCGGATGTGTATGGTTGGACTCTGTTGCCATGCAGGACCGTGCGTGAGCACTGGCGTGTTCAGGGCTGCACTTGAGGAACCTGAGGCGAGGTGTTGGACTCGAGCTGGTGGACCAGCAGACCAGCGGGGACTCTTTTTCAATGCAACGGCCTGGTGGATTGCTTGTACCTTTCCTGTGAGCTGAAATAAACTTTAAACAATAAACTCACTTTTTAGTCCTAACCCTCGGTCCCCACCCATCGTCTCATTCCACACCTCAGGTGTGTCAGGTATAATTATTAAAAATGCTTGAAAATACATGAATTTCTTGTTTCTCAGTTGATTTAATAGGTTCGAATCCTGACTGTGTCTTGTTTCACTGTGTCAGGCAGAGCTGTCCCCTAGCGCCTAATTGGCTCCATGTCTTGGTTCAAACAGTCAAGGTAACCTTGTTCTGACAGCTTTTTGGAGGCAGTCAGTCGCTATATCATGTGACAGTAGTGTGTAAAATAAAGGAAAAGGGCAGCTGACTGGTTCTGAGCATATAGCGTCTCGACTGACCTCATACTGTTTATATTTCATAGTTTGGCTCTAAATTTTAAATGTGGAGGCTGCAGCCGTGCAATCTAAAAGCATTTTGTTTCCCCTCAATGAGCAAACTGTGCAGATGCAGATTTAACATTTCATGAGCCTCACACCATTCTGTGTTTAGGGGAGAACCGTGGCACCTCTGCACAGCTGCAGTGTCTGTGATCGCCCTTGCTTTCATTATAGGACAGAACAATGGCTTGTTACAGTATTATTAAGCATCTCCAGAGAGTATGAAGCTGAAGCATGAAGAGTGGCTGAGGAAAAAAATATAATGTCATGAAATCACATTCTGAAAGAACTTTAGAAATTGTCATACAGAGTGAAGAAATCAGCAGGGTCAAAGTGGCTTGACTGCACTTCAAATTATTCGTCGTTTTACTTAGTCACAACTCAATGGTTGTAGAGATAATGTAAATGAAAAAAACTCTCTCTTTCACACACACACACACACAGGATAATTTTTTTAGACAAGCATACTATTTTAAGGAGAAACAGCTCTTAGTATACAGATAATAGCAGAGGTCCTCCTTACACTAGACAACATCTTGTCCTTTTTCCTTTCCCACCGACTCTTTTTCTGAATCAATAAACACCCTTCTCACCTCTGCCACCAGGTCTCTGGAAGATTATGATATCTGTAAAGATTAATTATGGACATTTGTCCCAGTTTCAGGAGAAGCGATCCTCTGGGCAGGAGGAAAAAGCCCTTCTGATGGAGAGAAATGGCGAGCTAAACAGCTGAGAGGGGCACACTCTACGCACTATACTGCGTCAGCAGCCTTCTTTGAAGTGGCGTGGCACGGGGCAACATGCAGTCGCTCAGCTGATCTGAGCTGGCAACGCAAGAGACGGGGGAATCAAAAAAGCCCCTCGGGTTTTCAAGAGTGAAACTGCATTCCTGTTCTGCCGCTGCCAACCAATTAGCAAATGACTCCCTGCACCCAGCTCCACTTAGACACCGAGAATTCTGGGAAGCAAGAAACAGCAAGGACTCTTTCGGGCCATATGAGAGTGTGTGTGTGTGTGTGTGTGTGTGTGTATGTGCCAGAAAATTGGATGGGGTCTGAATTCTCATAGTTTACACTGAGAATTACGTGCATTTCAAATGATGCATGTGCAACACTAAAAATACAAATATAAAGGCAAAGGATTGTATTGCTTCTCATTCCTTGACAGAATACATTATGACAAACCTCGTGGCCAAGAACGGGTTTTATGTACAGTTTTTATCTATTTGACTGTCTAATTAGACCAAATTGCTCATACCTGGCATCAGCAATGTGCCCAGCAGGAAAGGGCACTTTTGGATGATAAGAGCTCTGTGGGCTGGAGCTGGCTATGATGTCTGCCTGGATCCATGCAAAGCCAGCTACCCATATCCTGATCTGCTGCCCATCAGTGATGTGTTTCAGGACTGTGATTGTTTCATAATTCTTTTTTTTTTCGGAAACGTAATGCAATTTCAAGGACACTTACAAAAGACAGACTTTGCTTATCTGAAGGCAGTTATCACCATTTTCACAGTGCTGCAATAATACTATTATTTTTAATGTTTCAGAAAGTATGTGAGATGCAGTCTGAATTATTAAAATTACCAGGATCTATTCAGGATCTTTGATTATTCTGATTTCCAAAATGAAGATGAGACTGGTTGCTGTATTAATGTGGTCATTGACTAAAGATGATGGCCTAAGGTTAAAGCTGGTTCTGTGGGGACTACGGTAGCTTTATCCCATGCTTCCTCTACATCCTGAAAAAGTGAGGAGTGAAGTCTAATCATCATTATTTTCATACACCAAGATAATAAATGTGTATTTCTAAATTGTAGAAGTAATGAATCATCAGTAATTCTTTGCTTTTGACTAAATTAGTCTAATTAAAAATAGTTCAAATCAATTAATAACCTACATCATCTCACCATAACAGTGAATTACCTTCCCTGGACCACTTTCGGTAGGTCCCGACCAATGGTAGGTCTAACTATCAAAGTTTGGTCTTTCTCAAAGTCATTTAAATCAAATCGAAGGACAAAATGTTCTCTGGCAACCTTATACATGTAACACTCCCACTAAACTTGTTTTTACAATGATGAAATTTTAAAGAACCCACCACCAGATTCACCTATATATGATGCAAGGGAGGAGTTTAAGTGGAAGTTACCAAGTACATTTAATTTCTGTCTAGGGTTATGATCTCGCAGTGTGTCGAAGAGCTCAGGCTAGCCTGTTGGAATGGCTATAGCTGTATGCGATTCACCTCCCTTGCACTAATTTATAATTCCCATAAAACCACGACACATGAAAACACAGGTACAATAGAACTATATATTACAACTGAACATTTATTTCCATCCCCAACAATTATACAGGGGAAAACCCACACCACATAAACATTTAAACAATAACACAAATAAAATAAAATACCCGGGTTTTAAATGTTCACACCGTCTAGGTAACTTTTAATATTGTTGGCGCGCTTGGTGGAGCTCAAACTGGTGTGTTGAGTTTACTCACTACTTCTTCCAGTATTGTACCCACGATCTGCTGCACTTCTGCCGTCTGCAGAATAAAACTTTCGTCGGTGCAGCTCCTAATGTAGACTTAACGCTCCTCGCGTGGTCCAACGCCTCCACAGCACCGGGCCGTCCCGCGTCGCGCTGGTCTCCCGGTCTCCGCCGCGTGCAGAGTTCCCACCGAAGTCTGTGCACTTCTACCCTTTATAGCAATTGCTATTTTTCTAGAAGTCAGCGAACCTCCGTCATGCACTATGCACCCTTATGCATGAAAAATATTTAACTCCCAAACTAGTACAACATAAATGCATGTGAATGCATTTGCTATTTTAACCAAAAGCGTGTAACTTCACTAATTAAATTAAAACTAAGAAAAAACGCGGTCTCCTGTCTCTTCTCTCCCAACTCTTCCTGTCACATGCTCTCCATCCCCCTCTATGATAGGACAGCACAAAATAAACTCTGCATACCATTACACAGTTTAAACAAGATATAAACATATTATATGAACATATAATGAAACAAAAATACACTTGCTGTACAGATAATAACAAAAATAATACAAATAATATCAGTGCACCTGAGAGGGTGCTACATACATCGCACCTACTGTCAGGTGCTATTGTAACAAGATAATCATGGATTTTCACTTTTCCATCTAATGTTATTCACCTGTCTGTGAAGATTCTCAGTCATCCATGTGAATTTGTCTGAAAGTTAAGCAACTGGACTTTCTTTCTTTCTTTAAGGTCGAGACGTTTCATTCTGTATCCACAGAACCAGAGAAGTTGGCTTGAGCTCACAAATTATCCTCCAGGTTGGTTTCACCTCAGTCCCACCTTGAATAGGCTCGTTACGTG